>NW_027182513.1:318838-637676 GCF_040938575.1 Ambystoma mexicanum | reverse complement strand
AGTGCAATAACATTCCTGGCAGCCTGGCAACCTGGTAAACATATAGTGCAATAACATTCCAGGCATCCTGGCAACCTGGTAAACATGTAGTGCAATAAAATTCCAGGCAGCCTGGCAACCTGGTAAACATGTAGTGCAATAACATTCCAGGCATCCTGGCAACCTGGTAAACATGTAGTGCAATAACATTCCAGGCATCCTGGCAACCTGGTAAACATGTAGTGCAATAACATTCCAGGCATCCTGGCAACCCGCTAAACAAGTAGTGCAATAACATTCCATGCATCATGGCAACCTGGTAAACATGTAGTGCAATAACATTCCAGGCAGCCAGGCAGCCTGGTAAACATGTAGTGCAATAACATTCCAGGCAGCCTTGTAACCATGTAGTGCAATAACATTCCAGGCAGCCTGGCAACCAGGTAAACAAGTAGTGCAATAACATTCCTGGCAGCCTGGCAACCTGGTAAACATGTAGTGCAATAACATTCCAGGCATCCTGGCAACCTGGTAAACATGTAGTGCAATAACATTCCTGGCAACCTGGCAACCTGGTAACCATGTAGTGCAATAACATTCCTGGCAGCCTGGCAACCTGGTAAACATGTAGTGCAATAACATTCCAGGCATCCTGGCAACCTGGTAAACATGTAGTGCAATAACATTCCAGGCATCCTGGCAACATGGTAAACATGTAGTGCAATAACATTCCAGGCATCCTGGCAACCTGGTAGACATGTAGTGCAATAACATTCCAGGCATCCTGGCAACCTGGTAGACATGTAGTGCAATAACATTCCAGGCATCCTGGCAACCTGGTAAACATGTAGTGCAATAACATTCCAGGCATCCTGGCAACCTGGTAAACATGTAGTGCAATAACATTCCCTGGCAACCTTGTAAACATGTATTGCAATAACATTCCAGGCATCCTGGCAACCTGGTAAACATGTAGTGCAGTAACATTCCAGGCAACCTGGTAAAAATGTGGTGCAGTAACATTCCAGGCATCCTGGTAACCTGTTAAACATGTAGTGCAATAACATTCCAGGCATCCTGGCAACCTGGTAAACATGTAGTGCAATAACTTTCCATGCATCCTGGCAACCTGGTAAACTTGTAGTGCAATAACATTCCAGGCATCCTGGCAACCTGGTAAACATGTAGTGCAATAACATTCCAGGCATCCTGGCAACCTGGTAAACAAGTAGTGCAATAACATTCCAGGCATCCTGGCAACCTGGTAAACATGTAGTGCAATAACATTCCAGGCAGCCAGGCAGCCTGGTAAACATGTAGTGCAATAACATTCCAGGCAGCCTGGTAACCGTGTAGTGCAATAACATTCCTGGCAGCCTGGCAACCTGGTAAACATGTAGTGCAATAACATTCCAGGCATCCTGGCAACCTGGTAAACATGTAGTGCAATAACATTCCTGGCAACCTGGTAACCATGTAGTGCAATAACATTCCTGGCAGCCTGGCAACCTGGTAAACATGTAGTGCAATAACATTCCAGGCAGCCAGGCAACCTGGTAAACATGTAGTGCAATAACATTCCAGGCAGCCTGGCAACCTGGTAAACATGTAGTGCAATAACATTACAGGCAGCCTGGCAACCTGGTAAACAGCTTGCAGCAAGTAGTACATGCAGTTTATTTGAATGATGCTGCCCACAACTATCGACACATATATACATCTATGTACACTTTAAACCTTTGAGATAATAAGAGTCATGAAAGGGGAAAGGGCATAGTATGAGAGCCAAAGAGACCAGATCGAAAGATAGGAATTTAGGATCGCAAGTCTTTTCTTAGGTTAACTAGTAAGTTGTCAGAGAGAGTGAAGTTATGTTGAAACTGGTGTGCCTTGTACATATTGGTGGTGTTCATGAGTAAGAGGTCAAGATCAGAGGAGAAGAGGTTGAGTGTGCCAGGTAGATCTTAGATGAGGATATTACGAAGGGTGGGAGCGAGAAGGTGGAATTAGATATGCTTTTAGGAGGAGGCAGTGTAATCACAGAGGTGTACAAATGGCGTTCCCTTGCTAATCATCAGACCAACACCACTGCCTTTTTTTGGTGAGACCAGTGGATGGAAAGGAAGCAGCAAAGTTGGTTTGAAGTGCTGCATGGATGGTTGTGTTATGTAGTGAAATTCCATCGCCGTTAGTTTGGGGGTAAAGGGAATAGAAATGAGCAGTGACCAATGATATTTGTTTGCAGAGGAATTGGGCATTTCAAAGACCCATCAGTTGGGATGATATAGGGTAGAGGAGGTTGTTGTTGGAGTAGATGAAGAGAAGCGGGTAGACTGAAAGAAGTTGGAATGGGTGGGATGTGGGAGCAAGGGGGGGCCTTAGTGGTATTTGAAAGGAGAGTGAAGGATGGGGTGGTAGGCGGTGGGGAGCAGGGGAATGGAGGCAAGACAGTGAGGTGGGCAGAAACCAAAGGAGAGAGACAGGGAAAGAACAGGACTGCTGAGGATTAAGATTGGCAGGAGAATGGTAGGCCGGGGCAATAGAACATTTTATGAGGGTCCACATGGCTCTAGGCAACCAAACACTATACGCTAAATACAAAAAGTTCTAGGCATCCAAAAGACAAGTACAAGGAGTCTTAGGTGACCAACAATGCAAGTTAGATGTACATAATCCAAGGTGAACAGAAACGACAAGCTAAGTGTACCGGGTGTTTGTTGAACCAACACTGAATGGCACGGGGTAATATATGTGTAAGGTGTTTTTGCCCTTAATTTGGAATGTATGATAGAAACGTCACCTGTAGGTAAACCTGGGAATGGGCACATACACCTTACTGTGCACATGCCTGAGTTGTGAGAAACCGGAGGTAAAATGAGAGAGCAACTTCCACCATAGATGTATTGGATAAGAGAATTCACTGAGTCAGCAAAATAAAGCTGGCCCCAAACCTCCTTTATCTAAGCAAACTTTGATATGTCCTGTGATAGGAAAGGACCAATACAAACGTATGACCTTTGTTGAAATGAACACAGTAAGCCAATGAAATTGTATCCCTGCATGGTAACTTTTATAATGTACACACAAATAAATAGAGCAGCAATACCTTGGCCATGGGGTGTACAGATGAAAACACAGTCAAAATCCTTTGCCCATATGGGTATATAGCACTGCAGCCAGCCCATGTAACTGGTGTCCACATGCAGAATATAAGGCAGTTCAGGATCTGCATAGGCAAGAACGGTCGCTTCTGAGTGGCCAAATATTCGGGTGGCACTCGTCAATCTACTGCATGCCAACATTTTCTTTTGGATGATATAGTGCTTTGCCATTGTTTCCACCTCTAGTTGCTGTCTTCTGTGGAGCAGGATAGCCATTGGTCAGTTCTGTGAGCGGCCGGGCTATGTTAGCGAAACCTGGCACAAATCTATAATAGTTGCAAAACCTGTATCGCCCACAGGTTCTGTGGTCTGGGCCAGGTCCTGGGAGTTTCCACCTTGGTTGGGGCCACACTAATCCCTTCTGCAGAGACCACGTGGCCAAAGTACTTCACGCTGGTTCAGCGAAATTGACACTTTTCTAAGGACACCTTCAGGCCTTGCTGCTGTAGTCGATCCAGAAGTCTTTGGTGATGTTCTTCCAGGGTTTTTCCAAAAACGATAACATCATCAAGGTAAACTAGTACCTCCAATAGATTCATATCACCCATTGTTCATTCCATCAGTTGCTGAAAAGTGGCTGGAGGTCCTGATATCCCTTGTGGCATTCAAGTGAACTAGTAAAACGCCAAGAGGCAGATGAAGGCGGTCTTTTCTTTGTGTTTGGGCAGCATTGGAATCTGATAACTACTCCTTAAATCCAAAACGGAGAAACATTTGCTTCCAGCCAGATAATCTAGAGCTTCGTCTACCCGGGGTATAGTATACTGGTCACGGACTGTTCTGCTGTTCAGGCACCAGTAGTCAATGCACATCTCACATTGTTATTCTTTTTCTGAGCTACTACTAGAGGTGATGCATAGGGACTTCTGGACTCTTGAATGATTCCAGCACTTTATAGTTCCGAGAGATGCCGTGGAAATCTTCTACATCAGCAGACGCCAATCTCTGTGACTTTTCCCTGAATGGGGTGGCATCATTCAAATGGATGTGGTGCTTGACTCCACAACAACTGCTCTTGTAAATGATCTTTCTCACGTTCAGACATAGGTGAGTCCCCATAGTTTATTATCTGAACATCAATAGTAGGATAGATGCTTAGTGCCACATTAGCCTGGGCCACCAAGTCAGCAAGATAGAACTGTGCAATCTACAGACATGTGTATGATCTTATCGGTAATATTGGTGATAGGGACTCTGATGTTTTTCACCCCTTTGTCATTGTCAGTTACTAGACTGAATTGCACCAGCAGACCTCCAGGCATTTCTTCACCCTTGGGAACCTCCATCACTAACCCTCTGTAGCTGTTATGTTCTCAGAGGCTTACGCAGCCAGGCACCATCACAGTCTTGCCAGGTGGTACTTCAGCTTGCCCATGATTGGTGGTGGTCATGTCTCCAATGGGCCCTTCAGTTCAATCATTCTTCTCCATGCCTCTCTTGAGGTAGGTCTGTTGGAAAGCTGGATGCATCTTCAGCGTTCTGGAAAATTGTGGGCCAGCCATCTCAGTACACAGCTTGGCTAACGTACCAAACATTGCCATTTTGGTTCCCTTGACCAGTGGCACCTCAGGATTCTGATTCTTCATGGTGCACACCAATGCCAAGGTATTTAATGTAGTGTTCACTCCAGCCACTTCTTGTTTCAGATGGATTTTTACACTGACGTATCCCAGGTATCTACAGGCAGCATCTCCAACGCCCATCAGATTCAGCCCTTCTAGAGTCTCCAACAGTAAGTATGACATGTGTTGGTGTTAGTATGGCTCAGACATGATGGTGACCTGCAAGCCACTGTCCAATAATGCTGTGGTCCTTCGCCTCTCAAGATCGACTGAAACGGCCGTGGTGGGCTCAATTATACCAGCTGGGATGCCATGTTACATAGGTGCTTGGGTTCTCAGCCTTGAACAGTTCCTTGGCAGCTCAGCCTTGGGGTTACAGAGCTCTTGAACCCAATGAGGTTGAGGTTGAGGTTGAGCTTAAATCCAGAATCTGACTTCCATGTTGAGTTGATGTGTAGGCTCTATTGGAGCTCGCTCCTGAGGGCGAGGATCTAGCTGCTCCTCCTCTAGAGCCTCCTGGGCATTTGCCGACAGTGCCCTTCATGGAGTGGGTTTAAGAGTCTCAAAACGAGGAGCCACTTATGCATAATTTGGTTCTCCGTCACACAAGCGAGTAGAAAGATTGTCAGCTCTACATCAATGACAAAATCTCTGCAGTGGTAAAGGTGCAAACGACTGTGGGGAAAGTTCTCTGGGCTCTTGTGTCCGTTGATAGGCCTGATTCTCTCGTTCCCTGGATGGTGGATAGACACCTCTCCCCCGGTCCTGGTTAGGCAACGGGTTCTCTCGGACTGCCAGCTGTATTTGAAGCCTCCTGACCAGCTGCTGTAGACCCTCTATCTGCTTCTGCTGAGAGTCTGGGGGAATGGGGGTAGGTATGCGGCCTTGTGTGGGAGGACTCTGCACTAGGATGTCAACGGTTTCCTCCTCTAGGGCCTTGCTAGACCATAACCGTTCTTCATATGAAGGGGTTTTCTCCAGCTTCTCCCGCAGCCTCAAATGCAGTAACGGTAAAGCTGCTTCTTTAGTCCCTCTGAGCAGCTGTTTCAATCGACAACAGTTTCATCTTGGAGTCTCCACCCCTCCTGTTTGGTGAGCCAGACGTAAAATGTGCTCCATCTTTACTAGGTAGACAGCTTCTCTTCAGGCTTCAAACTGGTGGCCTGGAATCTCATCATTAGATCCTCTCCTGGCTCAGTATTTCCAAAAGCTCTCTCCAAAGCTTTCATCACTTGCTGGGAAGTATGGTCAGGACACAAAGCTCGAAGTGACTGTACCGTCTGCAACGTACCTGTAATGAGGCGGTACAAGGTTAACGGCGCCGGCACCTTTACCTGCACCGTTAACCCCTTACCGCCTCACTTGTAATGAGGCCCATACTCTTCTTGTATACATTAACTCCTAACCATGGTTCAAATACTCAAGGCCTGTAATGAATCCATGTAAAGCCTTATTACATAACCAGCCAGGCCCTGTTAACAGATGCCTTGTGGAATGAATACACATAAGTGAAATAGTCAATTAGACACTTCAGTTCATTCCTGAGCCACCATCTTGTGCAGACAGAGAAGATCACAAAGACACAGAAATGTGTTGGTTTCAAACAGAATGCACCTTTATTTATGCATGGCAACATGTCACTAATCACTAACAAGCAGCACTCTCTAGCTATGAGTGCTTTTAGCAAACCCAACCCTCTGAGCATTAGCTCTACCCCCACACAGTCAACCCCCAGCTCTAAGACTGCCTCCCCTCTCTCTCAGCCAGCTCTGAGACAGCCTCCCTCCTGAACCTGAACCTGCTGAACAGAACAGGAATCTACTGTTATACAGAACGATGACGCATTCATTTTACAATTGAATGCGGAGAAAACATTCTATTGCTACGTGGGCCTAGTGACAGCTGCAGCCTGTCACACACACGGACACACATAAGGAGTACACCAGTCCCTCAAATTGTGTGGGTTGCTCCCCTCTGTTACCATGTACATAGTGAATGGTGGAGAAAAGCTCAGTGAATAAGACCAGGGAACATACGTTCCTGTGATGCCGCTCGTGTGCTGGAGCAAATTCTAAGCAGGTGCCTATTGTGAGTCAGTGACCGTTTTGAACTGGAATGACTAACTTTCCTGTTCCTTTCCGTGAACACTGGAGCCAAAGTGATTTTTCCTTCACTGTAGGTCTTGCCCAATTCTTCTAGTATTGGAAGTACTGCGTTTTAAAAGAGAGTAAGATATTGATATTGATATTTTATTTCTATTGCGCTCATACACAAGTGTTTCAGAGCGCGACAAGGCAAAGGGAGGGGAACAAAACAACGATCTTACTAGGCCCAGTGACATTGAGAAAGGGCAAGTGTTCATAAACTAAACACAGGCAGTATCGAACCACGGGAAGAGATGGTCCCACAATGTGCAACTGCTTTTTTAATATTTCTCCTCTCTTTCTCCTTCTCTGGGGTCGAGCATAAAAGTAACTCAAACACTGGAAAGCCACCTCCTAATCAGCAGCACTCATAGCGTGATTTATACGAGCAGAGCCCGACACATCAATGACCCGCCGACAGACCCCAGTCCTTGTAGCTTGGGGAACAACAGGTGATGGGACAAAAGAGCGGAGTGGGACTGAGGCAGTGCGTATGAACCTCATCACAAAACAAACATCTATTCACCAGAAAGGTGAGCAGATAATATGCTTGCTTGCTTGCAAGGAAATAAAGCTCCTTAATTTACCTCACCTTATGGGGGAGAAACACTAAACAAGAAAACCCTGCACAAATCCTTACCTCAAAGCTGTCACTCACTTAGGAGCATAAATATGCATTTACAGGTTCGTCTCACAACTACGTCGGAAACGTTATATAGAGTGAAATTACTATCCTAATTTAAAAAAAGAACAAAGACATAATGCCTGTAATACAACTGCCAATTTAGCTGAATTAGAACAGCTACAAGACAAATGTCCCTCCTCTCAACCGGTTCTCTCCCCTCCTACCACTCTGCTGCGCGAAAGCAACAGACACGCTGCGATCCACACAACAGAAGTGCAAGGCAGTAAAAAACTCGACCTTGGTGGCCCTCAGGTGGCGGAATCACGCACCACGGCCAGCTAGCTCGAAGCCCCTGATAAGATATACCAGGGCTGGGATATGCTCACTCAAGTTGCACCGGCCTGCAGGTCACCAGTGGGCAAAGCCTCCGGATGTCCTCAATTGCTCCTGCTCCCCTCCCACTCCCCTCCTCTCTCTTTTTGTTTCCCCACGCACAACTATGACAGCCTACCAGGGGACCTCCTACCATACTGTCATGACCCCTGCCCCTAACCCTCATAGGCAAGGCACTGAGGCCAGGCCACGATCCACCGTAATGGCCTTAAAGGCCTTCTTTTCTCATCTGAGACTCTCCTGGAGTCAGTCCTGGCGCCTTTGGTGCCAGGCTCATATATAATGTGAGAAAGACTTGAGAACTGGACTTGGTAATGACTTTTGTGCAACATGGATGCCCCGCATAGCTCAGTTCTATGAACTGTGCTATGCGGTCTAGTGTTTTGGGTGTGGTCAGGCCTAGGGATACCTGGGATACCTGGGGGCTATATAAAACACACCCGGGCAGAGAAACACACTTTGCGTTACTCTGCGCTCTGCAGCGTGACGCTCACCACGTTCTGCTCGGATCTTCGCCTGCCTACCCGGATCCGCGTACCTGAAAGAACAAGAACATCATCAGCACAACACTTACCTGGGAGTGGGATCCTGTTCACCATCCATCGCTCCTTTGGTCCAGAGAACATAGCATCTCGGGGGCTCCTCCTCCATCTTCGGAAACGCTGCAACCTGGGAAGAAGAGAACGAAAACAGCATTAGCGTTCATATTCCAATTCCAAAAATAGCAAGAACAATCACACGCTTACCTGGGTTTGAGCCCCTTTTGGTCAACATCCGTCCCGGGACATAACCACGACCTACAAAGGAGAGGAAACACAGGTTAGCACACGAAAAGTGAAGAAGACGCAGCATACTGCGCAATACTCAACGCTTAGTTCTCTCTCAGCCAGCATCTGCCCTGGGACATTGCAGCGGCCTGCAAGAAAAAGGAGAGTGACAGGTCAGCACAAGAAAAGGCAAATAGCGCCGCGCTTCGCACTTTCACTCACTGTCTCGTGCTCAGCCCCAAGCAGCACGACATCACTAACGACCTCTTCCTGCAACTAGAGGAAGAAGAAGAGACATTAACAGGGGCAATAGAAAAAGAAAGGACAAGGCATCAAACTGCAAAACACAAACATAGCTTGACGGACTGGAGTTACAGCAGGTCTGGACTCTTAGGGCCCGCACCAGTGAAGCAACTAGGTTGCGACACACCCACATCTACGACGCACCCCGGCACCGAAAAGCAGGATGGAGAGCACATCATACAAGAAAGCAAGGTGAGGATAGTACTTAAGGGGAAAGTTTGGTCCTCGAGGGAGGTGGGAACAAAGCAACAAAAAACAGTAAGATTAAATCCAATATGCCTGTATTTCAGGCCCAATCCTTGGCCAAACAGATTCCAAGGGAGGGGTTGGAGATCGCAAGTGGTCCAATCAGGCTGAGTGGCGTCCCCGTGGATATCAGGTGAGCATTACAGAACACAAAGCCTTTTATACCATAATCCACATGGATGTCATGGAAACATCCGAAACCAATCAGTTAGCTCAAATGCTGGGGCAGTTACGTGCTGAGGTACATTCAGCCAGCCAGGAAACCAATGCCCTGAGGAGGGAATTGATAGTCGTTAAAGAACGCACTGACGATTTGAGCAGGCAACTTCTCCAGTCACAGGCGGGACAAGCTCCACTATCCTGTAATGTCTCATCAGTGCCAACACCGTCAGCCAATCCGGTGCAAATAACCCTTTCTGGGGCAGTTACTTTGGCCCCACCTGAACGATTCACGGGGGATCCCAAGAAGTATGCAACATTTAAGAACCAATGTCGCCTTCATTTCCTTTGTAGGCCTGGGGCCTTCCCTAACGATCAGTCACGGATAGCTTTTGTGCTATCTTATTTGAGTGGCAGTGCTGCGGACTGGTCTGTGCCCTTTGTTAGTCAGAATGATCCTCTGCTACATGACTTCAGGGGTTTTCAGCAGGAGATGGAGAAGCTCTTCTCTTGTCGTACCCATGGACAGGCATTAGACAACAAACTTTTGTCCCTTCGTCAAGGAAACCAAGATTTATTAACATAAATAGCAACTTTCAACAGGCTCGCGGTCGAAGCAGGGTGGTCTGAGGAGGAAAGAACCACGTTATTCCATTGGGGCCTACGGGTGGAGCTAAAAGATGTGCTTGCTCAAGTGGTCGATCCACCAGAAGACTGTGCAGAGTTCATTAATCTTGTTGTTCTGCTAGATCATAGGTTGCAAGACAGAAGAGTAGATCGGATCAGACTGGACACCCGCCCTATGTATGTACGATTAAAGGACAATGCCTCACGAGCAACAGAAAGTTTAGTGGAACCAATGCAGATCGCAGGGGTAAGGGCCCCTCTAACTAAGGCTGAAAGGGACAAGAGAAGGCAGCAGCAGTTATGTTTATACCACAGTAAACCAGGCCATTTCTTTAAAGAGTGTCAAGTGAAACCACCAAGGAGAACTGTAGGAGCCACCGACAAAGGAGATGCAAACGAGGAGTTGGAAAACTACCAAGCCCGGCAAGTGTAGGGGTCCGTTTGTCGAGTGAAGAAAGTGAACTACAGACCTCCCATTTTGTATTGCCAGTGATCATGATCAATCACCAGCAGCCGTCTCGGATGCATACCATAGAAGCATACATAGACAGCAGAGCAGTTGGAAACTATATGGACCAAGATCTCGCAGCAAAGATGGGGCTTCCTTTATGCCCTAAGTCAACCACTGAAACAGTCACCACCGTTGATGGTACGGAAATAGCTTCCGGTCCAGTATCCCAATGCACAGAAGTCTTAACCCTTCTGTGCCAGGATGGTCAGTGGGAATCTATTGCTTTCGACCTCATCAAGGCACCCCAGTTTAGGTTAATCTTAGGGATGCCGGGGTTGGTAGCTCACAATCCTCGAATAGATTGGCGTGCAATGGAGTTGACCTTTTCCGAGAGTTGTGCTCTCACTTGTTACCACAAAGAAAAACAGGCAACAGATACAAGTACATCTGCTCATGGAACAGCTGCAATATTTCTGGGTGTAACCAGTACCCTACCAAGTAAATACCAGGACTTTCAAGATGTATTCCAGAAAGAACAAGCTAATACCTTACCACCGCACAGGCCATATGATTGCCAGATCGACCTGGTACCCGGTGCACAAATCCCTTGTGGTCGAATCTATGCACTCATAGAACCAGAAAACCAGCATTTAAAATCATATTTAGATCAATACCTGGCAAATGGTTTCATCTGCCCTTCGAGGTCACCAGCAGCCTCTCCTCTATTCTTCGTGCCAAAGAAGGAAAGAGATTTGAGGACTTGCATCGACTACCGCGCATTAACAAATCACCATAAAGAATCGCTACACCCTACCACTAATTCCAGAGCTGTTATATCAAGTTAAAGATGCCCAAATCTACACTAAATTGGACCTTAGAGGAGCGGACCATCTCGTTTGAGTGAAAAAGGGTGACGAATGGAAAACCGCCTTTCATACCAAATATGGCCTATACGAATACCAGGTAATGCCCTTTGGGCTTTGCAACGCTCCCTCTGCATTCCAGTACTTCATGAACAATGTTTTGAGAGAACTAATTGACGTCTGTGCCCTAGTCTATATTGACGATATCCTAGTATACTCAGCTTCAATACAGGACCACGTCAAGCATGTTCACTCCATTCTTGCAAAACTCTGCCAACATCAGCTCTATGCCAAACTCAGGAAATGCTAATTTCATGTCACCGAAGTGGAGTTCTTGGGTTTCGTCCTCACCCCAAAAGGAATCCAAATGGATGTTCACAAGGTAGATGCCATTCTAAATTGGCCGTCGCCAAATTCAATCAAGAGAATTCAGAGCATGTTGGGTTTCGCAAACTTCTACCACCGATTCATCCCAGGGTTTTCTCAAATAGTGCATCCGACCACATCACTATTAAGAAAAAGCAATAAGAAGTTCCAATGGACAGAAGAAGCAGAGAAGGCTTTCCAAGAACTTATATTTATACAATATACGGCAGACATCCAGAACTTAAGGTGAGGTTCACTTCCGCCTGAATCCTACGACATCCTCGCCCAGATCTTCCTTACGTGGTGGAAACGGACACCTCAAGCATGGCAATGGGAGGTGTTCTCTCACAAAGGGACCCAGTAACTGGTCAATTGCACCCTGTAGCCTTCTGGTCACGGAAATGTTCACCACCTGAACTCAACTACGCTATCACGGATAAAGAACTCCTAGCCATCGAGTCAGCCTTTAAGGCATGGCAACATTATTTCCTAGGTGCCAGGCATACAATCACTGTAATAACTGACCATCGAAACCTACAATACCTAAAAACTGCAAAGGCTCAATCTTCACGATTACGTGATCACGTTTTGACCAGGAGTCCGAAACGGAAAGGCCGATGCCTTTTCCCATATGGGTATTGATGAGCAGGTATACACAACCCCCGATCCAGTGGCCATTATTCCAAGTGACAAGCTCCTGGGCATTACAGCAACTATGGCTCAGAATGAACTACATGAAGAGATTCAATGCTTGATGAGTCCTGAGCTGTTACAAGAGTGGAATACGCAAGGAGAACACTGTATCATTAGAGACCAACTACCATATTTCAGGAATCGTTTATTCCTGCCAAGTAAAGAATTACAAGAACAAGTCATCTCTGGCTATCACAACTCTTTAATTGAGGGTCACCCTGGAATTGCTAAGACCCTAGCCACGGTAAAAAGAAGCTACTGGTGGCCCACGTGGCGTAAGGACATTATTCAATTCATCCTATCCTGCGGCGTGTGTGTGCAAAATATATCATCAAAGCAAAGACCAGCTGGACTCCTTCGACCATTGTAAATTCCACTGGCACCCTGGCATACATCATCTCTTGATTTCATCACCGATTCACCACCCAGTCAAGGATTCAACACCATTCTAGTGGTCATAGACTTATTTTCAAAAATGGCACACTTCCTTCCTTTTAAGGGTCTCCCAAATGCATCTAGCCTGGCAACGGTATTTCTTGAACATATCGTATGGCTCCATGGGTTTCCTTTGGTACTGATCTCAGACCGAGGTACCCAATTCATGTCCAACTTCTAGACGAAGTGCTGTGCTATGGCCCAAATCGATATCCGACTATCCACTATCCACCATCCCCAAACGGATGACCAAACAGAAAGAACGAACCAAACACTCGAGCAATACCTACGCTGTATGCTACTTCAAGTAGAAGACAGTTGGAAGACTTGCTATGGATAGCTGAATATACCTATAATAATTCTTTACACACCAGTAAGGGGCAGACTCCTTTTTATACAATATACGGCAGACATCCACGCACTTCCGAACTAGATGTTCATACTACCCTGGAAATGTCAGCAATTAAGACCTTACACACGATTATTTCTCACACCTTCAAAAAGGTAGTCAAACATTTACTCCGAGCAAAGAACTGTCAAAAGAAATTTGCTGACCAGCGTCGTGGAAAGGCTCCCAATTACGAGGTTGGAGATGAAGTTTGGCTGGCTTCAAAACATGTGCTTATAAAAGGAACCCGGACATTTCGCCCACGATATGTAGGTCCTTTTACCATTGAATCGGTAATAAATCCATTAGCGGTTAAGCCGGCCTTACCATCGAACATGAAAATTCACTCTGTGTTCCACGTATCTCTTCTGAAACCTGTTCAACCCGGAACTCGTGTTGCAACACCTTTATTTATTTGACTTGACAACTCACGGAAGAACAAAGATGATCACAACATAGTTTACATAATAAACCTTTACACAATGCATACTTTACAGTACAGTGCTGGAATTACGGTTCCATTCCGATGGGGGTAGGAACTGGGTGGTTTCCCGGCGACCGGGTCTGAGAGTTACAGTTCACAGTTCACCCCATCTCTCTCCACTAAAGATAAATTCATCTCAGAAGCCTCCACCTACAAATCTGCCATCCTAAACGCTAAAAAAGAGATCTATAACACGAGAATACACAACGCCAAATCTGGTACTAAAGAATTATTCTCTATATTAAGGGAACTCGAATCACCACTGCCACCCACAAAATATTGCACCAAGGACAAGGCCTGGTGCAATAATATCCAGCGTGCCCTCGCCAACAAAATTGCCCTCCTACAAGCAAAGATAGAAGCCAAAAAAGCTAACCTTGCCGCCAAAGATAACCCCAACAGTAAAAAAGACCATACCATCCCTAACTGCCCCCCTTTCCACTTCTCACCAGTCACAGAGGAGGAAGTAGTCAAGATAATCTCCAGCCTCAAACCATCCAATTCCAAAGGCGACTTATGTCCCGCCTCCGTCATCAAGGATGGAGCTAATGAGCTAGCTCCTCTCATCACCTCATTGATCAACTCTTCTTTCAAAAACTCAGTGGTCCCCAACAACCTCAAAGAAGCGTGGGTCCTCCCCCTGCTCATAAAAACCTAACCTAGACCCCAACATCCCCACAAATTACAGACCCATCACCACAGTTCCATTTCTCCTCAAAATTTTGGACAGAGTAGCCTACCTCCAAATACAACAACATTTGGAAGACAACAACCTCCTAGGCTTGCGACAATCCGGCTTTAGACCAAGGCATGGGACCGAAACTGCCCTCTTGGATCTAAAAATCCAAATGATGATGTCAAAGACAAGGGCAAACTGGCCATTTTGCTCCTGTTGGACCTCTCCGCTGCCTTTGATCTGGTTGACCACCAGATCCTCACACAACACCTGTCCTCGGCTGCCGCATTCTCACAGAATGCCACCAATTGGATTCAGTCATTTCTGTCTGACAGGTCGACTAGGGTCTTCGCCCCTTCTGCGGCTGCTGACCCCATCCCAATCCAATGTGGAGTTCCTCAAGGCTCTTGCATTTCTCCCACACTTTACAACATCTTCACTAAGCTCCTCTTTGACCGTCTCGACGATCTGGGTGTCAGCTACACTAATTATGCGGATGACACTCAGGTGCTCATCACTCTCACTGGCTGCTATGAAGAAGATGTTGCAAAGCTTAATGAAATCTATCTAGAAATTCAAGCCTGGATGGCCACACATAGTCTTTGCCGCAATGACGATAAGACAGAACTGCTTATCGTAGGCTCCCAGGCCCGCCTCAATAAATTGGACCCCAGGTACCAATCTTTTACCATTGATGGTAATGTCATAAAAGTCTCCAAAGAGGTCAAAACACTAGGTGTGTACCTCGACTCCACCCTGTCGCTAAAAAACAAATAAACACCATCATTTCAATCACCACCTACACCAATAAACTGATCTATTGCTGTAGGCCTTTTCTTTCCCCCTCCAGTTGCCTCACCCTATCTAGAGCGCTAATTTTGTCTAAATTAGACTACTGTAACACTCTCTCCCTAGGCACCACCACAAGAAATCTGAACAGACTCCAGATTCTTCACATTAAGATGTGCCCTTAACCTCCCGCGCAAGGCTCACATAGCTACGGCTAGCAAAGAAGCCCATTGGCTCCCTATCCGAGACAGAATCAAGCTAAGAACCCTTGTCATCACACATAAGTGCCTGTCACTCACTGCCCCACGCTACCTTTCGGACAAATTTATTAGACACTGCTCCAATAGACCCACCAGAACTCCCTACTTGCACCTACTAAAGGTTCCCAACTACAACCTAAAAACAGCAGGAGGATCCAGCTTCCCAGTTCTCGCAGCACAAAGCTGGAATTCTCTCCCTCTTGCCATCAGATCGGAAGCTTCTTTCTGGCCATTCAGAGCCATGGTGAAATCATGGCTCTCAGCCTAAACACCTGGTCATCCACCTACACATACTCCTAGCCTCATCTCTTCACCATCTAGAAATGTATGTCCTATTTAAATCCTAAACCGGACCACCTGTAACTCAGTCCTCACTCTCCACTGTAATTATTTTGTATTTTTGTATTTTGTAATTGTTCAGATTTTGTATTAATGTATGTACCCTGTTTTTATTCCTGTGCTCGTGTAACGATATGTAACTTTGCTGTGCACATGATTATGCGCCCCTGAGGGTTCGGACGCGCTCTATAAATAAACAAACTAAACTAAACTGGTAAGCACTAGTGGGGGAGAGGGCAAGGGTAGAGGGTTCCGTGCCCGAGTTTGAAGTCATGTCGGACATAAAAGTATGAAATTTCCGCCAAATGTCCCTCGGTCTTGAGTGCAGATGTTGCAATATACCCCAGGCCTCCTCTGTGTCGTGCGCCCATGTGACTGTCCTAAGCCACTGTGCATAAGTGGGTGTTCCAGGGCGGAGCCAGTTCATCAAGATGTAGCGTACAGCCAGTACCATGCAGAGACCAGCTAGTTTCCTTGAGTCGCGTCCCAACTGTGGGAAGTCATGGAAGAGGCATTGCGCTGGGGATGGGTCTATTGTGTGATCCAGTGTGGCTGAGAATGTGGAGCATATTTTGGACCAGAATTGCGTAAGCCGCGGGCAGAACCAGATCATGTGAATGTAGGGAGCTTGGTCAGACCCGCATCTAGGGCAGTTTGATGGGAGCTCATTGAAAATGCGGTGCAATCTATCTGGAGTGTGGTGATATCTATGCAACACTTTAAATTGTATTGACTTAAAGCGGGAGTTATAGGAAACGTTTTGGGTGTGCGCGCACATTCGGGACCAACGTTCATCAGTGATCTCAACTTCGAGGTCCTCTTCCCACCTTTGTCGCAGTTTAGTAAAGGAGGGGACAGCTCTGGTCTGCAGTCGAGTATAAAGCCTTGAAATTTTCCCCTTAAAGGAATCGAAGAAGCAAAGCTCTGCAATTATGGGCTCGTCAGGTGGGATTGTAGGGAAGTTGGAGTATCTGGCTTTGAGACATTTCCGGAGCGACGAATATTGTAGCCATGCTGATGGCTTCTGCTTGAGGGGCGGTGGGAGGTCCGCCCATTCAATAAAGCTGCCCTGCTCAAAGACATCGCGGAGCGACAAGAAGCCTGCGTTAGCCCATCAGGATACAATGTATTGTGGGATGTGTGGGACATCAGAGAAGAAGTTCCAGAGCGGAAGGTCTCCGTGAAAAGGGTGTGGGTTGTCCACCAGTTTCCAGATCTTGGTGATGGCAAGGGATGTGCTAGCAACCGGGTCCGCTGGGTCAGGGTCAGCTGGGACAGGTTTGAGAATTAGGAAGCCAATTACTCAGTCGCTGACCATTAGTTTCTCGTGCTGGACATGGGGGGGGGGGTCTGTGGTGTTGAACCAGTGGGAAGCAAATTGGGACTGGGCTACCAACCAATACCTGAAAAAGTCAGGGGCACCAAATCCGCCTAACTCCATAGGAGTGGACAGTGTTGTTAATTTGAGTCGGACTGCGCCAGAATGCCAGAGGAAGGTGTTTATTATATGGCGTAGCGATCGAAAGAAATCATCACCTGGCCAAAGGGGGAGGTTAGTGAAATGGTAGAGGAGTTGGGGTAGCACCACCATTTTAAGAATTCCTATCCGACCCGCTAAGGAGATGGGGAGTCTAGTCCAGCTAGCAGTTTTGGTGGCCAGATTTGTGAGGTAATTCTGGTAGTTGTCCACACGCAGCTGATCCGTGTGGCAGGAGACCAGCACCCCCATGTAAGTGAAGCTGGATTGGGGCCATGTGAATCCCCCTAAATCAGTGGGAGGTTGCGTGCGATCTGTAAGTGGGAATAGGACAGATTTCCAACAATTTACTTTCAGTCCGGATATGTGCCCAAAACGTACCACATCCTTCAGGATCGGGGCAAGGTTGATTTCCGGGGAGCGAATGTAAAGGAGGGCGTTGTCCGCATACAGGGAGACAATATTGGATTGGCCAGCCATGTGCAATCCTTTATGAGAGTGTGATTGTCGCATCATATCAGCAAATGGTTCCATGGCTATTGCGAATATTAAAGGGGAGAAGGGACAGCCCTGTCGTGTTCCTCTGGCTATCTGGAAGGGGGCAGAGCACCTATCTTCGGTGCGGACTCTGGCCGATGGGCTGGTGTATAGCAATTTAACCCAGGTATGAAAGTTGGGACCGAATTTGCATTTCTCCAGGACTATCCACAGATATTCCCATGACACTGAGTCAAATGCCTTCTGCAATTCTAAGGTGGCCGCCACTGTCTGCACTTCTGGATCGACCCTATTGATCACATTGAAGAGTCTTCTCAGGTTCAGGGAAGTGGATCTGCCGGGGACAAAACCCGCTTGATCAGGGCGAATGATGTGGGGCATGAATGGTGCTAATCTGGTGGCTAGTAATTTGGCATACATCTTGACATCACAGTTAATTAGCGAAAGGGGGCGGTATGAGCCCCATTGGGTGAGGGGTTTACCAGGTTTGAGGAGGACTGTTATCATTGCCTCACGGAGTGAGTGTGGGAGTATGCCCTTCTCGCATGCTTCTTCCCATAGGGCCAGCAGGTGTGGAACAAGTAGCGATTTAAATCTTTTATAGAAGTCAATGGGGAGGCCATCAGGGCCTGGGGCCTTACCCGATGCAAACGAGTCAATGGCTTCCACAAGTTCTTCGGGAGTGAACAGCTTCTCCAGGGAGACACTAGCGTCAGAGGAAAGGACCGAAAGAGGGAGATTTTCTAGATTGGAGTCCATTTCTTCTACCTGGGGGCCATCAACTTTTGAGTAAAGGGAGGAATAAAATGACATAAATTCTGAGGTGATGTCTTGTGGTGAAGTGGCCAATGTACCATCGGGTCTCTCGATCGCCGGTATGTTGGGGGCTCCGAATTCTTGGTGTATCAGTCTGCCCAATACTCGGCCCGCACGTTCCCCCTCGCCATAACTCCTTACCGAATGAGGGCTATCAAGGAATTTGACCTCTCGCTCGGCCAGGCTGCGAAAAGCGTCCAGTTCCGACCCCAGGAGTGTTAGTGTTTCAGGGGATTGGTCCAGGGCATATTGGGACTCAAGGGTAGCTAGGGACGACTCACTGCTAGCGATGTCCGAGTGGCTTCCTTTCAGGAAACCACTCCCTTTAGAGATGGCAATGGCCCTAATATATGCTTTAAAGGATTCCCAGAGGGTGGCTTGTGATGACACCGAGTTGGTATTGACCTCAAAGAACTCTTCGATGGAGGATTCAAGTTCAGAGGCGAAGACATGATCGAGTAGCGCATGGGGGCTCATCCTCCACTGCCTAGTTCTATTGTAGTCGTGTCCCCAGTTCAATGAAATGATCACTGGCGAATCGTCGTATAAAGTTCTAGGGACGATCGCCAGGTGGGATAGGCACCTGACCAATATGTCTGATATAAGCCACCTATCTATCCTAGAGTGTGAGTCGTGCACTGAGGAATAGTAAGAGTATGATCGGGAGTCAGGGTACATGAGCCGCCAAGCGTCCAACACAGCCAGACGAGGGAGCGTTGTCAGAATAGTATGGGCTGCCCTGGAAACCTGGCGAGGTCTAGAGCCTGATCTGTCCAGGTTTATATCATGGATTGTATTAAAGTCGCCACCCCACAAGATAGGAACCAGGGGAAAACTCTCCAGCACAGATGCCAGGTGCAGGTAGAAATCTGGGTCATCTATGTTCGGGCCATAGATATCCAAAATGGCTACCTCTTGATATTGCAGTCTGCCGTGGATTAGTATATATCTCCCCTGCGGGTCTCTCTGTTAGTGACTGAGCATTAAAGGCTTCTGTGTATCAGGCTGAGGACACCTCGACTTTGGGTGGAATAATTGGTTTAGCAAACTTTTCGCATTGTTCGGAGCGGGCATGGGTCTCTTGTAAACACAGGATTTTAATGCTGTGGCGTTCAGCATAAAGTTGTATCTGCTGCATCTTTTTGTGGTTACCTAGACCCCTCATATTCCAGCTCATGAATGCTAAGCTACTAACTGCCATTTATACAGAGGTGTTGGTTGAGTTCTGGTCTGCAGAGTGGCAGTAGCCAAGGCCAGCCCGGCTGAGGCGGGCTTTTCGTAGCATCTGTATGCCTGTGAAATAATATTGTGGCTTGTGTGGCATCTCTTGTGGTTGTCAAGTCTTTTTTAACATAACTTCCAACCCCGACCTCACCCACATCCCTTCCCCAAACAGAGTAATGATAACCCGGCACAACCATAACAACAATAAACTGTTCGGTATCAACGCCTGATAGCTGGCCTGGCGGTGACGCACCAGACTGGGGAGAGTATAATGAGATTTTCAATACCGGTCAATTAACCATTGTGATTAGCATGGGTAACATAAGCGGATCAACAGTTCAGGAGGAAAGCAAACTCAAACTGTTAGTGGATTTTGGTGGACCGTAGTCTCAACTGTAAGTACAGGCGAGAGTGGGCCCCTTGCCGGGCATGGACTTGGGGTGCGATGATCGGGCCTCGTTAGTAACGTCGTACGGTTGGGGCTCAGCCTGGGAAATGTTTGTCTATGAATTTTGAGGCCTCCTCTGGGATCGTAAAGAAGAATCTCTGATCCATGTGTTTGATTCTGAGTTTGGCGGGGAATAGCACGGAGTATTTAACCCCTTGATCTCGAAGCCTTCTTTTTACTGCTACAAAGGTTTTGTGTTCCTGTTGCACCGCCACAGAGAAGTCAGGGTAAAGATGGATCCTTGCAGCACCCAGACGCAGCTCACCTTTGATTCTAGCTGCTCTCAGGAGAGCATCATGGTCCCAGAAGTTTAAGATTCTGGCTATAATGGGACGTGGAGGTGCGCCAGGCTTTGGTTTGGCCGTTAAGGAACGGTGGGCTCTTTCCACTGCAAACTGCGGGGACAGTTTCGGAGAGTCTGTGAGTGACATCAACATATGTTCCACAAAGTCTTCCATTGGCTCATTTATATTGTCCTCAGGTACCCCGACAATGCGTAAATTATTGCGTCTCGAGCGGGATTCTAAATCATCGTTCTTTTTATCAACCGCCAGCATACGAGTGGAAAGGGAGGATACCGTGGCCCGTAGGGAGGCCAGCTCGTCTTCAGTGTCTCCCACTCTGGTTTCTATCTCCACCACACGACCATCAGTCTTCTCGATATGTGCCTTTATAAATGAGATGGTGCCATTCATATCATCAAGCTTTGAATGTAAAGCGGTAAATCCTCGCGAATATATTCTAGCATCTTCTGTGAGGCATCCGGGGCCGGCAAGGACGATGTTGCAGGTGTCTCATCTATTGCTTCGGCCGTTGACTTAGCTGGGGTCTTTCTGAACATGTTTAGGGAGCTCTGTTTCTTACCTGCGCCAGCTCCTTTGGTCATGGGGTCAGTGGGGGGAGACTCCGGGAACGCAGGGTAGTGTGGGTGGCTAAAGACGTCAGTTATTGCCCCTCCTAGTGTAGCAGGATAACTAAGGCCACCTTGGTCGGTCAGCTAGGGGGACTGCGCTGGGACCCCATGAGTGTGTTATGTCCCTAGCTCTTCCAGGGGGTCTGTTTCATTCCCGTGCCCACTCCCTTGGTCATGATGTCAATGGGGGGGTTCCGGGATCGCGGGTAGGTGTGGGTGGCCAAAGACGTCAGTTATTGCCCCTCCGAATATAGCAGGATAGCCAATACCACCTTGGTCGGTCAGCCAGGAGGGCGACGCTGAGATCCCTTGAGTGCGTTATGTCCTTGGTTCTTCCAAGGGTTGTGGGGATAATGCAGGAGAGGTTGTGCCCATGTGCCACCAGCTGAGAGTCTCGTGCCTATTATAGGGGTAGGCAATTTTTGCTTGGTTGTGTGCAGGATAGGTGACCACCCAGTATTGGGCAGGGGATGAAGGTGGGGCTCGAGCTATGTTGGTCTCCTGTAGGGTGCTGGGACCGAGGGTTCAGTGTATTCCAAAATGACAGCTCCTGGCACTTTTATCGGCTGAGGTGTTCAATGAGGGTGTTCGAGTGTACCCTCGGAGGGTAATCTGCCCCCAGTGTCGGCGGGTGTTGAGTAGTGGGGGGGAGGGCCCCAGCCGCATGGGCCCCCAAGAGAGGAGCCGAGCCGCTCCCAGCTGCAAGCGTGGGAGCGAGTTATAGTCACCAGTATCAGTTGCTGAATGAGCCCACAGCCTCACACCACGGTGAAGGGGCGCAGCTATGAGCCCCCCCGTGAGGATCAAGACCAGCATGCCCCTCTACCCCCCTACCGTGTCTTCGTATTTGTGGGCTCCCTCTGCCAGCAGGGGATGCAGCGACGATCGGGAGGCGGGTGCGGCCCCATCCGACGTGCCGCGGCCCCTCACGGCGTAGCAGACCAGCAGCGAGCCCATCCCCCGGGCCGTCAGCAAGGGAGCAGGATCAGGATGTGGGGGTCTGGGGGGTCAGCGGCAGTCCTTATGCCCCAGCCACAGACCCGCAGGGCAGCTCCAACTCCAGATAGGTGTCGCAGATCACCGCCAGCAGGCTCAGAGCAGCACGGTGCGGGGAAGCCCCTCCCCCCATACAGGCCGCTGCGCCACGGCGCAGGGCAGATAAGGCAGCTGCGCACACTGGACCCGCAATGCGGGGAGAGCCGCCGGGTTCCCCAGCTGATGTTAGCTGCGCAGTATCTCCGCTGTCGGGGGCTCTCAACGATCGCGGCTTAGCAAGTTCAGGCACCAGATGTCTGAGCGCTGTCCACAGAGTAGTGTATGCAGAAAGAGCAGTTATTAGCCGGTTATTCTTTATGAAAAAGTCACCCCAGTCCGGAGCCCGGCGCCTATGCTGCCAGTTCCATCGTGCGCAACAGCGCCCCCTTAAAATATGTCAGATCTAAACTATTCTATCTAGTAGACTGGAAAGGGTATGGCCCGCAGGATAGAACATGGGAACCTTGCGATTATGTCCATGCACCACGTTTGATAAGGCGGTTCCATCAAAATCATCCAACCAAACCAGGACCAGACAGAAGAACTACCCTGAGAGGGGCCTTGGGGGGGGGTGCTGTCATGACCCCTGCCCCTAACCCTCGTAGGCAAGGCACTGGAGCTAGGCCATGATCCGCCATAATGGCCTTAAAGGCCTTCCCATCAATCTGAGACTCTCCTGGAGTCAGTCCTGGCGCCTTTGGTGCCAGGCTCATACATAATGTGAGAAAGACTTGAGAACTGGACTTGGTAATTACTTTTGTGCAACATGGATGCCCCGCATAGCTCAGTTCTATGAACTGGGCTATGCGGTCTAGTGTTTTGGGTGTGGTCAGGCCTAGGGATACCTGGGATACCTGGGGGCTATATAAACCATGCACGGGCAGACAAACACTCTTCGCATTATTCTGCACTCTGCAGCGTGACGCTCACCACGTTCTGCTCGGATCTTCGCCTGCCTACCCGGATCCGCGTACCTGAAAGAACAAGAACATCATCAGCACAACACTTACCTGGGAGTGGGATCCTGTTCACCATCCATCGCTCCTTTGGTCCAGAGAACATAGCATCTCGGGGGCTCCTCCTCCATCTTCGGAAACGCTGCAACCTGGGAAGAAGAGAACGAAAACAGCATTAGCGTTCATATTCCAATTCCAAAAATAGCAAGAACAATAACACGCTTACCTGGGTTTGAGCCGCTCTTGGTCAACATCCGTTCCGGGACATAACCACGACCTACAAAGGAGAGGAAACACAGGTTTGAACACGAAAAGTCAAGAAGTCACTGCGTACTGCGCAATACTCACCACTTAGTTCTCTCTCAGCCAGCATCTGTCGTCGGACATTGCAGCGGCCTGCAAGAAAAAGGAGAGTGACAGGTCAGCACAAGAAAAGGCAAATAGTGCCGCGCTTCACGCTTTCACTCACTGTCTCGTGCTCAGCCCCAAGCAGCACGACATCACTAACAAACTGTTCCTGCACCTAGAGGAATAAGAAGAGACATTAACAGGGGCAATAGAAAAAGAAAGGACAAGGTATCAAACTGCAAAAACACAAATCTACCTTGACGGACTGGAGTTACAGCAGGTCTGGACTCTTAGGGCCCGCACCAGTGAAGCAACTATGTCACGACGCGCCCACATTAACGAAGCACCACTGTAACGAAAAGCAGGACGGAGAGCACATCATACAAGAAAGCAAGGTGAGGAGAGGACTTAAGGGGAAAGTGTGGTCCTCAAGGGAGATGGGAACAAAGCAACAAGAAACAGTAAGATTAAATCGATATTCCTGTATTTCAGGCCCAATCCCCGGCCAAACAGATTCCAAGGGAAGGGTTTGAGATCGCAATTGGTCCAATCAGGCTGAGTGGCGTCCCGTGGATATCAGGTAAGCGTTACACATACCTGGCAGGGGTGACAAACACAGCCTGAGGTAAATTCACATCGGAATCATGCTGGCTCCACCTACAGGCGGGAGATACCAACGCCTGCCATTTTACAATCTGGATCAGACCCAAGCACACAAAACAGAAAATGGGCGACACAGGACATAAACTCTTTATTTTAAAAAAACACAGGCAAAAAATGTACACCGAAATACAGGGGGGCATGCACATAAAACGAAACCAAATTAAGGTAGTCAAAATACAATACATGAGACCCACATTATCTGCGTATTAAACATAAACAGTTTTACTTTTCCCAGTATGTTTGTTTTGATTATTATTATTATTATTTTCTCAGAATATTATGCCTGAAACCCGGCATAGATACCACAGGGTTACATATACATTTATGGAAGTTTATAACAGTGATCATGTAGATATAGGAAGTTTGAGTCTTGGAGTTGGAATTGGGACAGAATTGGTGGCCCTAGATTTGACCGGGCAAAATAGAATTGCCTTTAGCTGAGATGCCCTGTGCAGTGATCCTAGACGTTGGGACACCTGGGGACAGGTCGCATACAGATGCCACATGGCCAGGATGGCCAATCAGGGGTCCTCCTTGCCTATAATGGCTCCCAAGCAGGATAGAGATAAGATGGGTGGAAGCAGGCCTCTAGTAGAGCTCCACTCCAGCGACAAGGATGGGATAGCAGAGGCTTCTCCGGGCATCGGCCACATGTACCATCTGGCCAATCAGGTTGCCAACAGGCCTAAATCGACTCCAAAGCAGGACAGGGACAGGCATGTAATCAGCTCTGCGGGAAGAGAGTCATGAAGCCTGTTTTAGAGCTCCAACCCCCAGCGTCTTATGGAGACTCTCCACATAGGTGTGCTGTGCTTTTATAACCCCCTGGGGGGAGGAGCAGGAGGATATGCAATGCACCGGGGTCACTTGTGAGAGAGTCGCGCTAACTTGCTTTAGTTGGCGGGAAGCTGCGAGATATTCAATGTGTCCAAGCATCCAACAAAACAGAAATCCTGCAACTCTTTCATGTCAGCATCAGGATTCAATAATACTCCTTGGCTAAAGGTCTCAATTCTAGTCCTTAATATTTCCCAACCTTTGGGCAAAGTTGTCTTTTCTTCTATCTTTCAACTGTTCAAGGCATTTCCTACTTTTCTAAATATCTTTATGAACCAAGGGTGCATTCAAATATGTTGAAGCTGCAGTCAAATCTTCCCATGGGAGGTCATCTCAGACGTGTTTTCCTATGTGCATTCAGAGCACTGATGAAGCACCTCCCATAGATTTCTGTCTACAGGATCTGTTATATGTTTGGCAACATGTAGTGATGGAAGTAATGCATGGTATTACTCTTAAGAGCTTTTCTGCACTGCAAACTGAATCATCCAAGCTTTCAGGTGCCCACATAAGGTTCCACCTGAGAGTTATCGAGTATTCTCTCATATTGATTGATTTTCAAGAGTCAATATTTCAAACACGGTGCACTGGTGAGGCTTTGCCTTGCGGTTAATGATGCCAAGTTGGTTTCCTGTTGTATGTAGGACAGGAAGTATTGTGATCTGACTCCATGGCATGTTGATATAAGGAGGCTGCTAGTCACGTGAACAGGCCATGCCACTCTTCTGTCCTCCCACCACAAATCCCCCTTCCTGGCTGCCACATTAGAACTCCAGCCCACATGCAGGCAGACATCATTGAGAAGGCTGGTGGTCACGTGGCCATGCCCACCAACATCACTGCCCCACACACCACCATTTCCCCACCTTCCTGGCAGCTACATTAGGATTCCAGCCTGTCTCCAGTCAGACAGTGTTGAGGAGGTTTCTGGTCACGTGACCTGACCCTGCCATTGCACTGCGCCACCCACCACCTATTTCAAGTCGTTAATGATTTCCTTCCCTAAAACATCTTTCTCAAAGACTTCATCGTGCCAGAGTCTCAAACAGCAAAACACCTGCGTGGCTCGCTACCCTCCCGGACCAACTCTATGGACCTCAAGCAAATTATACTCTCCACCGCACATGTCAAAGGCCACATACTAAACCTTGTATCTGCCTCTTCCCTGCTGATTTCCTGCAAGGGCACACTTGACCTGAGTGACCATGCTACGATCATTCTATAATTATTACACATTGCTTGCCGCATAAAGGCCAGGCCGAATGCCCAACAATTTAATGCCATTCTTTTAAGAACCTACTAAAGGAATATTCAGTGCCCATGTGCCCCCAAAGCCTTGCAGAAGCAAAGCCAAAACGTCCGCACCGTGGTCCACATCCTAGCCTCCACCAGTAAATATTCAATCACATCTTTTGAAAAATGGTGGTGCTATAAACCGAGCTCGGAGGCTCTCGCATCCTTCAAATCCATGCATGCCGAACACAGACACACGCTTCAAACCCCTAATTCACTACAGAAGCTACCACCATTCAAATCAAATGGTGGACGAGTCATTGGGGCTCATTACGGGTCTGGCAGTAACCGTGCCGGTGCTACCGGCGGATTTCTGCCGCACCCATAAATATTGGGGCTCATTACAAGCATTCCGGCCTGGAAACAACGGTGCCGACAAGCTTATCGGCACTGTTGTTTCCAGACTGGCTTACTACAGGTCTTCCTGCCGGAGCCGCTGTGCCCGAAAGGTCTGACCCTGCCGGGCACAGCAGCCACGGTAGGCAGACCGTCACAGAAGCACCGGCACCGTTAGAAACGGTGCCGGTGCTTCCGTGGTCCCCACTCCCATTGATAATAATAATAGCGGAGAAAATGGGCGTAGCACTGGCACATTCACTTCCAGCTCTGGCTCGAGGTGAATGCATCCAGATTAGGCCAACCCTTAAATGCAGCGGTGATAGTAATGGTAATAGTGTTACCGCCGCATTTAAGGCCCAACTCCCGATGAGGCCCAAAGATACAGGAATCGAAATGAAACACATGTTCTGGCAAAAGAACACGTTCAGGACTATGAGGTGGCATTGGCAGCAGTAGAAGAAACAAAGAGAAAGATGATAGAACAGAAAGACGTTAAAGAAGAATCGACAACGGATGTCCTAAAATGACACAATTAGCAGACAAGGGCCCCGATTCCTGGAATTCTGCAGAATGGCATGCAAATCCCTGTTTTACACACAAATAATTCCCTGAATACGGCCCAAGATGACCAAAGATAATGGGACATCAGCATTGCAATTGTTGTCAACATTGTATGACACGTTTCAAATTATGAACAGCCATTTCCGGGATAGTAATTTAGCTGCCACATTATTAAAAACTGTATTTAAATCCGCAAACAGATACATGACCAACATGGAAAACACCATTGAGAGAAATACAGAAGACGGGTTAAGGTTGAAGGTGGACAGACTGATGACTATATCTAAGAGAGACTTCGGGTTAAGGGTAATACCGGCAATTCTGAATTCATTGGTAATGGAGAAAGACATGTCTCCAACTGAGTTTATTATCGCTTGTAAAGTGGGCATTACAGATGATTTCATACTAGAAAAACAGTCGGTACTATGCCCCCTCTTACTTACATATATCACAGAAGAGATCCAACATATGGGAGATGTATCCCAATTAATGACTACAATTTATGGATGGGATATGTTAATAGATATGGCGTTTCAGCCGTATTCAACAGCTGTGTTGCCCGGCCCTCAAACTGCCAGGGACCACTCAGCCTGCAGACCTTCAGGGCTGTCCTTCTTGGAACATGACAGCCTGCCAGCTCCTTAAGGGCTCCATAATCACACCCCTGGCCTGCAAGCACACCTCTGAGCCTATGGACCGCTCTCTGACTGGGTCCCTGCCTCCCGGCAGCTCCTGTCATGCCGGCTCTGTCACTCTACTGGCTTTGGGCTGTACCACCCATATTGCAGCCCTTCAGGGCTGTCCTGCTTGTTTGTTTGTTTGTTTTAATATTTATAATGCGCGCCAAACCCAAGGGTATCAGGGCGCAAAAGGCATAAAGAGGGTTGTTCAGCTTCGGTTACATTGCTCTGAAATATCATACATTTTATACATATTATGGCAAGAGACATCGAGGAACAATTATATACAGTATGTACCGGCAGGGCAGGTGATGTGGTCAGAGTGTGGAAGATTGTCAGATGTCATGTTCCTTAATCCAATGGATAAGGTTGGATCTAAAGCGTAGATAGTGTAGGTCTTCCCTTAAGGTAGGTGGGAGCGAGTTCAATATTGGGCAGCTTTGAGCGGGAAGCTGCTTACATCAATCTCCATACGTTTAAAACTGGGCACTAGTAAGAGGTTAGCGTTGGCTGTTCTCGAAAGACGGTTGGAAGATTGTCTGGAGAATCTGGCCGTGAGGTATTGTGGGGCCGCTTGGTGTAGGCATTTGTGTGTCAGGGAGGCTGTTTTGAGGAGAATTTTGTCTTTAGTAGAGAGCCAGTTATAGGGTCTCCTGAGGTTGCATGTATGGGCTTTCTTGGGAATACTAAGGGCTGCTCTCAGGGCGTTATTTTGTAGAATCTGGATCTTATTGGTAATGTATTTGTTACTCCCTAAATATAAGGCATTGCAGTAATAGAATTTGGATAAAACAAGGGCTCTTGCTAGGGTAATGTAGTTATTAGATGAAAGGAAGGGCTTGGCTGCTCTGATTAGCTTGCAAGTATAGGCAGTAGCTGAGGCCATGGAGGTGACTTGTTTTTTGAAGGTAAGAGTGGAGTCTAGATAGAATCCGAGGGTTTTGACTTCCTTGGCTACTTTGATGTTGTTATTGTCTATTTTGAAGTTCTACTAGAGATGGCCTAGTTTGGTAAGGTTAGCAGGGGTGCCGAGAATGAAGAGTTCTGTTTTGTCATCATTCAGGCATAGACCATGAGATGCCATCCACGCCTGGATGATGAGGTACACTCTGTTCATAAAGGCCAACTCCTTGTTGTAATCTCCCCCCTACGGGATGAGGATCTGGGTATCATCCACATAGTTAGTGTAGGTGATACCCAGGCCATCTAGATCATCAAAAAAGGGCTTTGTAAAGATGTTGTACAGAGTAGGCGAGACGCAGGAGCCCTGGGGCACACCGCAGGTGATGGGTATGGGGTCAGCGGCTGCTAAAGGTGAGAAAACCTGCATTGTTCTATTGTCAAGGAAGGATTGAACCAGCCTGTGGCTTTTTGTGAGAAGTGAGTGGCAGAGTCCAAGTGGTTGCAAAGAATCTTATGGTCAACCAGGTTGGAAGCCGATCAGAGATCAAGTAGCAGTAGTAGTGCTGTTTTACCATTGTCTCTCAGGGTGTCTATTTGCGCTTTAAGGTCGATAAGTGCAGTTTCTGTTCCGTGTTGAGGTCTAAAACCTGACTGATGTACTCCTAAAAGGTGGTTGCATTCCAAATAATGTTGGATTTGGAGGTACGCCACCTTATCTAAGATTTTAAGCAGAAACGGAACTGTGGTCATGGGGCGATCATTTGTGGTTATAGACGGGTCAAGTGTTCGTTTTTTAAGAGGTGGGAGGACCCACAACTGTTTCAGGTTCTTGGGAATGGTGCCGTTGGAGAAGGAGGCGTTTATAAGCTTGGCAATGAATGGGGAGAGGTTGCGTGCAGCATCTTTTATCATTTGTGCTGGGCAGGGGTCGCCGTGGCAGTTGGACAGTTTGAGGGTTAGGATGACTTTTTCCACTTCAAGGACGGACACTTTCTTGAAGTTGAAGTGGGGCATGGGTAGAGTGGGGGGAGTGGAAGGCGGGGTGGTCAAGGGCAAAGGGGCAGAGATTGTATTGGGATTAGGGGCAAGGAGGAGAGTTTCTTTTTTATTCTTAATCTTAGCCTGGAGGGTCGTTTTCTTGTTAAATAGGGCACTCTGTATGCTGGTGCACCAGTTTGTGTCCTTGAGGCAAGTGTCTGGGGCTTGGATGGGCGTTTCTATCTCTTTGAGAATTGTGAACAATTCCTTAGTATTTGAGTTGGCTTGGGTAACACGCATGTTATGTGACTCTTGTTTGGCAAGGATTATTTCTTTTTGTAGCGGGAAGCTAGTTTGCTGAGGTTATTTTTATTAGAGCCAGACGGCTCAAGTCTCCATATTTGCTCACTTTTGCGTTTCTCTAGTCTGATTGCTTTCAGGTGAGGAGAGAACCATGTATTCTCATGTTTTTTCGGTTTTCTCTTTCTGATTTTCAATGTTGCTATGGCGTCTTAAGCCGATAGCATTACTTTGTTGTACTCTTCTACCAAGATGAATGGATTTGTGAGGGCAGGAAGAGAATTCAAGGTGGGAAGAATTAGGGGAGTGAGTTTATCGGCTGTGATGTTTTTTTTTTGTTTCTAGTGGGAATGGCAGGGGCTATGCTATCAGCATGTAGGGGAGCTGTAGCCTCTAGGGAGAAGGAGATCAGGTGGTGGTCGGACCAGGGCAGCGGTGTTATGAAGGTGATGGATGTCTGGCAATTGTGCTCTGCTTTCCAATCAAGGGTCCTGCCTTTAGTATGGGTCGCACCTGTTACCTTTTGGGTGAACCCTAATTCCTCAAGGGAGTCGTTAATCTGCGTAGCGTTGGGATCTGATGGGTCTTTGAAACCAAGGTTGAGGTCCCCTAAGAGAAGGCACAGTGAGGAGTTTTTAAGGTTATCAGAAAGGATATTAGTCAGATCTTCTTAGAAAGATCCTAGTGGGCACGGGGGTCTGTATATAAGATGAATAGTAAGGTGTGGGTGTTAGAGATGGTCAGCTTGGCAGTGAGGGATTCGCATGAATTTGCATTTAGGGAGAGGTGAGTCTCAGTGCTAGGTTAGTTTTTGCAATTATGGCAAGGCCTCTGCCTCGGGAGGTGGTGAGATCTATTCTTATAGGGTGTAGTCCTTTGGAATGGCTAACATGATCGCTGGGCCAGCTGCTCAGTAAAGCCAGGATTCAGTGATGGCGAGGAAGTCAATTTTTTGTGTTACGAGTAGATCGGCTATTTCTGTGGCGTGGGCCACCATAGAACGGGCATTTATTAGAGCTCCTTTTATACCGATCTTTGTGGTCTGCGTAGGTAGTGCCTGGGTGTTGTGGTGGTACCTTGGATGGGTATTAGGGTCTCGAGTGAGTCGGCTGTTAAGCTGGAGTGGTTGCTGAGTGTTGGTGGCTTTGTGAGCGGGGGTTTTGGTGTTAGGCTGAGGGCCTCTTAGTTTTCTGGTGGTGTTGTTAGAGAGAAGATATAAGGTTTTGGCTGTAGGTTAATAGATTTTGGGGAGCCTGGCGCAAAGTTTAAGGTTTCTTTGGAGGAGGCTACAAGGTCTTGTAATCAGGTCATTTTGACTAGGGGGTTTGTTCAGGAGAGTCGCATGCGCTGATAAGGGCAAAGTATGTGGCATGGTAAGGTCTAGTGTGCTAGATAGGTATAGGATAATCCTCAGTAGGACAGTGTAGATCACAGGCCTATGCAAGGTTTGTGCGCGAGGTGGCTAGATAATGGTAGATGTAGAGCATTTAAGGTTGGTTGAGGGGTGTCAATGCGCAGGCGTGAGTGATAGGGTGGGGTAGTATCACAGAAGCTGTAGCAGGTATGTGAATGGATAGAAGCGATCTATCTAAGGTAGGATGATAGCAGTGATTCAATAAATGCCCAAATGTCTAGGTACAGTAGTTTCACAGTGGTCACAAGGCTAGGATTCGTGTAGGCACAGGGGGCCAGGTTCAAAATATGCACAGGTGTCTAGACACAATGCTATCACAATGGTCACAGTGGTCACAGGCTAGGATCAGAATGGATACAGTAGCTAGGTTCAATGTATGCACAAATAACTAGATTCAGAAAAGCACAGGTGTCTAGATACAATGCTATCACAATGGTCACAGTGGTCACAAGAATAGGATCAGTGAGGGCATAGCATGGCTACGTTCAACATTTGCAGTGGCTAGGTTGAACAAGGCATGTATGGCACTCATTGTTGTGTACTAATTTTGGGAGCAGACAACATACGGTCAAGAAAGTCAAGAGCCGGCAGTGTTAGAAACTTTGGTAGCATAATTGCTGTGGCTGCAGGCAAAGGTGGAGCATAGAAGGCAGGTGGAGTAGTTACTTGGTTGGACTCCAAATGTCTGCACTGCAAATGCATTTGACAGGCATCAAATCATTTCAAAGTAATTCTGTGTAGGGCAAGTGCGGAGCTGGTTTTTTAGTGGGAAATGTTGCTGCAAAGCTTACAAGGGCCAAATGTTACACGTGTTCTGAGGGCGTGGATCACATTAGATATAAGGTAATTCTTACCAGATGGGTGGCAGCGTGCGGGGCCCTTTGCCCATACGGCTCCAGGCAGGCTCACGACAGGAGAGATGCCTTGTTGGGTAGCCTTAGACCCCGATCACCTGCCAGCTCCATCAGGGAACCGTACCTGGACCGCCCAACCTGCAAGCACCTCAGGACCGTACCGTCTGGTCCTGAACCCAGGTGGCCCCTTGGAGATGGATATGTGACCTAGAGGGCATTGTGCCAGCGACTTGACCTACCTGGGACAACTTCTTTCTTCTGGGTTTGTGGAAGATTGGCCACTACACCTCCAGTCATATCAGAACTGGAAGGCAAGTCCCCTCCACGGAAATCACCAAAAGAGAACCCCTCTTGGGGAAGAATCCCCTTCTGCATGGTGCCCTGATGCTGCAGAAGACATGGACAGCAGACTGGAAGTCAGACACAGATCCACAGATGTCGACCAGCAGGCAATGTGTGTGAAGGTGCAGGCATCTGGTAGCAGGTTCAGAAGCAGAATGTTCATATAGGAGGATGGCCCAGGATAAATCAAGCGTAAGGTAGAAGTAAGGAGATGAGTAGCAAAGAATAGGGGGCAGAGGGACACGGAAGTGCTGTTTCCCACCCCTCTCGCAGTAAAAGTAAAGGGGCTTCGAATTTGTATTTACCTCTCTGATGTTCGTAAGACACCCCCAAATACCTCGCAGTACCCTAAATGAAAATACTAGTATACCTCAAAGTAACTACCTCCGAAGTAATACCATGACTACATGTTTCAGATAATAAACATGCATTGCTGCTAAAAGCATAAGCACTTTTAAATAAAAGAAAAACTCTCTCTCTCTCTACTATATCGCTATCTCTCCAAGCTCTCTCTCCCTCTCTGACTCTCTCTCTCTTCCCCACCCCTATTTTTGTTTCCTATACAGGTGTGCTCGAAATGGAACCTTCAACGTTACACAATTCATTGTATATTAATAAAGAACATAAATATACTGTTAATTCAAGATGGTTGTATTCCTACAAAGGTGGCCTACACTTTACTGTTCTCTTATTTACTATAGTCATGTTTATGCTAGGAATGTATTGGGTACATCTTTTATCTGGGCAAGTCATCTAAAAGAGGGGAGAGTGGGAACATAAAGGGAAGTGCACTGGCACTGCTAAACACAACTAGCAACCGTACTGTACATATGTATAATACTTCCCAGACAAGCAATAATAAGGTCAACACACACACGCAAACACACATGGCCGAATGAGTGAGAGCATGAGCAAAATGTTAGAAATCATATTTCCTACCATTTTTAGAAACATTTTTTGTAACACAAATATTAGTAGCAATGTTTGCAGTAGTACAGTAATGAAAAGATATATATCACAGCATGACAGGATAAGCAGGCAAGCGTGTAGGCCCACATTTGATGCATACCACGGCCAAGGCCTGGAGCCTATTGAAGATATTAAATATTCGGAGCACTCAAATAGCTGGTACACCCACATGACTGTGGTGGGCAGACAAACAGCAAACGGTAGCTGCTACATATTGTAAGGAACTCATGGTGGCTACCGGTCAGAGGCTGTATAAGGGATTTGACGTAACCCTTCTAGGACCACTCTGACGCCTCATGCCACCCCTTCCTAAGGTTTCTAATTCTTGTAGTTTCAAAGAATAGGTCCCTGTCAGAGTCTTTCGAATGAGCACCCACGTGGCACCGGAACCCTCTGCACCTGGACCTCAACTGTACTTTCTCTAAGGTTCAAACACATACACAAACTCTTTGTCTTTTGGATTACTTGCATTCAAAAATGGGGCATTTGCAACCTTGGGCTCAGTTCGGTTTACTATCAGCTTCCTCTGACTCACTAGCTTTGCTTTCTTTATTCTCTGGAGTCAAGAATAGTACTATGGTAGCCAGCTTGCCTCTTTGTCTGCGTTATCAAAGTGGGAGGCCCCCCATGTACCATTGACATCTGCTGCTTCGCACGCCAGCTGTAGCTCCCGGTCTTATGTTTTTCTGTTCAGAGGTTTTGCAGGTCTGAGTTGAAAACGACAAGGGAAATTCCCCCTTCATCATCCTTCCAGGTCTCACCACCTGCTAGGCAGAATTATATGCAGTACCCTTTGGGCACACCACACACAATTAAGACTACAAGTGACAGTACAATTTCACCTTTGGTACAAGCCTGTACTACACAGTTAAAGTGGTAGCAGTAGCACAGCAGCCAAACTTATCTCAAGAATAAGTGAGCAGTATCAAATAGTTACACTGTTAGTCCGAAAACAAATCCCTATCATGATCTTGCCCCTCTGGGCAACCATGCACCGGTCTTGGAATATCTTAGACAATCTCCTAGGGGGGTGTGGATCACTATACCCCCCTGCTTTCGTATATCAGGGCCTATGTGCACTGTGTTACTCCTATCTTACGCCTAACAACATACACCTATCTTACTCCTATGGACACAAAACACAAGACACAAAGACAACACATGAATCGATTCAATTATAACAATAGAATACATTTATTTATGCACAGCAAAGCAGGATGATGATGCAAGCATTCCATTAAACTATGCAAATCTCAACTTTTCACCTTTTATGCTTCTGGTGCAAATCTACCATGCAATAACTGTAAGTCTTACAGGCTTCTAATGCAAGCCTCTGATGCAAGCCTGTGATGCAAGCCTGTGATTCTAATGCAGTCTAATGCAAGCGTCACCATCCAGCAATCCTCTCCATCATGCAGGATCAATCCTCTCCAATCCACACCATACTTCACACACACTCTCTAAGACAATACCTGTCTGATCTCCCCTTCTCCCAAACCCAATGGTCTTTGTGTGAGTGTCTGTTCTAATCAATCAGTCAGTCTAGGCCATAAACCATACTTCCCATTTGCTTCCCTTGGTCTCCAGCTCTGTTTGCCAGGGCTAGGTCTCTCCTCTCCCGCTACTCTGCAACCAGTCAGTCAGTGGCAGGCCCCTCAAAATCTGATCACTCGAACTGCCTCTGCCAAGCTCTCCGATCTCTCCCGAAGCCTTCGGATTCTGCTGCACCAAGACACCTCTCCCTCATTCTCAGAACTGCATCCAAACGTCTCTCGAACTATCTCTCAGAGAGCATCTCCATCCAAAACTCCATCTATCACCATCTCCAGCAGCAACTAGCTCAAACGAACTCCATCAGTATCTAACTCCATCTCTAACAGCAACTCCCAAACTCCCTTCTCTTCACCTCTGTTTATACTATTTCATGACGCACTCAAATCCCTATGGTGACATTCGTTCTCTAAGCTAAGAATGTCTCTTTCTCTGTCAGCATTTAGCAATGCCTGAAAGTCTGTGTTTGCAATGTACTTTCACTTGCAATCACTCTATGTTCTGGTCGTGTTCTGTCAGCGTGACATTTCAAAGCATATCTACTAGTGTCATGATGCCTACCCCCGGGCAGCTGGACCAAGCCCATCTGCCCCGGAAGCAGGCATCCGAACATTTGTTTAAACCTCAGAAGCCCCGGCTAGGGGCTAACTGGGTTCAGTCCTGGCACCTTAGGCACCAGGCTCATAGTAGAAATCAGTCCTGGCGCCTAAGCCGCCAGGCTCATAGTCATCACTTACCTCTGGCAGACCATGCTGCACATGCATCCAGGCCAACGTGAGACCTGGAGGGACTATTTTTCCACAAGGACTACTTTTCACTCTGGTGTGACTTAAATCTGATTCCTCACCTGATTTCGGATCCTGCATCACTCCGAGCCTGAAGGGACATTCTTCCGGCACTCGTCACATCCCAGCTGCAGCGCCACTCCATTTTCACCAGCCCACAGCATCTCTGACTCGGCGATGCCTCCGTCACTTTTCCGGTGATTTTCAACACCTGGGGAAAAGACAAGAAAAAGCAAGGTGAGCCTAAAGAGACTAAAAAGATAATCACTTATATTACAAGACTTACCTGATTATCACCTGAGGCTTTATCCTTCAATATGCCGCAACTAGGAAAAAAGGAAAAGACAGTGAGCTAATCTCACGCACCTTTACAGGATAGTTTGGGTAATACAGACTCTTACCTGAACACCGCCAGCAACCTCCAGACAGAATTTGCCGCCGCAAATCAACAGGGAAGTGCAAGAGTGAACTTTGGACATTTTGAACTCTTTAAAAACTTGGCAAACTCCGGACTCAATAATCGTCCAGAACCCCAACACCTAAAACCAGTGAAGTAACTGGTATCTACACGCCCCTGCATGCCACGCAGGATGGAGAGCTCACCAATCAAAAACATAAGGTGAGGACCCTGACTGAGAATATCGGAGGTGGCAAGTGGGGAGAATGGGAGCAGGGAGGGTGGTCTGCATTCACACCCACGGGGCTAAATACCTTCTCCATCTACAGGAGAATATTTGTACGAGTCATGCTTACAAGTCTGAAGGGGTCCGTCCAGACAGGTCATCTTTGCCCTACGCTTCACGCTGGTGGAGGCCGCAGCTGTCCGGGATCGATCTACGCCCCTGTGGGAACCAGGAGAGCGTAACAACTAGTGTGCCGAGAGGAGAGTTATGAACTATGCTTCTACAGTGAAGGAACTGTCTTTATCAGCAACAACGAGCGATGCAACAGGACATTGTTGATTCCAGACTTGAAAAGGGGCACAGCGGCAGTGATGGACTTTTACTGGGCCTGTCGTCAACAAGAATACTCGCACCTGCCATCATCACGGAGGGGCTACTGTTTGCTGGCCACGCTGCACTCAGTGCTACTAGTAGTCACAGAAGAATATTTGAAAGAAGGGCCAATACCTGACACAATCCCAAGGGTTTCCCTGGCGTTTGAAGAACAGAACCCAATGCCGCTACCAGAATTTTGCATCCTACCCGGGAAGAGCTAATATGATAAACTACGAAGAAAGAAGAGAGCATCAAACTATCAATCAAAAGACTCAACCGCACTGCCAATAGTATGCTGGGAACTGGTCCAGTTGGCAAATTACATCGATCATGGGTTTAATGTCATAAAGGTCTAGCTGCGTGCCCTAAGGGTGATGACGATGCAGAGCCGCTATGTCCTCGATATGCTGATGGCAATGGAAGGCGGCGTGTGCCAAGAAATCTGGGATTCATGTTGACCATTTGTGCTCCCAGAAGACGCAGAGAATGGGTCACTAGCTCATATTATCGAAGCAGTACATGGCTTAGGAGTTAGCATGAAAAAAGAAGGAGGAATACAAGGGTGGACTGGTTCGACCTCGTCCTTCGACTGGGCCCTATCCTGGTTAGACGCAATCATGAAGATGCTGGTACCCGTTATAGTGTTCATTCTGGTCATCTTCTGCATCTTCTGCATGTGCCAAGTGGGACTTCAATGTTGTGATGTTGTGCCAAAGCAGTGTTGAATAGCGCAATGATGATGGTTTCAATTGGTGTTTCAAAAGTACCTCGTAATACAAGAGAAACTGAAGTACAAACTGATCATTCCATTCCCCAAATACTCCCTATCTACTATGGAGATGAAGTAGATCGCCTATACCATACCATTATTGTCCCACCCCAGAAAATTATAATGAAGATTGGGTAGATCTAGCTAGGGATGGGGGATGCATTTATATGACATGCACACCCAAAGAAAATGCACAGGCAGGAGAAAGTTTGCCCCCTATGCACTTTAGAGTAAGGCAAATCCCATAACTACACTTGCGATGTACCAGGAGAGAGGGGAGCATGCTAAGAAACTCTGCACAAACACAATATTACATCAAATACAAATGCATAGACTTTGTGCACACATATAAGGAAGCACCATTTTTGTAGTTTTGGTAGAAACATTCGGCCCTGCATGGCTGCGCAGTAAACACAGACCCAATGAAGAAACCTGAACAGGGCCAAGCATTGATGATAGAGAGACCCACGCTGTTAGCTCCCATAGAAACTTTCCTTTGTTCTATAACTGTTGCTAATACTTGTTATCCGAAGAAGGAATGTGCCCTGCAAGGCCATGAGACAGTACCAGGCGCCTCACAAAGCATGTTTAAGGCAGCATGGCTGAAAGCAGACCTCCAACCCCCACCCAGCTCACCATGAATGATGGCACCCACAACTGTCCCAGACCGAGATCCTTGAATTTGATTGTAGGTGACCACAGACCACCACAGTTCATGATCCGGCGACCACATTCAGTTATTACATTTCATGCTTCTAACTCATTGAGGTTTGTCTGTACAAAGCTTAGGATACGTACCAAGGACAGAATTTAGGCATTGCTACATCCCCACATACATAAGAGCCACATCTCCCGGGAAAGTAACGATGGAAATGACAAATTTGATCACAACATTAACATTCTCTGATTTTCAAAGAAATTGCAAAATTGAATCAAATGCTTTAATGTTTTTAGCTCAGCAGTACTATGGCAAAAACGACACAAGCCATCGACTGTGGTGCCCTTGTTATGTTTCCAGTGTTTTATACGTACGTTGGTGTGAAACAAATCTAATATGAATCTCACATATAGATTTCTAAATTTGTTGCATGGAAAGCAAGTGAAATAGGACATACGCGGATGTTGCTTATGTCTAAATTTGGCATATTCTACCTAGGATTGGTATGTCCCGATAAGATCAGAAATGAGAGACCAATCGTATACAGGTTTATCAAAGCAATTCAGCTTATTAAATGCCAACAAAAATCGTGGCATTAGATGGTCAAAACACTCATCTGTCACTCATCTGGATTATATAACTTCTAAAAAAAATCACTGCCTCCTATAAAACGGAGTTGAAAAAGATTCAATTAGAACGCCAAATGATTACAGCTCAACTGCAGGGTAGACAAGGGTTTAAACTCTTCTGGGAAGATAAACTTGGGAGGATGATAGAGTACTCCACCTGGTCTAGAATTTATGAGGCACTGTTCTCGGGCTCCCTCTACAATGCAGCTATGGAGCATAACTTTAAGACACTCCATGCTTGGCATCTTTCCCCAGATAGGCTGTCAAAGATGTTTTGGGGTCTCTCCCCCTTGTGCCCTAGGGATTGTGGCCAGCGGGGCACGTGGTTTCACCTGTGGTGGGAGTGCCCGTCTGCTCAAATTTACTGGTCGGAGCTTTTGAGTTGATCAAAGACATAGTGAGTTTTGCCGTGCCTAAAGGTCCCCTTGAAATACTTTTCGGTGTTTCAGTTTCGGAGGTAGACACGGGAGGCTTTCCGCAGGTAGTCAGGAGTATGTTGAGGGCGGGGAGGTTGGCTCTGGCGCAGAAGTGGAAAGGGACCATAACACCATCTAAATCAGATTGGTTGTCCAAATTGTGGGTAATTTTTACCTATGAGAAACTGTCTGCTCTGACACACGATAAAATGGAAGCCTTTCTGCGGGACTGGACTCCAGTACTCCTGCATGAAGATTGTGAGGCACTGCGACTTTGAGACTTTGCTGGAGGCATGGTTTTCCATCTGGTTTTATGTACTTTTTGCAAGCAGACCTTTGGCTATCTTATGTCCTTGTAGGTTGGTGGATTGGAACCGATTTGGGTTATCTATTGGTGGTGTCATGATCTCGTGCTTTAGTTCTTTTTTTTTGTTCCTCAGGTTTGCAGGTCCCAGTCAGTACTCGGCAACTATTTGGTAGGGGGGGAAGGGAGAAGGGGTGTTGGGATTTTCTAGATCTTCTTGAGTTTGCTTTTCTACTGTGTAAAAGTGTTTGGTTTCTTGGTTATCATAAAATGTTCAATAAAAGCTTAATGGAAAAAACAATTATTGCTCATATATGTAACAACAACACCAGGGATTTATGGGCAACACTGAAAAATCCAATCGGCATCACACCTCTGCCTTTAAATTCGTAATTCTAGGTGATACCTGGACACAATTCTATAAAGGCAAATACCGACTACCACAGGGATTCTTTCCTTTCGATGTTCATATCTTAAGTAGATCAATTCCTCTCGAATGCCCCTGGAAATTTGAAGACGATGGACCCAGAGATAGGCGAACACGCCTGCCTAGGTCCGCCATTACCCCTGGGGACATCATCGAGGTATCGGATATGGGCATAAGACACTCTTCATGGGATGTACACAATATGGAGTTATCATTAATAGGTATGTTTCCAGGTTTTTTACAGCAGGTGCAATTGTGCAATTGTGTCATTTGTATTTCTAGGCAAACATATTCTTTTCAACTGTGAGCGTGCACCTTTCATCTGGAGGGACTTTCGCTGATGTAAGATCAGGGAGAGAGGGTACTGGGAGACTAGTAGTCGTCTGAACTTTCCCATCATGGTGAACAATGGTGGTTGCAAGCAAAACCTCATTTGGTATATATTAGTCATGGGCAATGGGGGAAGGGGACAGCTCACTATTTTAGAAGTTGTGCCTTGGAGGCGTTTGCCGCTCCTGAGGCTTTTTCCCATTGTGGCTATAGGTGGACAAGAGGAGCTGTACAACTATTGATGTAAATGTCTTGAGATGCAAAAGAATAAGCCCCATGGGTAAAAGCATGCAGGACACTAGAGAATTTGCCTGGTGTCGTATCTTTAATCCTATGAAACACCCACTCGTACTTCACGATGCACACAAATGTCCCCATGTTTTTCAAGGTTCCCCCCAGAAAGACACTTACATTGCAAATACACTTTTTCTTTGGATAACAAAGCGGGTGACGCCAATGTAAGACTTACTCTACTGTGCTTTCTCATGAAAATAGTAGGGGCTGACAGACACTTGTTACTCCTTGCTGCCCAGTCTGGTGGAGCTGCCCCAACAATTTTCAGCACATTTCCTACTTGTCCAACCTGAGCTATGTCAAAAAAGTTAGAATTGCGAGCCGCGAGCCACCCAGGCTCTAACTAGGCTCTAACAAGCACTTTCTGGGCACTTCTGGGGCACGCACACAGGGGCACGTGCCTGTGCCCTTTGTAGAGAGTTTGCTGAACTCAAAAGGGGGCGTGACCACAAGATCACTAAAATAGCAAAGAAAAAAGTGTGAATACCAGATAACACAGTAACTAGAGTCCGAGTCCAAGATTTCAAAAACAGCAGCCTGGTGGCTTGTGGAGTGGACGCACCGTGCAGGGATGTCAATTTCGAATGAAACACGATGGGAGTGGAGCTCCTCCTCGGCAAGGCTTCAGCAAGGCTCCAGCAAGGCTCTTACAGGCACTTTCTGGCCACTTCCGGGGCGTGTGCACAGTGGTGTGTGCCTGTGCCCTTTGTAGAGGGTTTGCTGAGCCAAAAGGGGGTGTGGACACAAGCTCGTCAATTTCGAGTAAAATACAACAGGCACTTTCCTGGCACTTGCGGGACTTACCACAGTCATAATGGGATATTATCGCCCAAAACCAGTTCACCCACAACAATACATCTGCCCCCTTTACCCTGACAATTTTATTCCCCCTTAAACCTTAAGAAAAACTACAACTCCCCCTCCCCATTTTCGAACAAGACTATGAAGAAGAGGCAAAAGGAAGATATGAAGATTACCCATTGGAACCAATGCACTAGGGATTCCTATGGGCAGTTGCCATTTTGTTCCCATAATGAGGCCAGGCAAGGTCAGGCTTCCCTCTACAATCATTTCTATCTGAAACCTGTCAAGCCTCCCAGTCAATATAAAAGGCAGAGCACACAGGCACACTCTGAGCGAGCTGGGGATGGTGGAGGGTGTACAGAGGGAGGAAGGAACAGTATCTGGATAAACCCCAGAGAACCTGGAAGGAGAAAGACTGGCTCAACACTGAGCCTGTGAGTACAGGGGAGGCTAGAGTGTGGCGAGAGAGCTGCGACTCCAGGAAGCCAAATCAGGGGCTGGTGGGGCTACCTGGCAGCACCCAAGCCAGAGAACGTCCCCTGGGTCAGATAGAGGCTCAGGACTTTGAGGGGCAGCTGGTGAGACCTTGGGAGCTGGCAAAGTAGGAGCAAAAGAGGAGTGATGCATTGTGGGACATGGAGTCTGAAATATAAAAAGTAGTGACATTTTCTTTGAAAAGTTGAACAAGGTGGAACACGAGAAGGAGCAGATCTTCCAGGTCGAATGCGAACCCAGTGGAGCAGGAACACTGAACGACGGACTGGAGCAATGGGTAGGAAACCCCTGAAGATCCCTGCAGGAAGTCATTGTCTCCGGGAAACCATAAAGGATATGCAGAGAAGGTCAAATCCCAGACTAGAAGAAACGTTGTGTTTCAAGGATGCCAGCAACCCTCCCGGGTGAACGACAGAGGTAGGGAGTCGAGACCAAGCCTGTGGTATTGACCTTTATCCATGAATCAAAGCCGCAGAGACAAGAAAGTAATGCACCAGTGTATTTCATCAATTGAAGGTTGTGTGCGTGCTGACGAGACGCGAATGAAAGTGAACCAATAGTGAACTTTAAGTTATCAATAACTGTAAAGCCAGTGATACAGAGTAGCAGATTGGTCCGGCGAAAGTAAGTACCCCACTCAAAAGTCTCCACGAATTGTGTCATGTCTTGTTGTAAAGCAGCAAAGTGAATGAACTCTGAAATGTGTAATGGTCAAGATTAACCCTGGCGAAAGGGGAAGTGAAAAGGCAATTTCTTTAAGAGAAAGATTTCTTTGAATGCTTGTGGTATGGAACTACCAAGACTAAGACACATTGGGGTAAATAACACAAAGGGAGAGTGGAAGTGAAAGTGGAAGTGGTCCTGTGGAGGTCTATAATAAAAGCATTGCACATTCTAAAGTCTTAGACGTCAGAGAAAGGTCCGAGCCTGACTGAGGGAGATCTGGAATATTGTGAGGAAAAAGGGGCTTGTCAGAGCTCGGCAGGGCTGTTGGCGGGTCACGGGACTCATAGAAACTACATTACCCATGATCACATGGGGTTTGGAGTATACGCATGCGCACACGGGACTCATGTAATTACCGGCCCGTGCTGGTTGTTGGTGATTTTCGGCGTGCAAGCGGGGTCGGAGGAGAGCACGACAATGTATTTATGGACTAGGGCTGAGGCGGTGAAAAAAAGGGAGTAAGGAGGAGACACTTCCCACCCTTCACTTTTCCGGTGACTCAGCAGGCATTCCAGAGACTGCGGCTCATCCGCTCAACACTGGTGTTACATCACCTTTCATGGTGACATTCATCCACCCCAGGCCTCAGTTATGTACTTGCTGAGAGTGATTAGTCAGGGGTGGAGAACGGGGAAAGGATGGGCACGGTGCGAAAGCGCTGAGTGTGTGCAGATTGTCACAGCGATACTATGAATGCTAATTAGTTGAAGATGTGGGTAGTTTGTAATGTTTCCAGGAGCACCCTGGGCAGGAACATGCGCTCCGAGGGCACGGCATGTTGTCTGTTTCTGCTTGCTTGTGTGTGGGCCCTGGAGATGCATGCAGACTATTATTATTAACCCAAGAACATAACTGTGGTAGCAAGATCCGGGTGACGTCATTAAGGAGACCGGGGGAGGAGGGAGCACACTGTCAGAGAACACCGCAGCCAACGTCATGACTTGTGTTTTCTGTCTTATATGTGTACTATTACCATGTGCTTATGTTTGTCGCTTTTCTGGTGAATGAATGTCCAAGGGTGTAGGATCTAGGAGAATATCTTCTGAATTAAGAAGGAGGATGTTATGTTGATCAGGAGAAAGGTCTGGATACAGAAGAGTCCTATACAAGAAGGGCTATTGTCATTACTCATGTTTCATGCTGTATGAGTGTGTGTTTTTTACTTTGCATCCCCCGTTCCATCCATCTTCACGAGCCCTAACCCTCTTTACGGTTACCCTAAAACCCCTCCCTATGCACAACTTCTCCCTAACCCTCTTCGCCCAATTGGCTGCCTCGAGGTTACATCTGATACTGATCAGGTGCCCACACCAACCAAGGTGGGAGGGGTCAACTACATTTGGCTTCTGTGGTCAGGAAGGAGTTGCGTGATACCACATGGGTGTGACAATTCTGAAATAAGTTAGGGTAAGGGAACCCCTAAAGAATGTGAATAAAGCTTGTGGAAGGGAATCCCTGCAAGTGCTGTGATTGCAAGATCCGAGCCCGGCTGAGGGAGATCTATGTGAACTATTGATGCCTTGATAAATCCGAACCCGATAGAGGGAGACCTACCTGAACGTTTGTTGAACTGTGAAATGCGCAATGAAAAGCTGGAATAAGTGACTTTAATGTGGAAGGCCGAGTCGGCCTCGACCCACGTTTTGAGCTGCCTTTTTTTGATAACCTGAGCCAGAGTGTGTCATCCTGTTTACGGTGTCGCCTTACCGCGTGATGTCCAATGTGGGGAGGAGAGTCACAACACTGATTTTCCTATCCACACATATTCCCCCTTTACACACCTTTTGTACTTTCACTATATATGAACCTAACCCTATATCTACCAGTGTTAATGTAGCCACAGTAAAGCATTCCAAAAAATGTATTTTACAATAAATGCTCCACCATAGAATTCTTCACAATCTTATAAAGACAGCTAAAAAGTCACAATCTACCCTTAAAAAACGACTGCAGAATACTAATCTTCGAAGCAATTATTGACAGCGCATTTCTACTAAAGAGAAAGTTGTTTATATTGATTTTAAACAGAATGAAACCAGTAACTAAATTAATCAATAAATTACAAAAAGTACTTCTAAACATGCGCAATGTCAATATAGATACCTTTGCAAACTTCTGTGAAGGTGAATGAATTCACACAAGAAGCACAGAACCATATTTCAATGAAGAGGCTTATGAACAAGAATAACAAAAAAACAATTGCCATAGACAGTAATAGCCGAGGGTACTAAGTGGTAGGAGACACCAAAAAAACCCTTATAGAAAATACTTCCTCAACAAACTTTCAACCAAATATTCCTTTCAACCAAACAAACCGTCCAGTGTACAAACAGACATGCAGCCCAATATATAACACACAAAACAACCCTTTAAATCTTTAAGACAATTCCTCAATCGCTATGTGAAACTAAAAGACAAAATGAGAATGAAAACTGTACAAACCATAGACTCCTGCCCAGTGCGCCGCCACACTGGACTGCAAGGACATTCATTGGCTTGCATTTCAGGAACAGCTTGCAAAAACACCTTCCACCACATCAAAATGTTCGCAATACACCATTTCCGGTATACAAAATCTTGTGTATAGACTGTACTATGCAAAAAGTACTGCTCTAGAACTCCAACATTTAAATAACATTCTCCTACATGGAACAGCCAAAGAATTCCTTTGAGAAATAGAGCACATCCCATATGTTGGAACTGAAGTTGACTTACAAAATTCAGTAACTTAAGAAAACAGCAAAAGCCTCACAAACTCCAACCTCCTAACAAGCACATACAAAAAAGAAATAGCAGAGTTTCAAAATAAATCTGCTGAAATACCAGGCCAAGTATATGTCTGTTGTCGCTGAACATTTTTTCAAAAGAAAACAAAAATAGTAGATATGGCCTACAAAATAGAGGACAATGAGGAATCCCAATGGTTCCAATTAGCTTTATATCTAACAACAGAAAACGAATACAAAATAACTGACTCCCCAAATGTGTTTTCACGTACTGTATTACAAAGCTTGACAATAACTAAATGCCATCACATGCTATTACTAACAACTTAGAAACTTCCAAAAGCTCCTCAACAATTTAACGTGTATAAGGTCATTATAATCCAAACAGTACACCCATTTCATGCTATAATACACCTTCAACCGAAAACGACCAAACTGCCTCCATCTGAGTTACTAAAAGGCATTTGTGGCAAAATAGCATATTTGCCATTAGATCTAAAAGAAAACGTAGAAACTCTAGGAGTACAACGGACAATACATCAATCATTGATTGTACTAGTTAATGGTGTACCAACAAAAGACAAAATAATTTGGCAACAACTAGTCAACTTAAACAAAGTTAGACAAACCCTACAATATCTCAATGAAAACAATGAATACTGCAACGATACAAACTTAGAGGAAAACTGAAGAATCCCCCAAAATAGTTCATAATTCACCATCAACTGGCCAATTTGAATGTGTAGATCCTGTTACTGCAGCCAACATTTTAGATAAGTATACAATTCACCCACTACACTCCAAAGACACCATAGACACCTTAGAAACATATCAAATGCATCAAGCTAACGGGTCCCCAATGAGCACATGCGAGAAAAGTGTAGAAACACGTTCCTTTCCTCTACTCTTGTCCTACAGGAAAAGGAGGAAGATATGATGAAAGATCTCTACCAATAATCAGAATATCACTCTTTACAAATGTATTCTGAAGACCCCAGATTCACACAAAATGTAGAATACACGCTGATGTACATTGTATGCTAAGGAACTTAGGTCCACCCACATAGTTTGTTACTTTAAGTGGTGCAGAATATGCATGTGATAACTTGCATGATATTTTACACACTGAAAACCAAAATAAAGAGGGAATAGATATAAAACACCAGGAGAACTCTGTTCTTTTGACCCTGTCAATGTTTTAAGGTACTTTCACCATAGCTTCATTGCCATGCTGCACTTCAACTGCAATAAAACTACCCTGCCACTCTGGGAAGTGGAACACCTCTTTTGGAGAAAAGAATATCAATCTAGAGGAGCACCACACAACTACATGCTTTTGTGGATAAAAGATGCTCCCAAATGTGCCTATGACAGTGATGCAACAGTTTTACAGTTTACTGAAAAATACACTACCTGCGACATCTCTTCAGAAAAAACTCATAGCGACCTACGTACACAAATCTTACGCTTCCAAAAACATAAGTGTGGCAAATACTGCTGATGTAGATATAAAAATCAAAGGTAAATACTATACCAAGAGCTGGTTACGCTTCCCTACACCTTTTTTTAAAAAAAAAGGACAAGAAAATAGCTAGATGTCTTCTGTTAGATACTGTAAAAGGCGACTTCCCTAAAAACACGTACAACACTAAAAGGGACGAAGCATCCACATACATCAATGATTACAATGCAATCATTGCCCTCTTGTGAAATGCAAATATAGACATATAATAAATTGCAGCCAATTTCACTGCAGTTGCAAGACATGGCACACCAAAGCTGAGAAAACAGAGATAAAAGATCTCTGGGATGACATAGAAAACACTGTCCCAAAAATAGTACAGCTTTGGTATAAAAATGCTCTCCCATAGAGAATGCAGGTGCTACGAAGCTGCAGACCATTTAAAAGGTAAAGCCTTATATGGCAAACCTGTAAACATTGGGCCTCATCAGTAGTCTGGCGGTATCCCAGCGGTAATACCACCGGGATACTGCCAGTACAAACAGCGTTACTGCTACTCAGTCCGGCGCTATGAGCGCCGAATCACGAGTAGCGGTACAGTGGTAAATTCCCATTCCCCATTGAGTCCTTTGGACTCAATGGGGTTGGGGCACTATTACCGCTGGCAGTAATTGCGCCATCGGTGATAACACTGAAAATGGCTGTAAGGGGACATTTTTACCTCGAGCAAAAATCTGGAGGTAAAACTCCCACTTATTGCCCAACTCATGATTTGGCCAACCCTTAAATGCAGCAGTAATAGCATTACCGGCACATTTAAGGGCTAAGGCCCAACTCATGGTGAGGCCCTTTGTCTGGCTAAACCTTGGCCCAGCTTCATCCAGAAAAAGAGTACTAAAATCCTACCAAGAGAGAAAAACAATAGCCACAAATGATCCCAACAGCCAGGGCATTTAAAAAAAAGAATTTAATTGAAACATACTACGCAAACAGAAGTACTGATTTTGGAGAAAAAAAAAACAACTGGCAAATATTCAGTCTCAACTTGTGAAGGAAGCTTAGTGAAACTTACCAAACACGGCCTAATTAATCATATAACGTTATCATTTAAATCTCTGCAGCATAAAGAACTTTATTACATGGCCGTGCTGCAAATTTTTAAACCCTGGAGAAAAGAAGAACAATTATTAGGTGACCGTGAATCATTTGAAGCTGCATTCAAAGTAAATGAAAGCAGTACAACAAATGTCAATTTCAAACAATACAAAGAAATATTGGACAATGAGCACCAACAAGAGGAAGACATTGTAGCTCTATTAGATAAAGACACCCATGAGGGCAGTCAACCTTCCCTTACAGGAAGCCATGAATCACTTGGAGAACCACTCATTTTAAATGAAGCAGAAATAGCCATGACTGAGGTAGAAAATAGCATGTATCAATCTAAACAAGCTGAAGAAGACTTCTCAGTGCTCAAATCACAGCTAAATGATGAACAACCACCCATGTATCTAGAAGTCAGAACGTAAACATTATACACCTCTGCTCCTGTGTGTAAGTGGTTAAGCTTGTTCTGGTAAAATGTTCTTAATAAAAATAATCAGCAAATTTCTACAATACTTAACAACCTTTTATCTGTTGTAATAGCCCCCACAGGTTTAGCTGCCTATAACATAGGAGGTGTAACCTTACACCGACTACTACTTCTCCCAATAGAACACCAAACGAAATTAGAAAACTACAAATTATCAGCAGAAGCTGCTACCGAACGTGCTCCTGATAGATGAAGTAAGCATGGTTTGCAACCTCATGTTGGCCCTAATTCAACTCAGAATGCAATAAGTCCTAAAAATCGACTACAAAGAATTGTTTTGAGGAAAACATGTTATTGTTTTCGGAGACCTCCTTCAGTTAACACCAGTAAAAGGTCAAACTATTTTCAAAACATTAGGACACAAACAATTCCATAACACACTCAGCAGCATTGGAAATGTAAATCTCTGGCAACATGTTTGCTACATAGAACTAACTCAAAACACACATCAGTCTGCAGATCCCACATCTGCTAACATTTTAAAAGGCATTAGAACTGGTCTGCTTACTAAAGATGCAAAATCCATCTTAAATACTAGACTAATCCATGAGCTATATCGGCAAAACACATCTGCTCCTGATGTCATTGAACAATTAACTCAACAAAATAAATGCCAACCCTTGCAAGCTGTAGTCAATTCAACAAGACAATGTTAAAAACATAAATGCACCCCATACTGCTTATCAGCTCCACAGATAAACTAGAAGTGCACAACATGGCACTCCCTATGTGTCAACAAGCAACAGTACGACCAAATAGCTTAGAAAAATGTAGCTCCAACACAGCCGAATTAGAAAAAGTATTAACTTTGTGTCTAAACTGTGAGAAAATGAGAAAAACATTCAGTTTGTCAACATCCACTTTGACAAACTTGCAGAAGTTAAAGACATAGGCTGCACAATAGCACATTTTCTTCTTTTCAAAGACATGCACGTATGCAGTTAACAATTCTCTCTATCTCTTGCATATGCTGTCACTATTCACAGATCACAAGGTCTAACCCTAAATCACGTATTGATTGACATTGACAGCACAGTCTTTAATTAAGGTATGAGTTATGTATCACTTTCGCGTCTGGGTACTCTCAATGGTCTATTCCTAGTTACCTTTGATGCACACAAAGTCAACTCTAACATTCCTTGCATCCTAGAATACAACAGGTTATATGCACTGTATACCCCATTTAGATATGTACGCTGTACCTCAAAAAACAACACCTTTAAAAAGAAAACGAATACAAACAGAACCTATAACTGATCTCCCAACAATACCGCTAAAGATCCAACCAACTGCTTCTCCATCAAACAATACAACCAAAAAATGTCTACTACAAACTCAACTACACATCCATCAGATGACAATCAGACAAATATCTCTTGTCAAAAAATATCTGCAGGCCCAACAAACAATGGAAAGGCATGACTCTCTGGTCCATATAAATTCAGCAACACAACTGGAGTAAATTGCTATGCAAATGTAGCAATCAATGTTCTCTTCCAATTGCCACCAAATGTTCACAACATTTACTTAAACGGCTCAGACCAGTTGTGTTTTCAAATGCGTGTCATAAAAATGCCACAAATAATCCTGACAGCACTTAAACTGTCTCATGTATAAGGCAAGCATTGGAATACTGTACATGAATGGTAACATTCTCCATAAACACACAGGAAGATCCACATGAATTACAAATGTACTTACTACAAATACTGGAAACCAACAACATCCCTATAAATGAAATATTCCAGATTTCATACTTGTGGAAACATACATGCACTATCTGCAACCATGTTTCACAAGAGCACATCCCTAATGAACGATTTGTGTATGTACCATTCCATTTCAGTAGCTTCTGCAGAATGCAAATCATAGCATAGTATATGCCCTTTTCATAATTCAGACACTCATTCCAACATACAAATAAACTCACATGGCCTATATCTTTTATTAATGCTTCTATGGTCCAATGAAGATGGTACCAAAAACAATTGCAAGCTTAAGAGCTTCACACATGGCCAAGTATCTTTTGGCAAGAACACCTTCACAACAGTGGGCATAATTTACCACACTGGTGCTACAACAACTTCAGGCCACTATACTGCATATTTCAAAAATAGAAGTGGATGGTTTGAATGTAACAACACCTCTGTTAATTCATAACATAGCTTACCAGCAAATCTAACAAATACCCATGTAGTATTCCTTCAAACAAAATGTAGTCACTAAACTGTAGCACAATACACAGTTAGAATAGACGAACGGGTATCTAACTACATCCGTAATACTACTATAGTACTTTTAAAAGCCAAGATAGTTAGAAAACTCCAACAGGTATCTAACAACTTCAAAAACACCCTTCATTGCAATAAACTTCAAATATGCCATAACAATTCTTGTTACTGCAATACTTCTTGTAAAATACAATATAATTACAATACGGCAACATTACCACCAAATACTTACCTAATATTTCTTCACCCCAAATTTAGTCACTAAACTAAAGAACAATAAAAAGTTACAATAAGCCAATTGGTATCTAATGACTTCTAAAATACTACAATAGTACCTTTAAAACTCAAGGCAGTTAGAATACGTCAAAAGGTATCTAATTACTTCTAAAATACCCTTCATTGCAATAAACTTCAAATAGCCCATCACAGTTATTATTACTGTAAACCCTCTTGTAAATTCCAATATAGTTAGAATACACTCTTCAAACAAACACACTCGCACTCACATAATTATAATAGAGTTTTTATAATCCTCTATGGATTTATTTTGCTAAAGATAATTTCATGGCAATACAACAACAGTGTAGCACACTAATGTTGTACCAAACACAGTACATAGAATGTACTGTTTACGAGGGTCAAAAAAGTAGATGTATATGTAAAATTGTTTGCAATTAAAGCTTTTAAACTTTCCTGATTAACAAATTATACTGTTTCCCCCCCAAAACAAAAAAATAACCGGAGATTCCATCTCTATTACAATAGGCAACTAAGTAACTATACCAAGTATTATCCTATTTGTTATCTTCACAACAAAACAAACACATATTCCATAAGCACTACCCTCAATTGTACTACAATCATAAATACCATATACACTTCAATTATATAATTACACCATATTACAAATACTGTATACCCACCCTAGAGTACCTATACTTACTATATACATATTGCTATAGTATGTGTGGCTAGTGCCCAGATTCTTGGGGCACAAACACCACAATAGAATTCAATATTCTATTCCCCCCCTAGCGACGCCACTGACCCTGTCCAACTGCTCTTTCAGCCACCAAATATCCCCAAATGTGTTTTCCACTTTTTTTCTCAACGCGCTGTCCACGGATCCAACATGGCAACCGTTCCTCAAAATATGACGCAGCTCACATTTTTCACCATCCAATCAATGGGTGTGTAAGATGTCTGCGGACATCACGCTGATACCTGATTGGCCCAGGAGCATCCCCAGACTCCGAATTAGGAAATGAGTCCACGGACAGGACACAGATATCACACATTCAATTTCTTAAAAATCTTCTGGATGGATTCACCCAAATATATATGAAAGCACGCTTCCAGGACCAAGCCCCTGCTCCTAGCGCTTATTTGGTGAAAATCTGTCCAGAGGTTTGGGCTGTATACGCGAGCAAATTCTTTTTTCAATTGCTTCTATGAAGTTTTCCACACATTTTGGGATCCCCCGTATAACTTTACGCCCCCACCCCCAGGACGAAACCACACCAAAATTCAAAAAATCATTCTGAGGGGGCCATATACTTTTTGTGCAATGTTTGGTGTGGATTCGTCTAGGGGAGGCAAAGGTATAAGCTTCCCAAAAAGTGTTCTTTCTATGAGTTGAGCAACCTAACCATAACTACAGGGCCGCAGCCGCAGACAATGTAAAATATATATATGGGATGGTGGGAGGCCACATCATTGTCTGATTTGATTTCTGTTTTTTTTCCCACACAGATTATTTCTTGGTGGAGGTATATAGATGATGTTTTTGTTATTTGGAAGGGCACTGAAAAGGATTGGTTATCATTTGTTAAGGTTATCAACACCAGTCACGTGAATTTGATTTTTACAGAAGCACACAGTGTCACTGAGACTGTGTACCTGGATGTCAATGTTCACATTGGCATCTCGGATATACATACTTCTCTTTACAAAAAACCTTCAAACACTGGTCTACCTTTGTAGGCTAGCAGCAGCCATCCACCGAGCTGCAAAAAAAGTATTCCGTATGGGGAGTTCATTGGGTATCGTCGTAATTGCAGTGATGAAGCACAATTCAATTATTTTTGTGCCTTAGCAGCTACAGATTTTTTAAGACAAGGGTATGCCAAAATAGTTATTGAGACTGCCTATAACAAGGCACGTGCCCTATCAAGGGATGAATTGTTGCATGGTAACAGACTCATTAAGTCTGTCTCTAATGATGATTCACATCTTATTATCACTTATGACGGTTCCTCTGGTCAAGTAAGAAAAATTATCCAAAAACATTGGCACGTTTTAAGATTGGACAAGGATCTTCTTCCTTTATTGTCTGAGAGTCCTACTCTCACATACAAAAGAGTTTCATCTCTAAAGGACAAACTTGTATCCAGTTTCTTATCACCCTTACCGAGTACTTCTAAGACTCCTAGTTGGTTTGCTGCTCCCCTGATGGGGTTTACAAAATGTTCTAAATGCAAAGTTTGTGCGTATGCTACTATACAGAAATTCTTTATTCACCCAGTGACTTCCATTCCTCATGACATTAAGCCTCTTATGACCTGTGATACATCATTTGTGGTATATGTTCTATGCTGCCCCTGCCAGAAATGGTATGTGGGCAGCACCACCTGTAAATTAAAGCTGAGAGTATTGCAACATTTAAGGGCCATAAATAATTCAGATCCGGCCTTCCCAATGGCCAAGCACTTTAAAGAGAAACATGATAATGACTTTTGGCTGCTCACTTTCTTTGCAGTGACACTGTGGCCAAGAACCCCAGAGGTGGCGACCGTGTCTTAAAACTTGAAACTAAATATATACTGGATTTTGACTCCAAGAAACCAAATGGTCATAATGTTGACGAGGAGTTATATACCTTTTTGGGACTTTAAATTGGTTTTCATAGAGGATTTTTCTGTGTGTCAGGGCTTTTTTCCTTTTCAGCATTATTTTCTGTGTGGTATCACACATGTTTTTTTCGGAATTTACACACTGGTCACTGGCACTTGTATAAGATCCCTAATTGTCAGCATGAGGTTAATTTCTTCTCTTATTTATAATCTATAATCTTTGTCTTTATACATTGATTTGCTGTTTTGGTTTCTGTGTCAATGGGGAGTTTGAGGATGGTCCATGGTCATTACTTATAGGTTTCTTTTGGCACATGGAGTGTTTTTTCCTTTTGGTCTGAATATTTTGTTTATTTATCTTGTTTTGACCTAACATCTTTTTTGATGCTCAGTAACATCTGTAATCTTATGACAGTATTACATTTTTGCTTGCTGTTGAATAGTTATCCATTTTTTACCTTGGACACTCGCGTCAATTCATTTTGCATATTTTGTCCGGTTGCTGCAGTACATTTGCAATTTCGCTTGTCAAGGTCTTAAATTTTGTATTGACATTTGCAATTTTTGAGCCTAGTGATCTTTTTATCATCCATCAATGTTATTGATTACTGTTTTGTATTTAGGCACTTGCACTTTAACTGTTGTTTCATGCTTCTATCTTGACTGATGAATTCTTCTGTCACTCATATGCACTTGCACTTTATTGCTTTCTTTATGCTGCTATCAAAGCTTAGCACTTTGCTAAATATTATGCTGCTATTAAGCACTCGCACTTTGCTGACAACATGCGGCTATTAAGCACCTGCACTTTGCTTTTATCCTGTGCTGTTTATACTGTGATCGACACAATAGGTTTACAATTTTAGCTTATTCTAACATTTGTAATCATGTCATATTGAAGCTGTTGCATTCTGCCATTATTTCATTGCTATTCAGCATTCACACTGTTTGGTTTGATTCTGTACTGTATGTCTTCTAACCTATGCAACTGTATGAAAATGATGCCTCTTTTACAAATTTTAGCTCGGGTACATTTACTTATTTTGTTCCCCCTGTCTTTTGTGATCGGGTTGTGTTCTAATGTCATGTATTTGTTTTTAGTCACAAGCACTTTGCCATTACGTTACAAGATGTCTGCCATTGTTTTACATCTACATGCATCCACTTGTCGAGGTGTAGAAACCATGAAGGGACTTGCCCTGCTATTTATACAATGCTGAGCCTCTCCCCCCCATTGGCGAACAAGCGCTGTGTATAACACGAAACACGTCCATACAGGAGTGCTCTCTAGGTGTCCTGCCTCTGTTTTGGGGTCTATGGCGGTTTTTGTAAACATGATACACTTTTGTATCTTCAATAAACTTGAAAGTAAATTGTTTCAAGTTTCTAGCTCATTTTTTGCATGAACTGGACCTTGCGGTTTCTTTCCATGACTTGGAGTGTAGGTTAACTGTCCATCTTCATGGTGGTTCTTTTCTCTCTTTTTCTTTGTTATATATATGTATGTATTTATTTTAGAATGTTTAATTTGAGGCAAGCCACACATGCCACACTGTCACCATTACTGGATATTCACCTCCAGTTCAGAGCCACATCAGTAAGGCATTGGGGGGTGTGTAAATTAGCTCAGGTGTAAGTCTTTTGCTCCATAAAATTGCCTTTGTCTTACAGGTCAGTCCTACTTTAGCTTAAGCAAAATAATATTCATTTATTAAGTTAGAGGATGGTCACAAATAGGTTTAGTGTGCCACCCCATGTGCTAACTCCTTTATTGACCTCTTACAACAGATGTACCAGGCACTCGGAGAAGACGTATGCCACTTGTTAGCATTGTGGCTAATATAGTCTTTATGGCTGCAATTCTGGTGATTCTCAATAAACGGTTTGAAGCTTATAGAATGTATACATTGAACAAAGGTCTATTGTGTATATCAACAAGTTCAACATAAGTACTGTGTCTAAGAAGCATATTGAGATAAAGCTATTGGATGCAAATGATCAGAAGCCAGGCACATGCACAACAGTTTGTTACTGCAGTACGTGCCTAACATAACTATTTATTGTGAGGATCATATTAGCACTCACGCTTTGCAAAAATATCAACCAATAACTGATCAACTTACAGATGGAAATATGTAACGGGAATTCCGTTTCTAGTGGGACAATGTTACAATTTGGTCCTATGCAGACACAACCAAGATGCAAAGTGTCCAAAACTACATTGTCATGCAATTTTGGGAATCCCATATTCTGTAACAATATACAATATACACTTAAATTGGGGGATGCATTACTTAATGGATCCTGGGCCTCATTACGACCCAGGCGGTAAGTTACCGCCTGGGCCGTGACTTTACCACCATGGCGTAAACTACGTTTACGCCATGGTGGTTGGCGGACTTACCGCCCCATTCCGACCTTGGCGGGGCGGTAAGTCCCCAATCCCCATTTACCCTTCCCCATTCCCATTTTTGCCCCATAGGGCATAATGGGAGTGGGGAAGGCGTTAATTACGCCACCGTAAATTACGGTGGCGTAATTAACTCCATGGTCCCTTAGCGCCATGGATTTTAACATCTGCCAAAAGCAGGTGTTAAATCAGCCATGGCGCTAAGGGACCTTGTACTCAGGCGGTAAGGGTCGGCCCTGTTTACGCTGCCGGTAAACCCATTACCGCATGGGTCATAATGAGGTCCACTGTCTCTATGCAACTGCTCACATGTTGGGCTACTGTACGGAAAAATGCAGAAGCCAAACTTTTCAAGGCCACCATTAGAGATTTTTGTGACTGTGCATTTTCACACACGATTCTATGGCTACATTTTGTTGAACACAGTCTTAAATGAATCGGTCTAGAAGATTTATATAAGGAATCCAAAGAAGATTGCATAAGTCACCAAAGAATATATATATTTCTTTCAATACTGAAGAATATATATTTAACATGTCATCCCCATTGAACAAACCTAAAGAGAGGAGATATAAAACACAGCTACTGTTGATGCATATTTTCCGGGGTTCCTTTCCTCATCCCGGTGGAATTACTGATAAAGTTAATACGGTCACGCCACAGGCTTATGCTCTTCGGAATAGGCCTCCCACCGATTCACACTGGGTCTGCTTATTGGTGCTGCCACTAACTTGGTAACTGAAAGTTTCCTGACTTTTATCAACTGTCTCCTGATTTACATTGTGGCTTTTATTTCTTTATATATTCCTACTCCCTCCCCTTTTCCTCTTCCACTGCACATAACTGTTTCAAATATTCTCCCTGGCATGCGAATATCAGACACCTGTACCGTCACCCTTTGGCTTGAATGCACTATGAAGCCACTGTGTTTGCATATTGTGCCTTGTAAAACCCCACTACATTAATAAAATGCATTATTTTTTTATAGAGCCGGCCTTAAGGGGGCATTGGAGTATGTTGAAATATAATGAATGGTGACATAGCAGGCCATACATCGTTGCAAAAAGATATTATAATATTTGCAGAATTAAAACATTCACAGTATGATTTCTCAATTTGTACAGCACAACAAAATGTTGTAACATTAAAGATAAAAACATAACAGCAATATTTTACAGCAATGAAAGCAGATTGTAAAATGTACAAGTTTTGTTTCCTCTTAGTTTCCCAAAACAGTTGTTCTTACTGTTTACATACATCCTTTGCATGAGCCCACTGCATCAACGAGGGCCGGTTATGTCCCATCTTCCATGGGGCATGCTTCTTCTCTCTGGGTGATGCTTTATGTTATGGAGTGAAGCACAATTTACTTAGTCCACCTCTAGTACAAATAACACAAAGTGTGATTAATGCATTTGCTCAGTTCTTATCACCAGTGCAACGTTCACTGATCTGCACCCGGGACTTTTGTCACCGTAGACCTCGCCTTATTTCATACCAATTGTTTTCAACAAAACTTCTTGGGATAAGTGATGTGCAACAAAATATCCTACTACTTTTAAGAAGCAGTACATAATGATTTAAATTGCAAAGAAACAATGCATTCACTATTACAGACGTCCCTCCTGTAATACAAGATTATTTAGAACACAAACCAGGGCGAGCAACCTCAAGTTTGGCATGCTGTATAGTTTATGAACAGTAATATCGCCTATTTCATTGCATCTAAATGAATACCCTAGACACATAATTTACACTAGACAGAACCCACAGTTACAATATTTACACAGAGAACAATAGTACAAATTCATTCATCAATTAACACTAAAAAATACTGTTACATAATGGAAGATAATAACATCATCTATATTGATGTTTTCCCATCTTCCGTTCCATAAACTGCCAATCACATTGATGCGGAGCTCTGGTATATCGCCCAGTATTTAAGTCCTGGTTCCATTAGGTGCCTCTGCATCCATGTCATCATACCAGTTTTCCAGATTCATCCTGTGTTTGATTGGCGTGGAGCGATGTACATCATGCTCACTGTTCGTCTTGCAACTGAGGTGATGAACAAGGGCAAAGTCACTCGGTCTGGATGGATTTCCATGTGAATGTAGCAAGAGCCTCCAGTCAACCTTGACTTTGCTACTAAAGAATACATAATGAGAATCGGCACAATGCAGATTCAGCTTCAGAGATGAAAGAACTGAAAATAATGAGGATTACAAAGCCTGGAAGGGACCATCAGCCTTTTGAAAATACCACCCAATGACACTGGTAAATGTTTATGCTAAGCTGCAGACAATTATATTGGCCACCAAGCTGAACGCCATCATACATGTCTTTGCTGCCAGGTGGGATTTATCAGGGCAAAGCATGAACATAACACAAGAAGTATACCAAAGGAATGAGGAGGCGGTATTGGTGTTGGGTGAAACTGGAAACGGAATTGAGGCAAACACAGCAACCATTTCTTTGTGACTCTAGGCTAATGAAATGTTCAGTACATGTTTTCTCCCGTGATACACAGCACTATATAAATCCAACTGCATTGGAAGAGCAGTGAGGATGTGGTGTGTATAGTGTTCACTAGTGCTATTGGGAATAAACACGACTCCTAATTGTAGCTTGTAACGTGTTTAGTGAGAAGTTGTTGCACACTGGTATGCGCTCTCTGTTGGATACGAAGATGACCTTTCCGACTGAAGCATTTGCCACATTCAGTGCACCGATGTGGTTTACCCCGTATGTATTCTCTGATGGTGAATAAGATCTCCCTTCCAGCAAAAACATTTACCACATTCAGAACACTGATGTGCTTTCTCACCTGTGTGTGTTCTCTCATGAGAAATAAGGTTACACTTCTGACTAAAGCCTTTCCCGCATTCTGTGCACTGATGAGGTGGTCCACCTGTATGTTGTCTCTGATGAGAAATAAGTAGCCCCTTCCTACTGAAGCGTTTCCAGCATTCTGTGCACTGATGCGGTTTCTCACCTGTATGTGTTCTTTGGTGACTTATTAGGCTTTCCTTCCGACTGAAGCATTTCTCACATTCACTGCACTGATGAGGTTTAACACCTGTATGTGTTCTTTGGTGGTTAAAAAGACTACTCTGCCAACTGAAACATTTCTCGCATTCAGTGCACTGATGTTGTTTCTCACCTGTGTGCGTTTTCTGGTGGGAAATAAGTTGACCCTTTCGAATGAAACTTTTCTCACATTCTGTGCACTGATTAGGTTTCTCACCTGTATGGGTTCTCTGATGGTGAATAAAATCCCCCTTAAAACGATAACTTTTTCCGCATTCTGTGCACTGATGAGGTTTCTCACCTGTATGTATTCTCTGGTGAGTAATAAGTCGTTCTTTCCGACTGAAGCTTTTCCTGCATTCAGTGCACTGGTGAGGTCTCTCACCTGTATGTATTTTCTGGTGATGAAAAAGACTACCTTTCGAACTGAAACATTTCTCGCATTCAGTGCACTGATGCTTTTTCTCACCTGTGTGTGTTCTCTCATGAGAAATAAGAGTACCCTTCTGACTGAAGCTTTTCCCACATTCTGTGCACTGATGAGGTTTCTCACCTGTATGTCGCCTCTGGTGGTAAATAAATTGCGCCTTGTGACTGAAGTGTTTCCAGCATTCTGTGCACTGATGCGGTTTCTCACCTGTATGTGTTCTTTGGTGACTAATCAGACTTTCCTTCCGATTAAAGTTTTTCCCGCATTCTGTACACGGATGAGGTTTCTCACCTGTATGTATTCTCTGGTGTCGAATAAGATATACCTTCCGACTGAAGCTTTTCCCGCATTGAGAACACGGATGAGGTTTCTCCTCTGTATGTGTTCTTTCGTGGTGGATAAGACTGCTCTTCCAACTGAAACTTTTCCTGCATTCAGTGCACTGAAGAGGTTTCTCCCCTGTATGGGCCCTTTGGTGGTTAATAAGTTGACTCCTACAACCAAAGCTTTTCTCACATTCAGTGCACTGATGAGGTTTCTCACATGGATGTGTTCTTTGATGGTCCCGAAGGGATGTTTTACCAATTAAGGTTTTCTTGCATTTAATAGACTGATGCAGTAGTACACATGTGTGTGTCCTCTGCTGGAAAAAAGGGCTTTCTTCCTTACTAAAGCTTTTAGCAAATTCATTGCATTGATAAAGAGAGAACTCCATCTTGTATTAAGCAGGCTTCAGAAAATCTCAGTTCCAGATTACTTTACAATGACAATTTGTTTAAAGAGTCAATTCCAAATAGCTGTAGAACTCTTTTATTCCAACAATCAAACGTTGTATGGAGTGAGTCTACGATAGCCTGGTTTGTAATCAATAAATGCCCAAAATACATCATACACTTTAACTGAGTCGCGGTTTTGGCTTTTTATCTTGGACATCAATCACCTGTTGAATTAAAAGGAGAGACACATTGTTAGTTTCTATCAATACATTAAAAAATACATAATGTGTAACAGACAGACAGGCGATTTTCTAGTAAAAATGCTGTGTGGTATCTAATCATTTAGAGGTATTAATCAATAGGGCTGTGAAATTCCCTGTTAGGAACTAGCATCCGCAAAACAAAAGGTGTGATGTTTGGAAGGTTTAGAATGAATCTCAACCTCCGTCATTGCTCTGGGCAACCCCCAGACCATTGCTCTTTGCCTGCCAAGCCATTACAAAAGGGAAAGACCAAATGCAACATGTGGCTCTCCAGATGTTTTGGACTACAATTTGCATGACCCATAACTATAGCTCTGCTGGCTAAGGCTGAGGGGAATTGTAATCCAGAACATCTGGAGAGCCAGTGGCTGCCCACCCCTGCTCTATACTTTGATTTCTGATCCTAAAAGCAAGGAATCAACATACATGAAGCACACATACATGATGCACACTATTCCTACTATCATCTCTGCTCTGTCATTTCATTAAGTGAACCCAACCGTTACTATTTGTTTAGTACAGTTTAGTATATCCCCCTGTACCTACTAGCTTTTTGATTTACAAAGTACGTGAGTGTCTATAGGAACCAGAGATCTTTCACTGCTTTCTCCTATGGTTATGTTCAATGTTTGTTGTTTTTTGTCACTACGCATAAAAAGGGAAAACTATGACTCTCGAAAGTGAGAGAAGAAAATATATTGAATAAAGAAAATGAAAGACGTGGGCAAATAACAAAAACAACTCTCTTCAAAAAGTATAAATGAATGTTGAGAATTTGGGAACTAACAGACATTCATTGTGAAATTTGGCAGCAAATGAATGCACACCCTGTGCACAAAGAATTTGCTTATTAGGACGCCTCATGTTACGAAATATTTTGCGACCCCAGGTCTAAATACAAAGGGGTTCTCGCGAGTCTGCTTATCAAATCTTAATTTCGAACCCTGGATATGTGTCTCAGACAAAAGGATCAGAGAACACAACTCCCTGAAGGGCCTGCTCCTGCAGCTGTATGGCAACATGACTACCTTCAACCTGCTGACACACACAGCTACACAGCTGGTGCTGCCGAGCCCCTCTACAGGACCTCACCTATGGCCCACTCCATCTCTAGATGTTCAAATCTTGGTCTCTAGGTCCAAGCCGCCTCTGCCAACCGCCTCTGGCTCACGAAATGAAGGTAAACGTATGTTTGTTGGTGTGAGCTGTGAGAAACCTGAGGGTATTCTCACTCCTATTACCCATTGATCCTCTGTGCAGTGGACCATTGAAGGGCCATCGCTTTTTTGATACCCGGCCCAGGGGGTGGACAAGTGAGGGAGGATCACCTGGGTGGAGGGTGTTAAGGATTGGAAATGGGGAGCCCATGGGTGAAACATGGTATCCCCCTTTCCCTAATAACAACCTGCCCCATCCTTCTCCAACCTTTATGGATTATTGTAAACCAGCTTCCCTTATTTTGTCTCAGTCGTGCCACTCTAGTACTGGGACATATGCCATTCCAGTACTGAGACGAGAGGCGACTGGGAGTCATACACACCAACATACAACCACACCACTCTGGCAGTAGAATGAGGAAGAGGGCCTCAGAGGAATACCACTACAAAGATCACACATGTCACACTAACAAGCCTAATTATAGTCAGGCAATTGAAAGAGAGGGCTCACACCTGCAGCTCATTCACACACCACAGGTGTATAAAAGCTGGGAATCCAAAATAGCACAGAGAGGAGGGAGAGAAAGGCGAGACACTGCTGTGTGACGAGGGTCGGAATACCAGGGACTGCCGAGGCTGACAGCCAGAACTGTGACGGCGTGAGAACAGGAGGTCTCTGGCATAACTGCAAGGCAAGAGAAGGCAGCATGCTGAGGCGCTGGCCTTCTGATGAAGAGACAGAGTGCTTGTTCTCCCGTGGCACTGTGAGAGCACAGGAGTGTCTCAGAGGCAAAGGAGGGAACCCTGTAGACAACCGAATTGAAGCGAGTTCAGCCCGGTATGCGAGAAGCCTGCCAAGGAAGCTGGTGAGTTCCAGAGACCAGGAAACCCGGTATGAAACTGACCGCGAGCGCTGTGAAGGAACCAGTGATTGTGCAAGTATACAATGTAGCAGAGTGGTCACTGTTAGAGAGAATTCTCTGTTTAGGCTGAATTTCCTAACCTAGTGAGTCCCCCAGCAGCTTTGCTGGATTTCTGGAGTTTGTTGTTTCCATCCTGCCAAGAGTGAGACTCTTTTCCTCCCACTCTTGGACATGAATGTGTGTAATTCCTTTGAATGTCAATGTGTTCTATGGGCTATGGGGTCTTTTACTCCATAGGGTCTCATATGTTTTTCTATGTGTGTTACACCGCACCCTACGTGCTGTAACACTGGGGCGTCCTAGCGGACCCCCACCATAGACTCCATACCCGGGGACTGACTACTGTCTCCCCGGGCATGTAAAGTCACCATTGGCTTTACTAGACCTAAATTTACTAACAGAACAAGTACCAACCATCTTATTATGGACGTGCTAGTAGGGGTAATTCGATTACTCCTGGGTCTGTTACTCGAGGGGGCACTGTCCCGTCCCCCCTCGTCGAGTTTTGGCTGGTGGCAGTGGAAACTACTTGTTATGTTCGACCCCGGACATAACCCTATGGGATTCGTCCCATTGTTGGAGATTGATACTTTTCCTCGTTAATTTCTAACGTACCACCGGTCTACTTATCTTAAATAAGTTTATCGGATGGTATTTTCTGCCAGAACTCGGTTTTTAAAATGTCATCTGTGTTCGTCTCTGTGACTCCTAAACCAAAGGTTGAGCCCTTTGTTCCACTTTTGGCGGGTTCTGTACAGAGACCCTCCAAAGTGGTGCCATTCTGTCTGGGTTACCACAGGGTTGTGGGAGGGGGTTTAGGCACCCTGGACCGAGTTGCCTTGCCAACTCCGGTCGCACTCTGGAGTGATTGGCCCAAGTGGTGAGCCTCCCCGCTCACCACATAGCGAGTGTTGATTGACAGCTAGGCTGAATGAATGGGGGTTTTCTGCATAAAAGCAGGGCTTTTGGGACTGGATCTTCAGAAGTCGCCACAGGACCCAAGAATCCAACGAGGGTAACGCTGAGCTGACCTGCAACGATGACACCTCCGGTGGAGCCCTGCTGAACCGACTCACCACTTCCCGAAGACAGAGGAGATCTCCCTGCCGGAGAGTCTCTTCCCCTAACTGGTGGGAACAACCAGTCCCCTTTGCTTTTTCTTCGCCTCAGGACGCGGTGGTCGAATTGCCCGTGCAGAGCACCCCGGCAACCGGATAGCCACTAAACCTGTACCACGACCAAAAGATGGTGCCTTGTGACGGAGCACTCCACGGCTGGTCTCTTCCCTGGTGGTACACCGGACTTCACTTTACTTCGACGACAAGATCATCTGTACTCTTTTGCAAAGACCTGACGTGCATCCACCAACAGGAACAACTGCCCCCGCCGGAGCTGTCTCTCCACAACAAGGTACCGTGTCCGCCTGGCTTCCCTTTCGATCGGTTCGAGTGAGGTGTCTTAATCCTCGCCTTTCCGTTGGGTCGCCTCCAAGCTTTTTCTAGCGTGTTGTTCTGAACTGGTTCAATCGGCCGATAACAATTTGCTACAAAGACTCGAACGCATTTCCACTAGAGACTTTTTGGGACATATTGCCTTGCCTCTCTCCGAGTGGGCCTGGCCTCTGAACTTTATGATCTATTGTGGTTATTGCCTTCTTGCCTTGCTATTGAACTGTGTTGATTTCGTAACCTGCATATTTTTCTCTCCCGTCCTAACTAATATTAGAGTGCCATCTAGGTTGAGGTATACACCTCTGTCTGAAAATAAGTGATACAGGTAGAACCTAGACTTGGCAAAATATTGTTAGGGAGATTGATCGTTTTCTTCTGCGTAGAGTAATTGTAATTGAAGTGTTTGCCGTGATAGTGCCATAGTGTTTTCTATAGATGTTCCGTTATAAATAAATACCTTAATGTCTTTACACTGAAGCCTTGTTGCGTGTTTGCTTGTCTTACTGTGAAGAATTTTCCTATATTGTATACTCCACATACTGCTTAACTCTTCTTGAGAGAAGTCTGACTGCTCAGCCACAGCTACCAAGTGAATCTGTGTGGTACAGACTGCTACCAAGTGGGTTCACCGCCAAACACCTGTAGTCCTAAATCTTTTGCAGTGGTCCCAGAGGGAACTGCACAGGTTTCCGCTTAACAGTCACGTGGGTCTGAAAGAAGTGGAACACTTTCTCGAAAGTCTCCGTCTGAGCTGCTCAATGAATTAACAATCACGTGAAGTGTTAAAGGGGCAGCACACCTTGAGAAAAAGAAGGGGGTAGTCCTGAAAGGTTCCAACTTGCGAAATAGACATTTCAGTGGTGTAAATAAAAATAAATCTTTATCACTCAACCTTATAAAATCTACAAACCTATTTTGAATATTGAACTGAATTAAAATCAAGCAGATGGTTCTTTTTTCCAAATACTGGATTGAAAAAAGGTCAACCACCAGAAAGTGAAAACCAGAAATTGGGAATCTTTTGAGTCTCTTAAAACTGTGAACCATTTTAAACTAGGAGAAGGGAACCCCAGCATTTCTACTTAAGCAATAGAACCCGAGCGTCGGGGGCATTACCGTCTCAGGTAATACCCCGGGGCCCATAAGTAAGGTAGGAGTCTCTCTCTGGTTAATTGGCGGGCGCTTCTGGTGCGAGTAGGAGGGAGAGGGATAGTAGGTTGGTGGGCTGTATTAGATGTGGTGATATCGAAGAGGATGGCGTGGTATCCAATCAAGGGTGCATCCTTTGATATGTGTGGGGTCTGAGGTGACTTGTTTGAACCCTAGTGTTTTGAGTGCCTTGTTCAGATTTTTGGCTAGCTGATCTTTTCGGTCATTCAGTCCAAGGTTGAGATCGCCTAGGAGGATGGTCTGGGTGGATTTATTTAGGTTTTCTGAGAGAAGGTGGGTCAGGGAGGCTTGGAAGTCAGATATGAGTCCAGGGGTGGGGGGGGCGTAAACTATGTGTAAGGAGATGGTGCAGTTTGGTGATGGGTTAATCTTGATGAAGAAGTGGTCACTGTAGTTTTCTCTACCTTTATGATGGGAATCAAGTCTTTGGCAATCAGGGCGACTCCCCTGCCTCTGCTCATAGGGCGATCTTGTCTAAAGATGATGTAGCCCGTGGGGAGGGCAAGTGAAAGGGCAGGGCCAGATACTTTGTGGAGCCAAGTCACACTGATGGCTGGTAGGTCGAGTTTGTTGGAGGTGATGAGGTCTTGAATGTTGAGGGCGTGGGCTGGGAGGGAGCGTACATTGATGAGGGTGCAGTTAAATGGTTGGGGTAATTTATTGTGCGCCGTGAGGATGTGAGAATCATGCTTGGTGGTGTTGATTGATGGTGTTGCGTGTTTCCAGTTGTACAAGAGCGGTTTGGTGGTATGTATAGTGGGTTTTATCTGGTCTATCAAGGATTCAATGCTATCAGCTGTGACTGGGGAAAAGGTACATTTGGGTACATTCTCTTGATTGCCAGAGGCTATATTCTCCGTGGCAATCTCCATAAGGGATGTAGTTGTTTGGGTATCAAAGCCATTTCGAATTAGATTTTTTCTGTGAAGAATATATTAAAATCATTTGCCATCTTTTGAGATGCTGGAGGACTAGCTTGTGAACAGATGTGGTGTCAGAAATTTCTAATAGCTGTAAATAGAGCTTTAGGATGATTATTTGCAAGGTCAATCTCTTTCTTTCGACATTGGGCCTTGTCTAGTAATACCTCCTCCTTATATAGGCCTAAAGCAACATTGGACATGGCACGATTGACTTTGTTTCCGGTCCTGAGCCATTTCTTCTCAGCATTCCATTATTGTCCTTTCAGCATTTTCAGCTTTCCATTAAACCAACGATTATTCTTCCTACAAGTTGGGGTACACTTTTTTCTCAGAGCTATCTTTTCAAAATTAGCCTGCATTGGTTGCATCCGTTTTGTATATGAGGCTGCACAAGTGTTATCTATTTGTACCGAGATGTTGTTCAGAAGTTTATCGCCTGCAATAAGATCCAGCTCTTTTTTTCGCTGATGCTGTTCTGGGTTCATATGTGGCTGATGGTTAGATACCATAGTGAAAAATACCATTAAATGATCTGACCAGCTAACTGGCATATTCTCTACATGGCTTACCGTGAGACCCCTTGACAAGATCGGGTCCAAGCAGTGCCCCATTCTGTGGGTTGGTAAGATAGAGAGCATGCTGAGGTCAGGCGATTCAAGAATAGCATTCAAATGTTTACAATCCGCTTCCTCAGGCAGGTTACACAAGATGTTTAGGTCGCCAAGGATAATCATCTGGGAATAACAGAGTGCCTCTGTCCCAAGATAAACATCCAGTGCTTCCAAAAAAAGAACAGCTGACCCAGCGGGTCAATAGCACAGGACAAGATGGCACGAGTCATTGGCACAGAGTGAGCAAAACCATCAAGGACAACATTGACTCTCTAGCTCCTGCCTTGGCAGACCACTGCAACCTCTTCTTTGCCACTGGAGTCTTCCCCACTTCTCTCAAGCACTCTCTTGTGCACCTTCTGCTCAAGAATCCCTTGGCCAACCCTTCCATTCCGGCTAACTATTGCCCGATCTCCATCACTCCTTTCTTCGGCACACTCCCGGAGAAGCTGGCTTTCTCTCAGCTTACCCCCACACTGAATCTATTGATTGTCTCCATGACCATCAGTCTGGTTTTAGGTCATCCAAAGGCACGGAAACTGCTCTTCTGAACACCCATGAAGACCTGCTGTAAAACCTTGACTCTAACTCTCCCTCTGTCCTCATTCTCCTTGACCTCTCCTCTGGGTTTGATACAGTAAACCACAACATCCTGATCTCCCATCTCTGTGATACCCTGGGCATCACAGATCAGTCCCTGGCCTGACTTGCATCCTTTCTCTCTGACCGTCTCTCCCAGGTGGAACTTGGGTCCTTTCTCTCTGCTATTACCCTCTCTACTTGTGGTGTCCCCCAGGGATCTAATCTATTCCCCCCTGGTTCTTCAATGTCTATGCAGATGACGCACAGCTCTCTTTCAGGCTTCCTCCTCCTCGCACATTCCTGACTGTCTGTCAGCAATTCAGTTATGGGGTGCTGATAACAACTTCTGCCTTAATGCCAACAAGACAGAGATCGTCCCTGATTGGGACCCCTGCTCCCACTTTCCCACTCTCATCTGGCTGGCCTCCCTTGGTCCTGCGCACTCTTCCACCAGTGAGGCAAACAATGTGGGGTCATCTTCGACTCTACTCTCTCCTTCTCTTCTCACATCTCAGACATATCCAAAAAGTCCCACTACCAGCTGTACCTCCTCAGAGGTATTCTGCCTTTTCTCACCTTCCCCTAGAGGCTCACTGTCTCCAGAGCCCTGGTCCTCACCAGACTGGACTACTGTAACAGTCTCTTTCTCTATCTTCCTACTTCTACTCTTCAACTTATCCAGAACATAACCGTGAGACTTATCCTTGGCCTCAAGCACAGGGACCACATCTCTCTGGTGCTGACATCATTCCACTGGCTCCCAGTGGCTGCAAGGATTAAGTTCAAGACCCTATGCATAGTCCACAAGGCTTTCCGGGGCCTGGGCCTTACTCTCTACAACGCTCTCTTCCCAAATAGTCTCCTTCTAGAGCCCTTTGCTCAGCCTCCTTCAACTCTCTGCGTGTGAGCCGTTTCTCCAAACAGAGATTTGGGGGTAGATCTTTATCCTCTGCAGGTGCCTCCCTGTGGAACAGCCTCCCAGCCTCTCTCTGCCTTGAGCTGGACCTTTTCAAGTTCCGGAAACTCCTCAAGACCTTCCTCTTCTCTTCTTCTTTCTTGCTCCCTCTTCCCTGCTAACCTCCCTCTTTCCGCTTGTTTCCTTCCCTTCTTTCTCTTCCACACCTGCTGAGTTAGCTGACTGTTCGCCTGGTGCACCTCCAGAACCTCACAGGTCGCAGGCTCCCCTGCCAGTCCTGCACTTGCCTCCGGGCCTCTGCACTGTGCACTACTGCAATATGCCCCATGATAGTGGCAACCCCTGTGCACCTAACCCTGGCCCCTGCTGAACTGGGCACACTTCTCCCCCTCCCCTTCCACACACTTCCTGTTCTGTCCACTTACTCGACCTTGAATGTCTAGACCTAGTAGGTCTGTCTGCCCAGTCCTCCCTCTGTCTCCTCCCCACCCACTAGCTCGGTTGTGCTTGATATACTCATGCGTAGGCGTATTGGATGACCAACCACAAAGCAATCTGAAATGTTTGCCAGGCCAGTACTGCCGTTTATTGATCTGTATGTTCCCTTCCCTCCCCCCGCACTCCCTTCTTTTCTCCCCTCACCATTTGTCAAGCACTTCACTAGCAGATATGCCTCTGGCCTAGGATGCTTGTTATTGTTGTTAGTTCATTTGGAATCTTCAAGGCCTAAGAATGACAACTGTATTCCCTTGTTCCCTTCCCGCCTTGGAGCGCTTTAAAGCACTTCACTTGTGTATCAGCGCTTTACAAATAAACAATTACAATTACAATTGCCCTATCACCTAACTATGCTATCCTTCGTAACGACAGATGCACACAGAAAGGTGGCAGAGTCCCCCTTATTTACAAAGACTCCCTCTCAATCCACAGCCTGCCCTCCTCACCCATCCCAAATTGCAAATCTCTCAAAGCTAAGCTATCCCTGACGCCCACTTCCACCATCACGATTCATGTCATTTAAAACCCACGTGGATCCACTATCACCTTCAAGGACGGCCTCACCCAGCTCCTCCTGGGCAACCTGAAGCCCAATTAAAAAATTGTTGCCATTGGGTGATTTCAACCTTGGCTACGCCAACCCTCTTGACAAAGATGCTGCTACCCTCGCTTGCTACACCATTGTCTTAGACTTCGTCCATACAATTCTCAACCCCACACATACTCAAGGATGCACACCCAACGATTGGCTACTTGACCACAATTGTAACACCTCAATTATATCCAATTCCCCCCTGTACATGGTCTGACCACCATATAATCACTTCCGCCATTCCCCCAAAAAATGAACCGCTATCCACCTCCCCTTACACTTCCACCATCAACTCAAGGGGTCAATCTTACTAGTGAATCCCTTCCGTCCATTATTGACCAGCCACCCCCCCCCCCCACTCAACTGCACCGAGGTGGAACTCCTTGTTAATCACTACAATGCATCCTTAGCATCTGTCACCGACACCCTGGACCGCCTGACTACACACTCGCCTAAACAATCAAAAAGCAACAGCACATAGTTTACCTCTGATCTACAAACCATGCATTCCGAGAAATGCACCCCTGAAGCCTTTTGGCGCAAGCACCCTACAGCTGAAACCAAAGCTCATGATCATGAATGCAGAGACAAACTGCTGCCAACTCTTCGCTATTCTATGCAAATTGAAGTCACCAGTGTCTCCCCCATCCTTTGTGACCAAAAATGACACCTGGTGCACTGACATCCAAAACACTCTTCTAAGCAAAATCACACTTCTACAAAACAAAATCCAACTCAATCTATCAACCATCAGCGCCACATCACTCCCTACCACCCTTCCACCCGCCCCAAGCGGGTCACCCCTCTTCAACTTCCACCCTGTCTCCAAATCGGATGTCGTCCACATCGTAAATGGTTTTAAACCTTCTCGATGTAGAGGAGACACCTGACCTGCGACTCTCGTCAAGGACTGCGCTGACCTCGTAGTACCACTCATCCCTGCCATTATAAACGCCTCCTGCACAGTCCCAATCTTGCTAAAAGAATCATGGATCTCACCCCTTCTCAAGAAACCACCACTAGACCCCACCATCCCCACCAACTACTGGTTCATCACCACTGTCCCTTTCCTCCTAAAAATCATTGACCAAGCCGCCTACACCCAAATCCAGCAGCACCTCGAGCAAAACATAAGTCACAGCACTCGCCAATCGAGTTTCTGCCCGAGACACAGACAGGCGCAGCATGACTTGACCTCAAGAACAAGCTTGACGATGCTAGAGATAGCGGTAACCTCTCCCTCCTCATGCTTCTTGACTTTTCAGCTGCATTTGACCTTGTGGATCACTCCACCCTCTGCCACCACCTCATCATGGCTGCCTAACTTTCACCCGATGCCACCAATTTCCTCACCAACCGCACTTCTTGGGTCTTCTCCGCCAACAACCCTCCATCCCCACTACAACCTCATGTGGTGTTCCCCAAGGCTCCTGTGTCTGCCCCCACCAAACCACTCTTTGACCACCTTGGCTCACTGGACATTGAGTATACAAATTACACCGACAATACCCAGATCCACATCTCACTTACCAGCAGCCACCACATAGACTCCTAAACTGTCCATTCCATCTATGAAACTATCAAATCGTGGATGGCTTCTCACCTCCTTTGCCTTAACGATTAGAAAACTGAACTCCTTCTTGTAGGTAACCCAGCACACCTTGCTAAATTGAGCCCAGTTTACCAACCGTTCCCAATTGACAACCACACAATTCACATCGCTCCTGCTCCACTTTAAGCATGTTGCGCCACATCAACGCCATTGCCTCATCTGCTGCATAGGCCTCCAAACACATAAGTGCCAGCAGACCCTTCCTATCCACCAACAACTGCCTCAACATTGCGTCCTCCAGCATAGGTTCTAAGCTGGACTACTGTAACGTACCCCTGGATGGCACCTCAGAGGGAAACCTAAATAAACTGCAAACTATTCAAAACAACGCCCTCCGAACAGCCCTTGGCCTTAACAAACATGACCAAGTCTGAACCGCAAGGAAGCACGATGGCTCCCTGTCAGAGAATCGATAAAATTCAAAATTCTCACCATCACCTACCGCTGCCTTACCAACACTGCCCTCAGCTACCTGGCCTAAAGACTTTCCAGACCATCTTCTAGCAGACCCACACGCACTGCCTATTGCAACCGCCTAACCGCACCCAGGGTCAAGCGCTCCAGAGCTGGGGGATCCAACTTCCCTGTTACGGACACCACTCTCTGGAACACACCGACTCCCTCCTTGAGAGCGGCGTCACCGTACGGCCTATTCTGAAGAACGCTAAAGACTTATCCGGTCAACTAATGCCCGTACCCTCACAAACAATCTGGTGCTCTTTGCACTATCTCTAACGGTCTGTAACTAGCGGTCAGACGCCCGTGGACTAAGTGCGCTACTATAAATGTTAAAATAAATAAATAAGCCTCTGCCAGGCCACAGGCAGAGTTCTGCGGTCTTCACAGTTGATACACAAACAAGAAGAGGGCTAGAAGGCTCAGCATTATGCCTCTATGATCTCACATAACGATGAGGAAAGGTGCATGTTAAGAGCAGAATGCATTGGATATCTGATAAAGTGGGAGAATGTACAAAGGCTGAGGTCAGCAAAATGCTGGGACATAGGGTGATGGGACCATTCACTAAACCCCGGCCAAGTCCTGTTGACCTAGTCCCCAAGTCATGGACCAATCACCACAGTTTCTGCAGTGACTTGGGAGGTTTGAAGGCTGTCACAAAGGCAAATGTTTACTCACTGCCCTGTGATGGTGAGCAGTTATTGGTCACCTTTTATCTCATGTCAGCTCTTGACCAATGGAGGGAGAGTATGAATGTATACATCTCATCATTCTTTTACCAACTCTGTGGCAGGAGGCTGATGGACCATGGCCTCACTGGACTACAGATTCCCGTCTTGCCCTCACTGGACTGCAGATTCCCTGTCTTGCCCTCACTGGACTGCAGATTCCCTGTCTTGCCCTCACTGGACTGCAGATTCCCTGTCTTGCCCTCACTGGACTACAGATTCCCTGTCTTGCCTATCTTGCTTATGTAGGTGTGTTTAGCTCTCGCCAGGCAGAGCATATCAGCCACCTCTATGGCCCAGCTCTCCACCACTCCCTGCACCATCCTCTTCCATGTTGATAACGTTCCGGTGCAGCCTTTTTTCTACCGACCACGCATGGTGCTTTTTACCATGCACAACGGACTGGATTTCTTCTAGCACATGGTCCTTGTTTTCTCCTACTCTAACTTCCTGTGCCTCCACATTGCAGTAACTCCTGTCTCCAGTGGACCTCTGAATTCTGGTCAGGGCATAAACCGTTCCTTTGGGGAATAAGGGATCTGAGGAGGAGATTATTCAATGAGAGGATGATTTACTGACCGAGTCTTAGATATTATTTTTCCAGAAATTCAGACGCCCTCCTGATTGTGATGAATAAAACATCTCTGGAAAGAGCTGGCCGACATTAAAGAGTTACTCCCAGTAAACAATCAAGAATAACTTAAAACTGACTTGGCTGCAGCATGTCTTGAGGTTACGGCAGCCCTAGATACGATGACGGGAATGGATATTGGATGCCAGGCTTGGATGCACGCTACAAACTATAGGTAGGAGGAGCAAGAGGAACACTTTGGAGTTGATTTGTCGCACAGTTCCAAAGATGTGTTTACGCACAGGAAAACATGTACACAGATTGCCAGATCCCGACAGCGCCTTCTAAAGCCCCATCTAAAATATTTCAGGGACCAACACTGTTGCTGAGGTTTCTGGGCGTCTAGGAGAGGTGTGGCAGATGGTCGGCTAGAACCACAGAAAGAATCAAAAAGCGCCACAAAAGGTTTCTTCGCACAATCTCCCTCCGCTTTCCCACCACTGAAAAATCAAAGCAGTGAATTGAGGTTAAGCGACGATATTATCACTCTGTTGGGTGAAGGATCTCAGTTCACCAATAGGCGAGGAGACACATATCAAAGGATCCGTGGGCTCGGTCAATGCTGCTGCCATCTTCCCATTCCTCCTCGGCTCCGTATTCTGAAAGTTGGTTGTACTCCCAAACAATTCTTTTCTGGGTGCTATCCATACAGAAGGAGACTGGCTGGAGCACCATTCTGGAAATCTCACAATCCAACCTTTACCAAAACCAAAGGAAGGCTTGAAATGATAAACCCTCCTAGATTGACCCTTTTGCCGTGTATCTAACGGGTACCCAACTCCTTATTTAGATCTGGAGACAGCACAATTGCACCCGCCACTTCTCCTCTTGGTAGTAACCAGGTTCAGTGCAGGTGCTAACCAGCTGGGGAACCCACGTGCAGACACAGGTGATTGGGTCGGTCACTTTTCCCCTACGTTTAAAGCGGGTGCAGGTCTACTCTTACATGGATGACTGGCTGGTCCACATGAGCCCCCATTCCGCATCCAGCATCCTTTGCTTCTTCTATTCATCTGGGTCTCTCTGTGACCCTCAAACCGTCTTCCTTGAAGGCCTCACAAGACCTGAATTTTATTAGATTTAACTGTAATATAGCCTTCCAATTCTGAAGGCTGATAGTGAGCAAAACGGAAAATTCTTCTATGGCACAAGAATGTCAAGTCTGGTGGCGTCTTCAGAGGCTTCTTGATCTTACGGTTTCATGCATGCTAGCAGTCCCGCATGTGTGCTTACAAATGCAAAGACTTCAGTTAGAGGAAAAAAAAATGCAAAGACTTCAGCTGCGCCTTGCGGGCTCTGGTCGCAAGCTCTGCACCTCCAATCTGCAGTGCGTCCTGTGAAATCCTCATGAGTCAGATACAGACACCAGGTTCACGTTTCTTGAACAAAGTTGTATTAACTCAAAAAGGCAGTATAGAGTGAGGCCTAACTTGCCCTATCCTAAGGTGGGATTTCCCTACCGAAATAAAACTAAGGATAGTGTGAGTCAGGAAGTCCAAAGTAACTGTGTCCAACACCTATACTTGTCCTCACAACTAACTGAGTAAGGTAGTCACTACTTTGTTATTTTGCTACATCACATCTGTACTTGAGCTATACTTCATGCAACCTCATGTCAGAAACAATCTGACCTACCTCGATGTGCGGAGGACCATGGGTACAGTAAACGTCACACTAAGAATAGTATCACTAACACGCATTGATGTCAGTTTTACTCTGCGACTACCACTAGATGTCGGACTATGCAAAGCATGTGAATATAAGCAGAAAAAAGCATCAGAAATGCGATTACTTTGAGCAATGTATCCCACGCACGTTGCTAATTTCCATTTATCGATAATTCCAAGGTTCTTTGGTGGTTTGTTTTCCCTTGATGACGTTTTGACGGCAGTTGACACCTGGTCCTGTCTGCTGTTCCATCCTGGGCTGGTCGGTGACTTTTTACCATGTGGCCTTAGCCCTCCTGCCTGGCCCTCTCAGAAGGGAAGAGTGGGGTCCGGTTTGTATGAACTCCTCTGAGAATGCTTTTCTTTTTCCCCTTTTGGTCTGGCTGCCATTTCCCTTTGCTATGGAGGGGACTCGCTTTAAAATTTGCCTGTCTTGCAACAGCAAATTCCCATGGAAGGACACCCATCACCGATGCAATCAGTGTCTCCCTCATGACCAAGACGAGCGCTCGTGTAAAGCTTGTAAACTCTTTCGACCTAAGAACCTGAAAGACAGGCATACGAAATGGTGGGCGGCCTATGCCATGCAGGCCGAGAGCCACTCCCCCACCGTCGCCAATTCAGAGACTGTTGACCTTACTGTGGAGCCCCTGTGTTCCCACGTGACCGTACCCGGTCCTAACCGACATGCCACCGGCAGTGCTATGGGGAAGTGGCATCCAGGCGACAGACACTTACGCACCACATGCTTCTAACCACACATCCCCTAAACTATCCTTGGTGGACTCGCATGACACCGCTACAGGAAGTAATCCCACTACTAAAGCAAGGGGACTACATTGCGACCTTGGATATGAAAGATGTCTATTTTCATATTGCAATGTTCACAAGGCACAGAAAATGTTTGCGTTTCAAAATAGCAAATCAGCACTACCAATTCAAGGTGCTACCCTTCGGAATAGCATCTGCTCCAAGGGTATTCACCAAGGTACTGGTGGTGGTGGCAGTGCACCTGCGCAGGGAGTTAATCCCAATGTACCCTTACCTGGATGACTGGTTGATCACGGGGGGAAACACCCCAAATGTACACACAAAATAACCAAAGAACAATCAAATTTCTTTTCCAATTGGGCTTCTCGGTAAACGAGAACAAGTCAAACCTCCTTGTACCAAACAAGACCAAACAGTTCTTAGGAGCTATCATAAAAACAGAGGAAGGGCTAGTCTTTCCATCAAAGGAAAGAATCCAAAACATACTAGTGCAAATACCTCAGTATCAAGCCGGGTCACCTGATAAGGGTACGCAAAGCTATGCGTTTGCTGGGCATGATGGCATCTTGCATTTAACTGGTCCCACACACACGATTGCGCAAGCGCCCAATGCAGGAGTGGTTGGTGAAACAGCGATCTCAGGCAAGCGGTCAGTGGGATGATCTAGTGGTCATTTTACCAACACTAGTACAAGCTTTAGGTTGGTGGACAAAAGATAATCTGTTGAAGGGAAAACACTTGCACGACCCGGCGGTGCAAGCGGTAGTTACAACAGATGCTTCACTCTCCGGGTGGGGGCCCACCACCTTCATCTCACAGCATGGTCTGTGGACTCAAATCACAGAACAAAACCACATCAACTTGTTGGAACTTTTAGCAGTATTCAAAGCGCTCCAAGGCTTCAAAGCGCACCTGACAAATCAGTCGGTACAAATTCTCACAGGCAGCACCAATGCAATGTTGTAGATCAACAAGCAGTGGGCCCACATTCTCCAAATTTGTCCATGCTTGCAGGGAAAATATGGCAATAAGCATTCAAACGGGGTATGTTCCTGACTTCCCAACAAGTTCCAGTGGAACTCAAAACACTAACGGACTCACTTAGTAGAGATCCTCTACCAGAAGATCACGAGTGGCGACTGGACAGAATTCTCGTAGATCACATTTTCTCACAGTGGGTTTACCCCACGCTAGACTTATTCGCTACAAAAGAAAACAAGCAATGGCCAGACTTTACGTCCGGGTTTACCCCAACCAGACTCCAAGAGGAGCTCCCTATGGAGGAGTTGGTTAGGGAAATTTGCCTACGCTTTTCCCCCCCAACTCCACTAACGAACAGTGTGGTTAACAAGATTCACAGGGAACAGATGACGGTAGTCCTAGTTGCTCCAATGAGGGCGAGGCAAACTTGGTATCCACATCTGTGCAAACTGGCGATGTGGGATCCGATCAAGCTCCAGTGCCAGACCAACTGCTTTTCCCGGCGGGGGGAGTGGCAACATTACACCCTCATTACTCAATATGTGCCGAAAGTAGTCAGTACATTATCTATTGTTTTGTGACACTGTAACCCTGTAATTACTATTATGTAAAAATTGTAAATATGTCTATTGTATGTATCCTGTTATGTAACCTACTGTGTAAACCACTATGTAACCTACTATGTTTTCAAATACAAGCTACCAGTTACCCTTGGGTTAGGTGCGCTATACAAGTAATAAACTAAACTAAACTAAACTACAATGTGTAGGGATGTCAGCAACCAAAAGAAAACCGTGTTTAACACAAAGTTCCGAGCTTCTTCCAGCTCTTGGCTTGCAACCAGTTTCCCTTGCCCGAGTTCAAAATAGTTCATAAAGCACAGGGGTTTCCTAACCCCAAGAGTTCAAATCTTTCCACTTTCAAAACAGCACTTGACTTTACAATCACCGAAACGGTGATTGCAAAGCACAAACTTCATTACAGGTGTTTTCAGTCACTTTTCCACTCAGGTGTATCCGGTCAAGGCGCAGTTATTGGACCACACGGTCCACCCATTACAGGTCATGCAACCGGTTCTCTGACTGCTTTTCCATCAACACCAGTTCACTGCTTGAATGGCGTGTGCCACACCCTCCTGACAGCGTCCCGTGGCTTGGCTGGCCACCATGCACTTGTTACAATTTCTTAGGTTTCCTTGGCTCTGGCCAATGCTTGTTTCCTTATAATATAAGGTTCCTTGCACTCTTTTGGCTCTGGACAATGCTGCACTTCCCATACAGTACAACTCGTTGTGTTCTCTTGGCTTTGAGAGCACTTGTTTCTCCAGTAATACAGTTCCTTGTAGTTTGGCTATTGCCAATGCTTGATTTTTCATATAATGCGGTTCTTGTTTCAATAAAGTTCACAAACTTCCCTTCTGTATGAGTCATAATCTTCCTTTCACTCCTCTCAAGGATCAATAATGTTCACAACTTGGTTTGGTTTCGTTGGGTATTCAAAATGCCTTATTTTTGCTTTCATTCCAATAGCAATGCGTGCTTTCATTTTAATATATATCCATTACTTGCTTTCTACAAGTGTCTGCGAGCCTGGGGTTCACCCTTCTAGTTACACTCCCCGGTCGGTCTTACAGCTTCTTGTGAGGTCCTCCGCCGCCACGTGTTTCATTCCTCCCGCAAGTTCCTTGTGTCTTCTCCCAACGATCTTCTGTGTGTCGCGCTTACCCAGCAGGGCTTCCTCTGCTACTCAGGACTCGCACGACCTCTTCCTTTGGTCCCCCCATTAGGCTTGACACTGGCCTCCAATGTCCTGTACCTTTGCTTTTCTCTGCATAAGCTATGCACTTTCCCACAGGTCTGCTGCCACAACGCTACACCGCAGAGGTCTGCCGGTACCCAGCAGTTGGTGGGCGTTCTCCCACAGCTGACCGTGCACCAGTAAAGCGATCGTCGTGGTTTAATATTGGCATCCTCCTCCTTGTTCCAGTACCTGACTGTGGTCGATTGGTGTCTGCATTAACAAAATGAGGATGTGCTGTTATAGTTATCCTCTTCTTCGTCCCAGTATCATACTGGTGTGCTTTGGGGAATGCTTTAGGGGAAGAACAGGTAAAGGGCTGGCAAAAGCCTTTAAAGGCTTGAGGGAAAAGGGAAATGGGGGATACCATGTCTCCCCTAAGGACGTTCTCTCCCCAACCCCCAAGTCTCCTCCACCCAGGTGATCCTCCCTTGCATATCCACACCCAGGGTCGGGTCCAAAAGTGATGGCCTTTCTCTGGCCACCCGAGAGGAGGTTGCCAGGAGAAAAGAATTGAGGACGCCCGCAGGTTCCTCACAGCCCTGACTTGCTCTGATGGCACAAGGATGCAAAATGATGATGGGTCCCCTTTCCTGAGAGTGGCCCTCCGGAATGCATCACCACTGATCCACCCCGATCCACGCTCCCCCTTCCCCTTAGTTGTGTGATGTATGATCAGGTCGTGGCAGGCAGAAAGCCATAAACATGCAGCAAGTAGGATTTCTAGATCTAAGGGGGTGCTTGGTATGAGAGGCATGGCACATTTGTGGAGACTCATCCCGTGAGATCTCGGTCCAGCGAGATCTCGCAAGACTTGTGGGAGAAGCGCGCAACAGGAGGAAAAGGGCAAGAGAGTCGGAGTGAGGCTTGAGATGACAGTAGGGCCTTGGCACTCCTCTTGAGTGAGGGAAATTAGCCCCCCTATACAAGACTGCCTCCCCAGCAGATCCCTGGCCTATGCTGAGCATAATACCATGGCTGGGGACAGCCTCATGGGAGCTCCAGCTGGCAGGGGATATTAATACCCCCTCACATGCTGTGCAGTGGAACCAACTGCATGGGAAGGCCATGCTACTTAACGACATGGGAGTCGAAGGACAACACATTTTCACAGGTTTGAAGGATGTGCTCACCGCAGACGAAGGCGATGATGTCTACAAAGGAGCATTAAGAGGTTTACCAACAATGAAAATGTGGTCCTCCACAGGCTCAAGTTTTATATGAGGAAACAAGAAGGCAACGAACCAGTCGATGACTACATCACCAGGATGAGAGAACTGGTGGCTCTGTGCGGATTCTGAGACAATGGGTCTCATTCCGAGTTTGGAGGTAAATTCCGTTCATTACCGGCATGGTGCAAATTGCATTTCTGAGCAGGCAATAGACTGCTAAAAGTGCCCTAGTAAGAGTTCACGGGCACAAGCTTTGCGCAATGCCGGTAATGAACCTAGCGCCATGCTGCAAAAATGGCTGAAAAACCCTCTACAGGCATGAACTGCACCGTAGCGAACACTACCGCCTTAGCGTAACGTGGCATTAGCGGTGACTGTAAATAGCGGTCACCGTTATTTACGGTCACCGTTAAATTGCGGAACTGGAAACAGCGTCATCGCACAGGAACTGGAAGGAGCACAACGGCCATCTTTAAAAACACAATCCATTTCCATCCTCACCAGACAGGACCCCTGGCAAACTTTCAACACAGTGGAAACATCCCATCATTAAGGAGGAATGGCCAAAGCACCAAAAAAGGGAGCTGCCCGCCTCAGGAAGGGGTGCTTCAGCCCTGATGAGTTCCAAATGATGGTGGATACCCTCCACGAGCATGCTGACACCGTTTTCAGCAGTGACATGCAGAGGGTGGCGGTAATAAAAAAAAAGTGATCTGGGCTATGGTAGCGCAGAAGGGGAGCGCCGTGGGCAACACCCCCCGCACCACTAAGGACTGCAGAAAAAGGTGGGACGACCTGCGGCTGAGGGTGCGGAGCATCCTCACGGCTAATAGAAGCCAGGCCCTGGAGACAGGAGGAGGGCCAGTTTCGCCCATGAAATTAATGCCGTGGGAGGAGACATGTGCGGCCATGATAGGCCCCGAAGCCATCGAAGGGGTTGGAGATATGGAGTGCGGGGCAACGTCATCTGTTGATGGAGGTGAGTGTCCAAAGTCAATACTGCCAACGCAAATGTTATGAAAGTCACTACTAAGGGCTGGGCAAGGTGTCACTGCATGGTCGGCCACACCCCCTCCCTTTAAATCATGCCGAAACAAGTGAGACCCAGGCTAGTGCCAGGTGCAAGGCCGTAACCTATATGAAACATACCACACAAAGAGGCACATAGGGCAGTTGATGTAAACAGTGTGCATGTGAGCCAGTACACCACCCGGCCAACATGAGTGACACAGACATATGCATGCATTTACCACCCAAGCATAGAATAATGTGCCGTTCACCACCCAAATACTTATAACTCACTAGTATCTGATTGTGATATTGTAGGCATGTCCAAATCATCACTCATGCCGTCCCTCTCTTTCACCCCCACAGGCAGCGAGCATGACAGCGAGGACCAGGCAAGCAACCGGCCCAGCACCTCCAGGGGCCAAGTCAGGGCCTGCCGTCTACCTGTGAGCAGGAAAACATCTGCAGGCACACCACCGGCTCCAGAAAGGCCCGTGGAGGGTGCACAACCCCAACCCCCACCCCCACCCCTACCCCACCATGCACTGGCAGCAGACATATGCCCTACGCCGCACTCTGAGGAGTCTAGTGTGGCTGGGGAGATTGCAGCCACGTCCCCCCTCGATGTTGCCGACAGCCCCTTATCCATATGCAGAGCAACTGAGGAGGACACATGAGATTGTCCACACCCCTGATGCCCAAAGCAACCCCAAGGTCTCATATAGTGACTCTGGTGAGAGTAATGCACCTGGGCTTACAGGGCAAGGAGCAACAATGGAACATGCCAGTCCTGTGGCCAGTTCCCTTAGTGACGCACCGGAAAGACATGTGAGCCTGATTCCCAGCGGGCCAACCACATAAACCACATCAGCCATTGCTGCAGAGCGGGCTCAGCAGCTCACGGGCCTCATAAATGACTTCATCCAAGACAATCGGCAGGCCAGGGAGGAGTGGCGGAATGAGCTAAGGGCACTGGGCGAGGTCATTACAGACAGCACAAACCGGCTCTGCGAGGTCCTTGGCCGGATAGCAGATGCCCTGGAGGCTGCACCTCCTGCACGAAAGCCCCAGCAGAAGGACACACCTTCTCAATGCTCCTCCACCCAGACCAGCCCGCTCTGTAGCTCCCAACGTACATTGCACCGCCAGGACATGGCTCCCCCTGGCTCTGGGAGCGCACAGTGACAATGCTGACATACACATGTGGCCTATGTGGTCCTTATGGGACTAGTGTGGGGTTGTTGTGGTGGGAGGAGGAGGGGGGTGAGGGTGTGTTTGGGAGTTGTGGTGGGAGGGGGAGGGGGTGAGGGTGTGTTTGGGAGTTGTGGTGGGAGGGGGAGGGGGTGAAAGGTGTGTTCGGGAGTTGTGGTGGAAGGTCATCAGGTGGTAGCAGTTCCGTGTCAGGGGGCAGGGGCACGTTCCGACGGTTACGCATATTGTGCAGAATTACACATTCCATGGTGATCTTGGACACCTTCTTATGGCTGTAAATGAGTGCCCCAACCGACCGGCTGAGGCAACAAAATCGTGCCTTCAACAGACCAAAGGTCTGCTTAATCACCACACGTGTACGGGTATGGGAACGATTGTAGTCCTCCTCGTGCCTGTTCCGTGGGTTTCAGACATGAGTCATGAGCCACGGTGTCAAGGGATAGCCACCATCACCTGCATGAGAGGGGAATGAAGGTAAGTGTTTGTACATTCATGGGGGACAACTGAACTAGTCTTACATGGCAGCAGGTGATTTCTGCCCATACACACATGTCCCTGGATGCATTGACCTCATTCCTGGCCCCGCTATGTGTCCTGTTCAATGGGATGATGGAGGGGATAGCATCTTCAAGATGGTTTATGGTGTGCACTCACATCTTGTAGCATGTGCATCTTATATGCATGCAGCAGTCTTGGGGTAAAATCATTGATGTGCTGTGTTCTGTGAGATTTGGTAGTAGGGAGTGTTGGCTGTAGTCAGTAGCATATTCGTCATTCTGCACTGATCAGTACCATGGTGACTTGATGCACTCCTATGGGTGTGCGGAACCAGTGACACGCTGTGGTATCCCTGTTAGGCTCACCTCAATGCACTCCCAGGGAGGACTGTCCTGTGTGGTGATATGCTGGAGGCAGCGACATAGCGCATATGCAGTGCATAGTGCAGGAAGCACTTATGATGTGTGCGGGCCGCCGATGAGTGGTGCAGCATGTGTTGTTGAATGCGGCCAGGTTACCGGTTAGTCATGTAGTGTTAGGTGTCGGCCTTACTTCATCACTGTGGGATTTGGTAGTCATGTGCCGTTTCACTTGCTTTGGGGCACAGTGTTCGGTGAGGTGCACATCGTGCACTGGCTTCAACATTTCCATCCAGGTGGAGTATGCATTCCCCCCCTTCCCACCCAGGAGGAGTATGCATCACCCCCCCTTCCCACCCAGGTGGAGTATGCATTTTCCCCCCCTGGCGTGATCCCCCCCTTCCCACCCAGGTGGAGTATGCATCCCCCCCCTTCCCACCCAGTTGGAGTATGCATCTCCCCCCCCCTTCCCACCCAGGTGGAGTATGCATCGCCCCCCCATTCCCACCCAGGTGGAGTATGCAGCCACCCCCTTCCCACCCAGTTGGAGTATGCATCTCCCCCCCCTTCCCACCCAGGTGGAGTATGCACCCCCCCTTCCCACCCAGGTGGAGTATGCATCTCCCACCCCTTCCCACCCAGGTGGATTATGCATCTCCCACCCCTTTCCACCCAGGTGGAGTATGCATCCCCCCCCCATTCCCACCCAGGTGGAGTATGCATCTCCCACCCCATTCCCACCCAGGTGGAGTATGCATCTCCCCCCCCCATTCCCACCCAGGTGGAGTATGCAGCCACCCACCTCACAACCCCGATGCACTGCCATGGCCCGGTAAGGCAACTCACCAAGCGGCCAGGCACATCGTCCAACATGTCGCTCCATATAGCGTGGTAGCGTGGAGTCCCGCAGTACCAAAGAGTCATGAGTTGATCCTGGAAATCGGGTACAGCAATGTGTGATGATCTTTCTGGTGTTACATACCATCTGCACGTTGATTGAGTGGTATTGCTTGCGGTTGCGATCCGCCACCTCCATGGCATGCGGGACCTCCAACTCCACATGGGTGCAGTCGAGTGCACCTACACAATTTGGCATGCCTGCCAGTGCATGGAAGACAACTTTTGTATCGAATATCTCCTGGGGAGTCCGTGGTAGGGATATGTAGTCCCTTGTGTGATTGAGGAGGGCATCCAGCACTTGGGTCAGTATCTGTGAAAATAAGGGTTGTGATATGCCATGCATGTGCCCCACTGTGTGCTGGTAGGTGCCTGTGGCAAGGAAGTGCAGGACAGACACTACCTTCAGTAGAGGGGGAATGGCGGTGCGTATTTCTATGAGGCTCACTATGTCGTTGTGTAGCAGGTCCACTACGGTGGTGATGGTGTCACAGTCAAGCCGGTACAGGGTGTGGATCTGCTCAGGTGTTAGGTTGAAGGGGGTGGCTCTGATGCGAGGGATTGGGGGCTGCCGGCGTGGTAACGGTGGCTGCACTGGTAGGGCATGCTGGGCCTGTCTCACCCTCCTTCTCCTCCTGTGTCTCCTCTGTGGTGGGGCCTGTTGTTGTTGTTGAGGCCTTGCAAGCAGGGCCTCCTGCTCCAGTAATGCTACCACTATTGGTATCATCTTGGTGTGGGAGGGGGTGTGATGTGTGGGTGTGCTCCTTTTGTACCGGCCCTGACTCCATTGCCTCCACCTGTGCTGATTGTGTGCACCTGTGGCACTTGTAAACACTGCTCAAGGTTCTTAACACCTTCGCAGAGATGCCGGTATTTTCTCCATGCCGGCAAGGTCTTTTTCGGCCTTCAGGAGGCCGTTATTTGCATGTCCGCATTACTGTTACGCTCACCTGGCTCCCACAGGGGTGTCAGTCGGACCCGGACTGCTGCGGCATCCACCAACGTGATGCGTAGTGCAGAGATGACAGACTGGACTGGCCCTCCTAATCTCGTCTGCTTGACCCGTAGAAGGATTCTCCTGCAAGTGGAGAGAGGAATTTGCCCACCCGTGGATTCTAGTGATGGCACCTCCCTGCGTTCGCCACTAATCACCTGCGAAATCCCCTTCCAGTACTCTCACCTTATATTCTTGAAAGATGAGCTCTCCATCCTGTGTGGATTGCAGGGGCGCATAGATACCAGTTGCTTCACTGGTTAGAAGGCGTTGGTGAGTTCCGGACGAGAGTTGACTCAGAGGTTCCTGGCGAAGACCAGTAAGTATAGAGTTCATAGAGTCCAATATGTCCGATGTTCACTCTTGTCCCATTCCTTTCGTATCTTGCAGTGGAGTTCGAGAAAAGATGGTCTTGTGGCAGTAGATGGCGTTCAGGTAAGAGTCTGTATTACCCGATGCTGTCCGGTAAATGATGCATGTATTTAACGTGTTGTTTTCTGTCTGTTTTCAGATGCGGCGTTTGAAGATGTGGAGAGTTAAAGAATAATGCCTCTGGTGGTAAATCAGGTATGTCTATGGTGGTAAGAGAGATTGTATTTGTTGGCTCTTTCGGCTCACCTGGTTATTTCTTTTGTCCCTGGATGCTGGAGGCCGGCGAAGAAATGATGGAGGCAGTGCCAGATCGAAAGGTGCTATGAGGACTGGTGAGTATGGCACGGCACTGCAGCTGGCAATGCGACGCGTGTAGAAAGAATGTCCTTTCCAGGTGCTGAGACGTGATGGTTCCGGAATCAGGTGAGAAACTGGAGTTCGTTTTCTAACCTTGCCTCTACTTTCCTTCTTCTCTAGGAGCTCAGGATTCAGGACGGGCGTGGCAGAGGTCTGGATGCTGACTTGCAGGCACGGTGAGCATTACGCTGCTGGATGCAGAATAACGTGAAGCGTGTGTTGCTGGTCGGGCGTGGTTTAAATAGCCTCAAAAGTAGTCCCAGGTAAGAAGTCCCTAGAACCACACCCGAGTAAAAAATAGTCCCTGTAGTAAAATAGTCCCTTACAGGCTTCACGTTGGATTGGAGTCATTTGCAGCATGGTCTGCCTGAGTTAAATAAATACTATGAGCCTGGCGCCTAAGGCGCCAGGACTGAACCCAGATAGCCCCTAGCCGGGGCTGCTGAGGTTTTAATAAATGTCTAGATGCCTGCTCCCGGGGCTGATGGGCTTGGTCCAGATGCCTGGGGGTAGGCTCATGACAATTACTTGCATTCAGATCTGGGTTACGGCATGCCGCTAATGTCTGCTTGGTGTGTCGCGCATGCGCGCCCTGACCGCTATTTACGGCATCGTACTTTACGGTGCCGTAAATAGCGGTCTGGTTGGTCAGAATAGCCCGTAGCGGTAAGCGATGCTGGTTATGCTTTACCGGCATAGTTTTTCCATTACCTCCAACCTCAGAATGACCCCCAATGTAGAGCAAGTTATATGTGACATGCTATTGGTCCACACCAATTCCTGCAAAGTCCAGGACAAGTTCATCCAAGAGAAAGAACTGGATCTAGATAAGGCTATACAAAAAGCAAGGGCCGAAGAGGAGACCTCGAGCAGACGCAGAGAAGTGGACCGTCGCCCTTATCCGATATGTGCAATGGAAGGGGTGCAGAGACAGACAGCCGCAAGAAACTGCCACAGAAAAAGGACCAAAGTCGAGAGCGTCTCCAAACTGTTACAGATGTGCCAGCAAAAAGCATTGATGACCGATCGAGAATTCCCTTCAAGGAACAAAGAGTGCTCTATGTGCAGGTGAAATGGGCACGTTGCTCTAGCCTGCATGTGGTGGGAAAAGAACGTCACCCACATTGACGGAGACAGATGATTGAGCGATGAGGAAGAACCTGATGATAAGCCAATGGTAATCATGGTTAACTCATCTCGAGCGAGAAGAGAGAAACCCCACTGCGTAGTGATAGTGGATGGAATGGAAACACGCGTCATGGCCGATTTGGGGTCCGACCTGACCATTCTCCCCATCCAGACATACAAAAACATGATGGGACGCGACTTGGTCGAGATTAGAAGCACCAAGCAAAGGCCCACAGTCTTCGGGGGAGCCTAGATAGACCTATTTGGCTTCATCGAAGCCTAACTCGAATTCATAGATAAGTGCACCACTTCTAAAGTCTACTTCTCGACTGAGGGTCCTGCAGTACTGGGATGGGATGACCAACATAAACTGAGCATCGGTTAGACCCCAGCACTGACGAGCAAGTGCTGCTCATTTCCTATGGATGAGCATCAGATCTGAGACATGCATTCCCCATGCTGTTCTCCAAACACCTGGCGAAAAAAACTACATGCACAAAATCAGCCTAAAACCCAATGCAGTGCCAGTGAAACACAGGGTCAGGCCCGTTCCCGTAGCAGCAAGGCTGGCACTCAAATCCCAGCTTAAGAAAATGGTCAATGAAGGTACGATTGAGCCCGTCGAGTCCTCCGAATGGCTAAACCTGTGTGGTCCTCATAAAGAAGAAATCCTCCAACGATTGGAGAGTGTGCACAGATCTACGCAGCCTGAACCTGGAGGTGATCAAGGACAGATTTCCCTTGCCCAGCATCAAAGCAATCATACTGACGAGGAAGGAAGCAAAAACATTTTCAAAGCTTGATATGCAAGATGCCTACAATCAGATAGATCTTCTCAAGGCCTCACACCCTCTCCTCACGCCATTCGACACATTTCAATACACACGTATGTCATTCGGGTTGTAATCTGCTCCATCAGCATTTCAAAGAATGATGAACTTACTGCTGCACAACCTCGACAATGAGTCATACTTACAAAACGACATCCTTGTGCATGCCAGAGATGCAGAAACCCATGACAGGGTGCTAACAGAAGTCCTTGGCAAACTACAGAGCGCAGGTGTTAACCTTTGCCATGAGAAATGCATAATTGGAGCTCCTGGAGTAGAATATGTCTACACCAGTGATGGGAGAAGGTGGAACCTGGAAAAGGTGGCTATGTACAAGAAAAGGGCGTCCACAATCCACCCCTCCGTGGCAGTAGGAGATGGCCATGACCCATGGGAGTTACCCAACAGCCCGCAACAACAAGAGATGGAGGTCAGGAAAGAAGAAAACCAAAATGAACATGTACCCATGAGCTCCACACCCCAGTCTAGAGAACCACACCGGGAACAAACCTCAGCAGAACAAACCCCATGCGACACATCCCGCATATCCACCCAATCCCCCAATCCAGCGACTGATCAGAACCGGCCCCAACGGGAAAGAAGGAAGCCAACCAGATTACAGACTTCGTCATGGACTAGGAACAAGTCTTTTCCAGGAAAGGAGGTGCGTGGAGAATCATCATGTGAGATCTCGGTCCAGCGAGATCTTGCAAGACTTTGCAGAAGATCGCGCTAGAATCGCACAACAGGAGGAAAAAGGCAAGTGAGTCGGGCGAGGCACGAGATGACAGCAGGGCCTCGGCACTCCTCCTGTGTGAGGGAAATTAGCCCTCCTATACAAGACTGCCGTCTCAGCAGATCCCTGGCCAACGCTGAGCATATATCATGGCTGAAGGCAGCCTCATGGGAGCTCCAGCTGGCAGGGGGTATGAATACCCCCTCACATGCTGTGCAGTGGAACCAAGTGCATGGGACAGCAACTGAACACTAAGTACCGCCTTCCCAGCCCCGTACACTTAGGATTTACCCAGTTTGTTGTTAGGTGTCAAAATAAAATACCTCATTTGTACCACGAAAATATCCTGTATTCCTTGAGGGCACTACAATGTTTTATATGAACAGGCAAAAGCTCCTGCTCCCCCCTCATCCTTTCCTTTATGCTCACTTGGGTCTAGTATCAGTGCCGCGGTCCTCCAGATCGGCTCACATCACAAGACAAACATCATGAACTTGGCAGAGGGGATGCAGCCCACCCGGCGCTGTCTTCCCAACAATGTTACATCAAGAATCGTACTTCTCCTGACTGCTTCTGTTTGTCCCCGGATGTATTTGCACAACTAATGCAGTTCACATCCACCTGCATGGAAGGACTTGGGTAATACATGCCTGAAGTGCGTGATACTGTGATTGTGCCTGGCGTGCTCTAGTACCTGGGTTCATAGGTGGGTCAGGAAGGACGCTGGAGCCATAGGTATATCAAAAGGAAAGCTTCTTTATTGTTACAGGGTCAGGATATGAAAGGGCGGTATGGAGCTGATATGGTAACATCCTTTCATGTTCTTCTCCCATCCTGTGTGTCCCTAAATGCCACAGCTGGAACCTTGAGTCAACATCAGGTTCCAGCCCAGGCAACATTCCGTGGCTTGCATTGCTATGCCAATACAAGCCCAATACTACACATCCCCTTCCGTTACCAAAAGACACACCATTACCATGACACAGCCAACCATAACCAAACAGTCTCACCATAAACATATCTACATATGAAGCATCACCATCAAACCCATCATAAATATCCAACATCACCATCAAACCTATCCACATTTCACACCTCACCATCCATCTATCCTCACAACAAAAGACCTGCCAAATGCGCCGTCACACTCACACTCCAATAACGTCAAGAGAACATATAAAAGTAGGAAAGTGAAAGTAAAGAAACACACAACACAAAGATCACATTGAAACAAACGACTGCACAGGCAACACCGCGACAGGAGGTTGATCAGACCACCCGTCCAAGTGAATAGATCACAATAAGCATGCTAACAATAATCAATACATGTGCACCAAACATAGGCCTTAACTCATCACGGGTTACTATCCTCAAAGTGCACCCTTTACTTATCACGGGTCACTACACCATAAGTGCAACCCTTTACTCATCAATACTCATAAAAGTGCACCCTTTTACATACATGGGTCAGTAATCACATATCACATATATATATCCCTCTCACCTAAAAGCACCGAAAGCCAGACAACGGGTGCGCTACTACCCTACCTGCCATAACTGCTAATGGAGGAGGCGATATCTCATAAACTTCACGTCATATACATATCACTCTCACCACAATACAGCACCTCGCATTTCATTACCACTAATGGACATACAGTGCATCCTCAACTATAACCACAATAGAGCCGCACTTCCTTTCATGGTATCCCACACTTGAACATACAGTAGCACAATCCATGGAGTCTAATATTTCCTCCTAAACATGCATATAACCTCTGCGCACACACTCACATGGTAAACCAGTAGTGCATTGTTAGGGAGAATTCTGTTTAGGCTGAATTTCCTACCCTAGTGAGTCCCCCAGCAGCTTTGCTGGATTTCTGGAGTTTGTTTTTTTCTCCTGCCAAGAATGAGACTCTTTTTCTCTCACTCTTGGACATGATTTATGGTGTTCCTTTGAATGTTAATGTGTTTCATGGGCTATGGGGTCTTTTACTCCATAGGGTCTCATATGTTTTTCTTATGTGTGTTACACAGCAGCCTCAGTGCAGTAACACAGGGGTGTCATAGTGACCCCCCACATAGACTCCATACCCTGGGACCGACTACTGTCTCCCAGGGCATATAAAGTCACCATTGGCTTTGCTAGTCCCAAATTATGAACAGAAACCAGTACAAACCATCATATTGTGGACGTACTGGTCGGGGCAATTCGATTGCCCCGGGGTCTGTTGTTCGAGGGGGCACGTCTCCGTTCCCCCTGATCGAGTTTTGGCTGGTGGCAGTGGAAACTGCTTTTTATATTCGACCGCAAATATATCCCTATGGGATTTTCCCATTGTTCGAGGCTACCAACTTTAATTATTTAATTCTTATAGCCTCGAACATACCGCCGGTTTATTTAATTAATTTTAATTCACTGGTTGGTATTTTCTGCCAGAACTCGGTTTTAAAAGGGCATTTGTGTTCGCCTCTGTAACTCCAAACCAAAGGTCGAGCCCTTTGTTCCACTTTTGGTGGGCTTCTCCACAGAGGCCTCCAAAAGTGGTGCCACTCTGTCTGGGTACCACAGGGGGTGTGGGAGTGGGTTTAGGCACCCTGGACTGAGTTACCTTGGTAACTCAAGTCGCACTCTGGTGTGATTGGCCCAAGTGGTGAGCCGGCCGGCTCACCACTTAGCATGTTTGATTGACAGCTAGGCTGAGTGAATGGGGGTGTGCTGCATAAAAGCAGGGCTTTTGGGACTGGAACTTCGGAAGTCGCCACAGGACCTGAAAATCCGACGAGGGAGAAGCTGAGCCGACCTGCTACGACGACACCACCGGGGGAGCCCTGCTGAACCGACTCACCACTTCCCAACGACAGAGAAGATCTCCTGGCTGGAGAGTCTTCTTCCCCTGACTGGTGGGCCCAACCAGTTTACCTTCTTTTTCTAGCATCCCAGGATGTCTTGTGGTCGAATTGCCAGTGCCAAGCACGCCGGCAACCGGATAGCCACTTACCACTGGACCGCGAATAAAAGGACTGCTCCTTCTAACTGAGAACTCCGCGGCTGGTTTCTTCCCTGGCAGTGTAACGGGCTCCCGCTTTCCTCCCTGACGAGATCCCCTCTTCCCCCGGACGAAGCACTGACTTGCACCCGCTGCCAGGAACAATTGCCCCCGCTGGAGTATTCTCCCCATTTCAAGGTACCGTGTCCGCCAGGCCTCCCTTTCTAAAGATTGCTACAAGGTAATAATAATCCCTTAACCTTCTGGACTGGGTGGGCCGCCTTGACCATCTAACTGGTCCCTTTCTTTTTGGTCCAACTCTTTCTGAACTTATTGCGAGACTTTTGGGCACTTTGAACCGTGTGACCTTAGACAGATTTCGACCCGAGCCTCTTAAAGTGGGTCCGGCCTGCTTAACTTTGACTTTACGGTTTTAACCTGCCTTCTTCTCCTACGGTGTTCTTCTGAAAGTGTTGGGATCTGTTTCTATCTTTGCTCTGCCTTTCTCTCCCTTTTAAACCGATTGATTAGAGTGCCATCTTCGTTAAGCGCTCACCGCTGTCTGAAAATAAGTGTTGCTTTACTTAAGACTTGTCTAACTAATCGTTGAAGGGAGTGTATATCTTTTAGTGACCGTGTTTTTGAACTGCTTGATATTAGTGCCAGTGTGTTTTATTAGATGTGTTTTTAAATAAATAATTATATCTCTTTTACACCAAGCTCTGGTCAGTGTTTGCTTGTTCTACTGTGTTCTTTTGACCTATTGTGAATACTCTGCATACTGCCTAACTCTTCTTGAGGGAAGTCTGACTGCTCAGCCACAGCTACCAAGTGAATCTGTGTGGTGCAGACTGCTACCAAGTGGGTTTACTGCCAAACACCTGTAGTCTTAAATCTTTTGCAGTGGTCACGGAGGGAACTGCACAGGTTTCTGCCTAACATGCATAATTTCCTAAACATGCATACAACCTCTGCGCGCACACTCACATGCTAAACCAGTAGTGCATACTTTCCTAAACATGCAAATAGCGTCTGCGCGCACACTCACATGGTAAACCAGTAGTGCATACTTTCCTAAACATGCACATAGCCTCTGCGCGCACTCACATGGTAAACCAGTAGTGCATACTTTCATAAACATGCACATAGCCTCTGCGCGCACACTCACATGGTAAACCAGTAGTGCATACTTTCCTAAACATGCACATAGCCTCTGCGCGCACACTCACATGGTAAACCAGTACTGCATACTTTCCTAAACATGCACATAACCTCTGCGTGCACACTCACATGGTAAACCAGTAGTGCATACTTTCCTAAACATGCACATAACCTCTGCGCGCACACTCACATGGTAAACCAGTAGTGCATACTTTCCTAAACATGCACATAACCTCTGCGCGCACACTCACATGGTAAACCAGTAGTGATTACTTTCCTTAGCATGCACATAACCTCTGCGCGCACACTCACATGGTAAACCAGTACTGCATACTTTCCTACACATGCACATAACCTCTGCGCGCACACTCACCAGTACTGCATACTTTCCTAAACATGCACATAACCTCTGCACGCACACTCACCAGTACTGCATACTTTCCTAAACATGCAAATAACCTCTGCGCACACACTCACATGGTAAACCAGTACTGTATACTTTCCTAAACATGCACGTAACCTCTGCGCACACACTCGCACGGTAAACCAGTAGTGCATACTTTCCTAAACATGCACGTAACCTCTGCGCACGCACTCGCACGGTAAACCAGTAGTGCATACTTTCCTAAACATGCGCGTAACCTCTGCGCACGCACTCGCACGGTAAACCAGTACTGCAAACTTTCCTAAACATGCACGTAACCTCTGCGCACGCACTCGCACGGTAAACCAGTAGTGCAAACTTTCCTAAACATGCACATAACCTCTGCGCACGCACTCGCACGGTCAACCAGCAGTGCATACTTTCCTAAACATGCATATAACCTCTGCGCACGCACTCGCACGGTCAACCAGCAGCGCATACTTTCCTAAACATGCATATAACCTCTGCGCACGCACTCGCACGGTCAACTAGCAGCGCATACTTTCCTAAACATGCATATAACCTCTGCGCACGCACTCGCACGGTCAACCAGCAGCGCATACTTTCCTAAACATGCATATAACCTCTGCGCACGCACTCGCACGGTCAACCAGCAGCGCATACTTTCCTAAACATGCATATAACCTCTGCGCACGCACTCGCACGGTCAACCAGCAGCGCATACTTTCCTAAACATGCAAATAACCTCTGCGCACGCACTCGCACGGTCAACCAGCAGCGCATACTTTCCTAAACATGCATATAACCTCTGCGCACGCACTCGCACGGTCAACCAGCAGCGCATACTTTCCTAAACATGCACATAAACTCTGCGCACGCACTCGCACGGTCAACCAGCAGCGCATACTTTCCTAAACATGCACATAACCTCTGCGCACACACTCGCACGGTCGACCAGCAGCGCATAATTTCCTAAACATGCACATAACCTCTGCGCACACACTCACACGGTCGACCAGCAGCGCAGACTTTCCTAAACATGCACATAACCTCTGCGCACACACTCACATGGTCGACCAGCAGTGCAGACTTTCCTAAACATGCACATAACCTCTGCGCGCACACTCACATGGTCGACCAGCAGTGCAGACTTTCCTAAACATGCATATAACCTCTGCGCGCACACTCCCATGGTAGACCAGCAGTGCATACTTTCCTAAACATGCATATAACCTCTGCGCGCACACTCCCATGGTCGACCAGCAGTGCATACTTTCCTAAACATGCATATAACCTCTGCGCGCACACTCCCATGGTAGACCAGCAGTGCATACTTTCCTAAACATGCATATAACCTCTGCGCGCACACTCCCATGGTAAACCAGCAGTGCATACTTTCCTAAACATGCACATAACCTCTGCCCGCACACTCACATGGTAAACCAGTACTGCATACTTTCCTACACATGCACATAACCTCTGCGCGCACACTCACCAGTACTGCATACTTTCCTAAACATGCACATAACCTCTGCACGCACACTCACCAGTACTGCATACTTTCCTAAACATGCAAATAACCTCTGCGCACACACTCACATGGTAAACCAGTACTGTATACTTTCCTAAACATGCACGTAACCTCTGCGCACACACTCGCACGGTAAACCAGTAGTGCATACTTTCCTAAACATGCACGTAACCTCTGCGCACGCACTCGCACGGTAAACCAGTAGTGCATACTTTCCTAAACATGCGCGTAACCTCTGCGCACGCACTCGCACGGTAAACCAGTACTGCAAACTTTCCTAAACATGCACGTAACCTCTGCGCACGCACTCGCACGGTAAACCAGTAGTGCAAACTTTCCTAAACATGCACATAACCTCTGCGCACGCACTCGCACGGTCAACCAGCAGTGCATACTTTCCTAAACATGCATATAACCTCTGCGCACGCACTCGCACGGTCAACCAGCAGCGCATACTTTCCTAAACATGCATATAACCTCTGCGCACGCACTCGCACGGTCAACTAGCAGCGCATACTTTCCTAAACATGCATATAACCTCTGCGCACGCACTCGCACGGTCAACCAGCAGCGCATACTTTCCTAAACATGCATATAACCTCTGCGCACGCACTCGCACGGTCAACCAGCAGCGCATACTTTCCTAAACATGCATATAACCTCTGCGCACGCACTCGCACGGTCAACCAGCAGCGCATACTTTCCTAAACATGCAAATAACCTCTGCGCACGCACTCGCACGGTCAACCAGCAGCGCATACTTTCCTAAACATGCATATAACCTCTGCGCACGCACTCGCACGGTCAACCAGCAGCGCATACTTTCCTAAACATGCACATAAACTCTGCGCACGCACTCGCACGGTCAACCAGCAGCGCATACTTTCCTAAACATGCACATAACCTCTGCGCACACACTCGCACGGTCGACCAGCAGCGCATAATTTCCTAAACATGCACATAACCTCTGCGCACACACTCCCATGGTAAACCAGTAGTGCAGACTTTCCTAAACATGCACATAACCTCTGCGCGCACACTCACATGGTAAACCAGTAGTGCAGACTTTCCTAAACATGCACATAACCTCTGCGCACAGACTCCCATGGTAAACCAGCAGTGCATACTTTCCTAAACATGCATATAACCTCTGAGCACACACTCCCATGGTAAACCAGTAATGCATACTTTCCTAAACATGCACATAACCTCTGCGCACACACTCCCATGGTAAACCAGTAGTGCATACTTTCCGAAACATGCACATAACCTCTGCGCACACACTCACATGGTCAACCAGCAGTGCAGACTTTCCTAAACATGCACATAACCTCGGCGCACACACTCCCATGGTAAACCAGCAGTGCATACTTTCCTAAACATGCACATAACCTCTGCGCACACACTCCCATGGTAAACCAGCAGTGCATACTTTCCTAAACATGCACATAACCTCTGCACCCACACTCCCATGGTAAACCAGCAGTGCATACTTTCCTAAACATGCACATAACCTCTGCGCACACACTCCCATGGTAAACCAGTAGTGCATACTTTCCTAAACATGCACATAACCTCTGCGCACACACTCACATGGTAAACCAGTAGTGAATACTTTCCTAAACATGCACATAACCTCTGAGCGCACACTCCCATGGTATACCAGTACTGCAGACTTTCCTAAACATGCACATAACCTCTGCGCGCACACTCACATGGTAAACCAGTAGTGCATACTTTCCTAAACATGCATATAACCTCTGCGCGCACACTCACATGGTAAACCAGTAGTGCATACTTTCCTAAACATGCATATAACCTCTGCGCGCACACTCCCATGGTAAACCAGTAGTGCAGACTTTCCTGAACATGCACATAACCTCTGCGCACAGACTCCCATGGTAAACCAGTAGTGCATACTTACCTAAACATGCACATAACCTCTGCGCACACACTCACATGGTAAACCAGTAGTGCATACTTTGCTAAACATGCACATAACCTCTGAGCACACACTCCCATGGTATACCAGTACTGCATACTTTCCTAAACATGCACATAACCTCTGCGCACACACTCACATGGTAAACCAGTAGTGCATACTTTGCTAAACATGCATATAACCTCTGCGCACACACTCCCATGGTAAACCAGTAGTGCATACTTTCCTAAACATGCATATAACCTCTGCGCACACACTCACATGGTAAACCAGTAGTGCATACTTTCCTAAACATGCATATAATCTCTGAGCACACACTCCCATGGTAAACCAGTAGTGCATACTTTCCTAAACATGCATATAACCTCTGCGCGCACACTCACATGGTAAACCAGTCGTGCATACTTTCCTAAACATGCATATAATCTCTGAGCACACACTCCCATGGTAAACCAGTAGTGCATACTTTCCTAAACATGCATATAACCTCTGCGCGCACACTCACATGGTAAACCAGTCGTGCATACTTTCCTAAACATGCATATAACCTCTGCGCACACACTCACATGGTAAACCAGTAGTGCATACTTTCCTAAACATGCATATAATCTCTGAGCACACACTCCCATGGTAAACCAGTAGTGCATACTTTCCTAAACATGCATATAACCTCTGCGCGCACACTCACATGGTAAACCAGTCGTGCATACTTTCCTAAACATGCATATCACCTCTGAGCACACACTCCCATGGTAAACCAGTAGTGCAGACTTTCCTAAACATGCATATAACCTCTGCGCACACACTCACATGGTAAACCAGTAGTGCATACTTTCCTAAACATGCATATAATCTCTGAGCACACACTCCCATGGTAAACCAGTAGTGCATACTTTCCTAAACATGCATATAACCTCTGCGCGCACACTCACATGGTAAACCAGTAATGCATACTTTCCTAAACATGCACATAACCTCTGCGCACACACTCACATGGTAAACCAGTAGTGCATACTTTCCTAAACATGCACATAGCCTCTGCGCACACACTCAACACACAAACCATTCACTGGAAGACTTTATATAACCCAATGCAGCATAATTTACATATCGCCATAATCCATCAATTACACATTTCCTGTGACTGCCGACCAAAAAAAAAACACAGCACCTTTTTCGTTCATTGATAAATGAACAGGCACATCCGTCAGCAATTGCTGCAAATCCTTGGAAATCCATCTGGCAGACGCCGTCCATCACAGCTTCCTAATAGTCCAACCCACTCGCCAGCACTTCCTAGAAACAGTAGCTCGCGCATAGCCAGGCCAGGACCCCAAAGGCTGCACGTGCAACATACATCACTTTCAAGCAAATTCCCGTATTTCTTCAACGTGCGCTACATCCTTCTTCCATGTTCTCATCTGGAACGTTGCTGCCTATCCATTATTCTCCCGCAGCTGCCTTAGCACCTGCGGAGGCTTTACTCTGCACGAGACTCACTCCTTTGTAAACACGGCCACGACACTTGCGTTATTCCCCGCTTCCGGGAAACGTCGGCACGCACATCGTGGAGGGGCCCCATTTCCTGTGTTTCCCATAGAAGCTCACAAGAGGAGCCCCATTTGCTGTGTTTCCCATAGGAGCTCACAGGAGGGGCACCATTTTCTGTGTTTTTCATAGAAGCTCACAGGAAGGAGGGACCCCATTTGCTGTGTTTCCTATAGAAGTTCACAGGAGGGGCCCCATTTGATGTGTTTCCCATAGAAGCTCACAGGAGGGACCAGATTTGCTGTTTTTCTGATTGAACCTCACAGGAAGGAGGGACCCCCATTTGCTGTGTTTCCCATAGAAGCTTACAGGAGGGTACCGATTTTCTGTGATTCCGATAGAACCTCACAGGAGGGACCCAATTTGCTGTGTTTCCCATAGAAGCTCACAGGAGGGACCCAATTTGCTGTGTTTCCCATAGAAGCTCACAGGAGGGGTCCCATTTGCTGTGTTTCTCATAGAAGCTCACAGGAGGGACCCAATTTGCTGTGTTTCCCATAGAAGCTCACAGGAGGGGTCCCATTTGCTATGTTTCCCATAGAAGCTCACAGGCAGGAGGGACCCCATTTGCTGTGTTTCCCATAGAAGCTCACAGGAAGGAGGGACCCCATTTGCTGTGTTTTCAAGAGAAGCTCACAGCAGGGACCCAATTTGCTGTGTTTCCGATAGAACCTCACAGGAAGGAGGGACCTAATTTGCTGTGTTTCCCATAGAAGCTAACAGGAGGGGCCCAAATTGCTGTGTTTCCCATAGAAGCTCACAGGAAGGGCCCCATTTCCTGTGTTTCCCATAGAAGCTCACAGGAGAGGACCCGTTTGCTGTGTTTCCCACAGAATCTCACAGGAGGGGACCCATTTGCTGTGTTTCCCTTAGAATCTCACAGGAAGGGCCCCATTTGCTGTGTTTCCCATAGAACCTCACAGGAAGGACGGACCCCATTTGCTGTGTTTCCCATACAAGCTCACAAGAAGAAGGGACCGCATTTGCTGTGTTTCCCATAGAACCTCACAGGAGGGGCTCCATTTGCTGTGTTTTCCATAGAAGCTTACAGGAGGGGCCCCATTTGCTGTGTTTCCCATAGAAGCTCACAGGAGGGACCCAAATTGCTGTTTTTCCCATAGAAGCTCACAGGAGGGGCCCCCATTTCCTGTGTTTCCCATAGAAGCTCACAGGAGAGGACCCATTTGCTGTGTTTCCCACAGAATCTCACAGGAGGGGACCCATTTGCTGTGTTTCCCTTAGAAGCTCACAGTAAGGGCCCCATTTGCTGTGTTTCCCATAGAAGCTCACAGGAAGGAGGGACCCCATTTGCTGTGTTTCCAATAGAACCTCACAGGAAGGAGGGACCCCATTTGCTGTGTTTCCCATACAAGCTCACAGGAATAAGAGACCCCATTTGCTTTCCCATAGAGCATAGGAATAAGAGACCCCATTTGCTTTCCCATAGAGCCTCACAGGAAGGAGGGACCCCATTTGCTGTGTTTCCCATAGAAGCTCACAGGAGGGGCCCCATTTGCTGTGTTTCCCATAGAATCTCACTGGAAGGAGGGACCCCATTTTCTGTGTTTCCCATAAAAGCTCACAGGAGGGGCCTCATGTGCTATGTTTCCCATAGAAGCTCACAGGAGGGACCCCATTTTCTGTGTTTCCCATAGAACCTCACAGGAAGGAGGGCCCCCATTTGCTGTGTTTCCCATAAAAGCTCACAAGAAGGAGGGACCCCATTTGCTGTGTTTCCCATAGAAGCTCAAAGGAAGGAGGGACCCCATTTGCTGTGTTTCCCATAGAAGCTCACAAGAAGAAGGGACCCCATTTGCTGTGTTTCCCATAGAACCTCACAGGATGGGCTCCATTTGCTGTGTTTTCCATAGAAGCTCACAGGAATAAGCTACCCCATTTGCTGTGTTTCCCATAGAGCCTCACAGGAAGGAAGGACCCCATTTGCTGTGTTTCCCATAGAAGCTCACAGGAGGGGTCCCATTTGCTGTGTTTCTCATAGAAGCTCACAGGAAGGAGGGACCCCATTTGCTGTGTTTCCCATAGAAGCTCACAGGAGGGGCCCTTTGCTGTGTTTCCCATAGAAGCTCACAGGAGGGGCTCATTTGCTGTGTTTCTCATAGACGCTCACAGGAAGGAGGGACCCCATTTGCTGTGTTTCCCATAGAAGCTCACAGGAATGAAGGAGCCCGTGTGCTGTGTTTCCCATAGAAGCTCACAGGAGGGGCTCCATTTGCTGTGTTTCCCATAAAGGCTCACAGGAAGGAAGGACCCCATTTGCTGTGTTTCCCATAGAAGCTCACAGGAAGGAAGGAGCCCATGTGCTGTGTTTGCCATAGAAGCTCACAGGAGGGGCCCCATTTTCTGTGTTTCCCATAGAACCTCACAGGAAGGAGGGACCCCATTTGCTGTGTTTCGCATAGAAGCAAACATGAGGGGGCCCATTTGATTTGTTTCCCATAGAAGCTCACAGGAAGAAGGGACCTCGTTTGCTGTGTTTTCCATACAACCTCATAGGAAGGAGGGACCCCATTTGTTGTGTTTCCCATAGAAGCTCACATGAGGGGCCCCATTTGCTGTGTTTCCCATAGGAGCTCACAGGAGGGGCCCCATTTCTGTGTTTTCCATAGAAGCTCACAGGAAGGAGGGACCCCATTTGCTGTGTTTCCAATAGAAGCTCACAAAAGTGGCCCCATTTGCTGGGTTTCCCACAAAAGGGGCATCATTTTCTGTTTCCCATAGAAGCTCACAGGAGGGGCACCATTTGCTGTGTTTCCCATAGAAGCTCACAGGAAGGAGGGACCACATTTGCTGTGTTTCCTATAGAAGCTCACAGTAGGGGCCTCATGTGCTGTGTTTCTCACAGAAGCTCACAGGAGGGGCCCCATTTGCTGTGTTTCCCACAGAAGCTCACAGGAAGGAGGGACCACATTTGCTGTGTGTCCCATAGAACCTCACAGTAGGGGGGCTCCATTTGCTGTGTTTCCCATAGAAGCTCAAAAGAAGGAAGCGCCCCATTTGCTGTGTTTTCCATAGAAGCTCACAGGAAGGAGGGACCCCATGTGCTGTGTTTCACATAGAATCTCACAGGAGGGGCCCAATTTGCTGTGTTTCCCATAGAAGCTCACAGGAAGGAGGGACCCCATTTGCTGTGTTTCCCATAGAAGCTCACAAAAGGGGCCCCATTTGCTGTGTTTCCCAAAGAAGCTCACAGGAGGGGCCCCATTTTCTGTGTTTTCCATAGAAGCTCACAGAAAGGAGGGACCCCATTTGCTGTGTTTTCCGGTAGAAGCTCACAGGAAGGAGGGACCCCATTTGCTGTGTTTCCCATAAAAGCTCACAGGAGGGGCCCTTTGCTGTGTTTCCCATAGAAGCTCACAGGAGGGGCTCCATTTGCTGTGTTTTCCGGTAGAAGCTCACAGGAAGGAGGGACCCCATTTGCAGTGTTTCCCATAGAGGCTCACAGGAATGGTGGAGCCCATGTGCTGTGTTTCCCATAGAAGCTCACAGGAGGGGCTCCATTTGCTGTGTTTCCCATAGGAGCTCACAGGAACGAGGGACCCCATTTGCTGTGTTTTCCCGTCTAAGCTCACAGGAAGGAGGGACCCCATTTGCTGTGTTTCCCATAGAAGCTCACAAAAGGGGCCCCATTTGCTGTGTTTCCCAAAGAAGCTCACAGGAGGGGCCCCATTTTCTGTGTTTTCCATAGAAGCTCACAGAAAGGAGGGACCCCATTTGCTGTGTTTTCCGGTAGAAGCTCACAGGAAGGAGGGACCCCATTTGCTTTGTTTCCCATAAAAGCTCACAGGAGGGGCCCTTTGCTGTGTTTCCCATAGAAGCTCACAGGAGGGGCTCCATTTGCTGTGTTTCCCATAGAAGCTCACAGGAAGGAGGGACCCCATTTGCAGTGTTTCCCATAGAGCCTCACAGGAATGGAGGAGCCCATGTGCTGTGTTTCCCATAGAAGCTCACAGGAGGGGCTCCATTTGCTGTGTTTCCCATAGAAGCTCACAGGAAGGAAGGAGCCCATGTGCTGTGTTTCGTATAGAAGCAAACATGAGGGGCCCCATTTGATTTGTTTCCCATAGAAGCTCACAGGAAGGAGGGGCCCCATTTGATTTGTTTCCCATAGAAGCTCACAGGAAGGAGGGGCCCCATTTGCTTTGTTTCCCATAGAAGCTCACAGGAGAGGCCCCATTTGCTGTGTTTCCCATAGAAGCTCACAAAAGGGGCCCCGTTTGCTGTGTTTCCCACAAAAGCGGCACCATTTTCTGTGTTTCCCATAGAAGCTCACAGGAGGGGCACCATTTGCTGTGTTTCCCATAGAAGCTCACAGGAAGGAGGGACTACATTTGCTGTGTTTCCTATAGAAGCTCACAGGAGGGGCCCAATGTGCTGTGTTTCTCACAGAAGCTCACAGGAGGGGCTCCATTTGCTGTGTTTCCCATAAAAGCTCACAGGACGCAGGGACCCCATTTGCTGTGTTTCCCATAGAACCTCACAGGAAGGGCTCCATTTTCTGTGTTTCCCATAGGAGCTCACAGGAAGGAGGGACCCCATTTGCTGTGTTTTCCCGTAGAAGCTCACAGGAAGGAGGGACCCCATTTGCTGCGTTTCCCATAGAAACTCACATGTGGGACCCCATTTGCTGTGTTTCCTATAGAAGCTCACAGGAAGGAGGGACCACATTTGCTGGGTTTCCTATAGAAACTCACAGGAGGGGCCCCATGTGCTGTGTTTCTCACAGAAGCTCACAAGAGGGGCCCCATTTGCTGTGTTTCCTATAGAAGCTCACAGGAAGGAGGGACCACATTTGCTGTGTTTCCCACAAAAGGGGCACCATTTTCTGTGTTTCCCATAGAAGCTCACAGGAGGGGCACCATTTGCTGTGTTTCCCATAGAAGCTCAAAGGAAGGAGGGACCACATTTGCTGTGTTTCCTATAGAAACTCACAGGAGGGGCCCCATGTGCTGTGTTTCTCACAGAAGCTCACAGAAGGGGCCCCATTTGCTGTGTTTCCCATAGAAGCTCACAGGAAGGAGGGACCACATTTGCTGTGTTTTCCATAGAACCTCACAGGGGGGCTCCATTTGCTGTGTTTCCCATAAAAGCTCACATGAAGGAGGGACCCCATGTGCTGTGTTTCACATAGAAGATCACAGGAGGGGACCCATTTGCTGTGTTTCCCATAGAAGCTCACAGGAAGGAGGGACCCCATTTGCTGTGTTTTCCAGAGAAGTTCACAGGAGATGCCCCATTTGTTGTGTTTCCCATAGGACGGGCCCCATTTGCTTTGTTTCACATAGGAGCACACAGGAGGGACCCAATTTGCTGTGTTTCCCATAGAAGCTCACGGGAGGGGTCCCATTTTCTGTGTTTCCCATAGAAGCTCACAGGAAGAAGGGCTCCCATTTGCTGTGTTTCCCATAGAAGCTCACAGGAAGGAGGGACCCCATTTGCTGTGTTTTCCAAAGAAGCTCACAGGAGGTACCCCATTTGCTGTGTTTCCGATAGAACCTCACAGGAGGGACCCAATTTGCTGTGTTTCCCATAGAAGCTCACAGGATGGACCCAATTTGCTGTGTTTCCCATAGAAGCTCACAGGAGGGGTCCCATTTCCTGTGTTTTCCATAGAAGCTCACAGGAAGGAGGGACCCCATTTGCTGTGTTTCCCATAGAAGCTCACAGGAGGGACCCAATTTGCTGTGTTTCCCATAGAAGCTCACAGGCAGGAGGGACCCCATTTGCTGTGTTTCCCATAGATGCTCACAGGAAGGAGGGACCCCATTTTCTGTGTTTCCCATAGAAGCTCACAGGAGGGGACCCATTTGCTGTGTTTCCCTTAGAAGCTCACAGGAGGGGCCCCATTTGCTGTGTTTCCCATAGAGGCTCAAAGGAGGGGCCCCATTTTTTGTGTTTCCCATAGAAGCTCTCAGGAAGGAGGGACCCCACAGGAGGGGCAGTGAGCTTTGCTGTGCTTCCCATAGAAGCTCACAGGGCCATCCCCGTAGCCATCTTGAGGACGGTGCCATCCACTGAGGTGGACTTTGCACAAGGCAAACAATGGGTACACCCTTGGTGCCCATTGAGGGAACAGACCAATTATGTCAAATAAACAGCAGCGAGCGTTCTATGCGCCAGTTTACCCAAGGCAATGGGCACTGTACACAACATTGATAAAATAATGAAATAGAAAGCAAATAGGAACAAGCACTGCCAATGCCAACAGTTTGGGCTTTTGTGTAGACATGGGACAGGTACTGGCCAGGCACAGCCGTAGTAGTATTAACTGGCCATTGATGGTAGCGGATGCAAAATGGTGCGAGTACCTGGGCATCGAATAGCAGTGCCTGGCAAATGCTTAATATTTATACACAAGCCAAAACGGTTGTCTTTGCCAATGCTTGTTTTGAACAGGACTTTGCATAGTCCAAGGCATTGCTGGTTAAGGGATTGATATTACACCAGTTGCAGGTTTACAGCTGCAATAAAGTCATGAACCCTCAGAAAACACTGGCTGGCACTTCCAGTGCAAAGTTTGATGATAAGGCTTGATTAAAGCGAGCTCATAGAGTTCCCATGAGGAGGTGGTTTGGGTGGGTGTGGGGGTAGGAGCATAGAGAGTAGCATGGCCATGGGCAGTCAATGGATGGGAAAATACCTAAGTAACACCTAGCAGCTGTGTGACCCTCCTCATATGCCATTTCTCCCTATCGCTACTCTAATACAATAGTTTCGGTTTATAGGTGGCGCACAGCACAAACTAAAAAGAATATTTAAAAAATACACTGGGATACTTGTGATAATAGAAATGAGTAGACAGAGCGGTGCTGAAAAGCTATATGGTCACTGCCCTAATTGGGCCTCAAAGGAACAAGACTTCTCAATATGTTATGCACTTAAATACCAAATGTAGCGGCTTACGGTGACTAACCAAGCACTACATCCCTCTAGGTCTTCATGGTTCCATCATATCGCAGGAGTACCTTGCAGCACATCTAGTACACGCTGGAACACTGCACTGGTACATTCCTAGTACTCAAGTGGGGTATTCTGAATTATGAACAGCTGTGTTGCTCTGCCATGAGGAGTGGCTAAGGTAAGTGCAATGCACCTCTGGATGTGTCACTGTTGGTTATTATGATTAGGAGGTGTGCACAACACTACATGCTGTGTTAGACAAGGGCTGCTAGCATCTGATCCCAGCATGCATTTCTTTTCACTGTTTCAGTGTTTAGAGTAGTTGTAAAACCCAGAGGTGTTTTAGCACTCACATTACTTGGCAATTTTAGTGAGTCACGGTGGGGAAAAAGAAAGCCACAAACATACTTACCTCCCAATAACATAGACTGGCATAATATTAGCATGTCCACACTTAAATTGAATTGTGAATATTAGCCTGCGTCGCATCTACATAGGACTTTGAATGTTAGCATGCCCGCACTTAGACAGAATTGTGAATATTAGCCTGAGTCGCATCTAGATAGGACTTTGAATGTTAGCATGCCTGCACTTAGATAGAATTGTGAAAATTAGCCTGCGTCGCATCTAGATAGGACTTTGAATGTTAGCATGCCCGGACTTAGATAGAATTGTGAATATTAGCATGTACACACTTAGATAGAATTGTGAATATTAGCCTGAGTCGCATCTAGATAGGACTTTGAATGTTAGCATGCCCGCACTTAGACAGAATTGTGAATATTAGCCTGAGTCGCATCTAGATAGGACTTTGAATGTTAGCATGCCTGCACTTAGATAGAATTGTGAAAATTAGCCTGCGTCGCATCTAGATAGGACTTTGAATGTTAGCATGCCCGGACTTAGATAGAATTGTGAATATTAGCATGTACACACTTAGATAGAATTGTGAATATTAGCCTGAGTCGCATCTAGATAGGACTTTGAATATTAGCATGCCCGCACTTAGATAGAATTGTGAATATTAGCCTGCGTCGCATCTGGATAGGACTTTGAATATTAGCATGCCCGCACTTAGATAGAATTGTGAATATTAGCCTGCGTCGCATCTAGATAGGACTTTGAATGTTAGCATGCCCGCAATTAGATAGAATTGTGAATATTATCCTGCGTCGCATCTAGATAGGACTTTCAATATTAGCATGCCCGCACTTAGATAGAATTGTGAATATTAGCCTGCGTCGCATCTAGATAGGACTTTGAATATTAGCATGCCCGCACTTAGATAGAATTGTGAATATTAGCCTGAGTCGCATCTAGATAGGACTTTGAATGTTAGCATGCCCGCACTTAGATAGAATTGTGAATATTAGCCTGCGTCGCATCTAGATAGGACTTTGAATATTAGCATGCCCGCACTTAGATAGAATTGTGATTATTAGCCTGCGTCGCATCTAGATAGGACTTTGAATATTAGCATGCCCGCACTTAGATAGAATTGTGAATATTAGCCTGCGTCGCATCTAGATAGGACTTTGAATGTTAGCATGCCCGCACTTAGATAGAATTGTGAATATTAGCATGTACACACTTAGATAGAATTGTGAATATTAGCCTGAGTCGCATCTAGATAGGACTTTGAATGTTAGCATGCCTGCACTTAGATAGAATTGTGAATATTAGCATGCCCGCACTTAGATAGAATTGTGAATATTAGCCTGCATCGCATCTAGATAGGACTTTGAATGTTAGCATGCCCACACTTAGATAGAATTGTGAATATTAGCATGTACACACTTAGATAGAATTGTGAATATTAGCCTGAGTCGCATCTAGATAGGACTTTGAATGTTAGCATGCCTGCACTTAGATAGAATTGTGAATGTTAGCCTGCGTCGCATCTAGATAGGACTTTGAATGTTAGAATGCCCGCACTTAGATAGAATTGTGAATATTAGCCTGCGTCGCATCTAGATAGGACTATGAATATTAGCATGCCCGCACTTAGATAGAATTGTGAATATTAGCCTGCGTCGCATCTAGATAGGACTTTGAATGTTAGCATGCCTGCACTTAGATAGAATTGTGAATATTAGCCTGCGTCGCATCTAGATAGGACTTTGAATATTAGCATGCCCGCACTTAGATAGAATTGTGAATATTAGCCTGCATCGCATCTAGATAGGACTTTGGCCCTCATTACGACCCTGGCGGAAAGCGACTGACCGGAGCGCCACAGCGTAAATAGCGTTTCCGCCATTGCACGAAGGAGCAAAGTGCGGCCCATTCCGACCCATCGGGCACGAGCACCACGGCATGGCGGAAGTGCAAAGTCCGCGATGGTGGAAATGACCCCAAAACGGCCCACACCGCCGCCGTACGGCGCCCTAGGTGCAATACCGCCACCCCTCTTAGCGGTCACCGCAGTGTGCGCCTACCGGAAAGTACGGTGGCCGGAAATATACGGAAACGGAAGTTAAAACATGGGCCCGGAACGGGAAACATCCCGGCGTACACCTATAAATACACTAAAACCACACAACCACTAAAATCACTACCCTGAAACACACCCCAACCCGTCAACCACCCTAGCGAAACCAAGAAAAATGGGAAAAGTAGCGAAGAAAGCGTGCGACCGCAAGCGGCAGGTCCACTTCTCCCGTGAGGAACTCACCGTGCTAACAGAGACCCTCCAGGAGAATGCTGCCGTCGTCTTCTCCACGCAAATGACCAGAACGGCACTTGCAAACAAGAAGGCCATATGGGCTCTGGTGGCACAGCGGGTAAGTGCGGTGGGGACCGCACCCCGCACCCCACAGCAATGCCGCAAGCGATGGGACGACCTGCGGATACGCGTCCGCAGCATACTCTCTGCCAACCGCAACATTGCCACAGCCACCGGGAGAGGTCCTGAATCACCCATCAAGTTGACCCCCTGGGAAGAAATCTGTGCCTCCACCATCGGAATGGAGAGTATAGAGGGAGTCGGAGGGATGGAGAAAGGAGTGCAGACATCCGAAGATTCAGGTAGGTGGGCCAGATAAAACAATGCCAAATCCACACAGTCCATCCATGTGAAGTACCATGCGTCCACATAGTGCAACAGAAACACATGTCCAGGAGAACGTCCACACACATCGGCCTGCAAGCGCACGTTAAAACCCACAATAAATACATAAATAATTAAAAACCCCTAATACACGCACTACACGTGCAGCAGGCACACCCTAACTGCAGGCTGCCAGACAACTGCACCCTCACTCCACACACAAATCACAGCACCTCCAAGGCCCCGACCCAAATCACCCTCAGGTACCACCCCAATGCATGTGATACAATGCCATTCCAATTCCCACAGACCCATCAATAACCCTCGCCCTCCTTTACTCCACCACAGGGTCCGATCCAAACGACGAGCTACAGGACACCCCTACCAGCACACCTGCAAAGAGGGCCAAGACCAACGGCCAGAGACCCTCCACCTCAGCTGCACGCATCAAGACACGGCAGCAGCACAAATCAGGTGGCAGCACAGAGGAGGGAACATCAACAGGCACCCCAGCAGCCAGCATGCCCACAACACCACCACCACAGGTCCCCCCAATGGATGCCACAGAAGGCACTGCCTCTGGTGGCAGCAGCACCATAGGTGACACCCCATTGATGGCAGCATGCTCGGACACAGAAAACGGGGATGCCGAAGTCAGATCCATCCATGACCTGTCCCAATCCCCCTGTCTGTTCCATCCCGTACAACATGAGGATACCACGCAGGGGCACCCACCAGACGACGACTGGCCATCCCCCACAAGCCCTGTGGCAAGGCAACATGAGGACAACAGCCCCTCTGTGACACCCCCGCAAATGGCCATGGCCCAGCAGAGGCAACAGTCCCTCGACCAGTTGATCGAACAACAGCAGCAACTGGCCACACTCCTCAAGGACCATGCCGATGAATGTGGGGGCACTAAGGCAGACATAGAAACATCAACTGAGACACTTAGGGCAGAAATGGAGAGAGGTACAGAGACGCTAAGGGCACAAATGGAGAGAAGCACCGAGAGCCTGAGGGGGGAACTGCATGCGACGTCCAAAGACGTATGTGCCGAACTTGCCGCAGTGCGCCGTGTGCTCACTGAGCTCTCGCAAACCCTTAGGGACATGCATGGACGTGAGCAGGCAGACACATCATCCGTTGCAAGTTCCGTCCAGGGCAGCCCCCAACGTAGATCTGGGAGGAACCTGCGCTCCACAGGCAGGGGTGCCCCTGATACCCGCAGAGGGGGCATGCAATAGCGACAGCCCACTTACAATGAGCATCTTTGGACACTGGTGTTCGGGGGGGAGGTAGGAGGGTGGAGGGGGTGTGTTGGGCTCACTTGGGTGGCGGGTCGATAGGGTGTTCAACATGATATCACATATGCCATAAAAAGTGCACGATCAACCAATGAGAAGTGTGGACATTGATCTTTGTGTACTAGGCCATCATAGGCGTACAGTCCATATTGTGCATGTCCCAGACACACGCAGTGCCACGAGTCCCGTGTCCATGTATCAGCCACCAGGCGTGAGTGCTAGAAGCATACATCAATGAGATGCTGACGAATGTCACGGGCCTCCGGTGCCTCGCAGACTCCATGAGGTGCTGCCACATCCCCACCCTCATCATGACCATCATCAGGTGCTTGCAGTTCTGCGTCAGGGGGCATGGGCACATTTCTACGTACGCACATGTTGTGGAGCATGACACATGCCATCACCATCTTTGCAACCTTCTCATGGCGGTACAGGAGTGCCCCGCCAGACCTGCTGAGGCAGCGGAAACGGGTCTTCAGTAGGCCGAATGCCTGTTCAATGACTACACGGGTATGTGAGTGGGCATGGTTGTAGTCCTCCTCATGCTGGTCCCGTGGGTTCCGGACTGGTGTGAGGAGCCATCTCTTCAGTGGATATCCAGCATCACCTGTATGTGGAGGAGAAACGTATGATGTGGAATGCCATTGATACGTACGCACACCCCCCCCCACTTCCTGGCAGGTCAATGCCAATTCACATACCCCACATCATCATGCATGTAATGAGACTCACCGAGTAGCCAGGATCTGTTCCCTGCGTGTCGCTCCATGTAGCGTGGTATTGTAGAGTTCCTCAAGACCATCGAATCATGGGTTGATCCAGGGAATCGGGCACAACAATGTGTAATGATCCTGTTGGAGTCACACACCATCTGTACATTCAGGGAATGAAATTGTTTTCGGTTGCGGTACTGGGCCTCCATGGCATGTGGGACGACCAATTCAACATGGGTGCAGTCGATGGCACCAATGCAACCTGGTATGCCGGCAAGTGCATGGAATCCCACTTTTGTGTTGGTTATTTCCTGCTCCGAGCGTGGTAGAGAGATGTAGTCGTCTGCGTGCTTCAGGAGGGCATCGAGCACTTGCAATAGTGTCCGTGAGAACAGTGGCTGAGAAATGCCATGCAACTGTCCGACTGTGTGCTGGTAGGTGCCTGTGGCCAGGAAGTGGAGTACAGACACCACCTTCAGTAGGGGTGGGATGGCGGTTGGGCTATCTATCATGCTGACAAGGTCAGCCTGTGTCATGTCCACAATGGCGGTTATGGTGTTCCGGTCCAGACGGTAGAGGGTGTGGATCTGCTCATCAGTGAGGTTGAACGGATGTGCTCGGAGGCGTGGGATTGCGGGCTGCCTGCGTGGTGGTAGTGGCTGTGCTGGCAGCCCTTGCTGGCCCTGCCTTGGCCTCCTCCTCCTCCTGCGTCTCCTCCGTGCGGCTGGTTGTAGTTGGTGTTCGTCTTCTTCTTGGAGTCGGAGCGCTTGCAGTGCTATCAGGTCCCCCAGGGCCAACATCGCGAGTCCTGCCGGTAGCATTTCGGTGTGGTTGTGGGAGGAGACTGGATGTGCAATTTATGTGTTTTCAGGCTGTATGGCCTCCACCTGTGGTGATTGATTCCACCTGTGCAAACTGCTCTCCCCTTTGGCCGAGCACGTCCCGCGCACAACGCTGCAATTTGGGGAATTGTATCTTGCTATTGCAATCATGTATTTGTACCCGATGGCCGTGTAAGATTGGTTGATATGTTCATTCTGCTGTGGTCCCATTGTTTCACATACTATCTGTGCAGTCGCGAACTGACTTGTGAGGGGTCAGTGGAACGTAGTACTCGAGTAACGGTGGACCCTCATGCATCACTGCACCGAGGTTCAACGACGGGCGGGGCGTCCCATTCGTGGGTGAAGGCAGTTGCCATTTTCACACACAGCCGCACTCGATGGAATAATTAGTGATTTCAAACGGCCACAGATGCCTTTTCGACGTGATGTTGCAAATGAGGAATTCGAGGGGCGGCGCTTTCGGTTTCCAGCTAGCGGCGAGGAGATGCCCACAGGTCTGACTGCAAATGTAACGTTCTATTGTTCTATGTCCTTGAGACAGGGCCCATGGCGAGGGAGCAATGATTGATATGAATAGTTTGGGATGCGCAATAGCTACGTGGGCGATGAGGCCGTCCGTTCCCAAAAACATGTTACTTCACAACACTGGAATTACGGGCTGGGGCACTGTGGATTTAGCAGGCTGCATAACGCACGGACTCAATGGATGTTTCTAATGTTATGTGAGTAATTATTCAGGCATTTTGATCCCGGGATGAGGGAATGATGGATGGATGCATGGGCAGGTGATTTGATACAGAGTTTGCCATGTACAGGGCTTCTTGGGATCTATCCGCCTCCCCTACGCTATGTGATGCAGGGCTGCCATTGTGGGACCATCGTCCATCTGGCCTTGTTGAGCCCTCCCTGTCTCGAGGCGCCCTCAGACACTTGTGTCCATGCACGTTAACATTCCCATCTGATGGAATCTGTTTTGACAGACGCATGCACAGGTACACTCGTTTGTGATGGTGTTTGCACCTCGATATAGATGGTTATGAGTCGCAAGTGGTTTTGGGGTGGTGATGATCCTTTTGGTTGGGCTAGCATGCATATGGCTGTGGATTTCGTGTGATCATTGAAGTGAGTAGTTGGAATGTAGTTCTGATGGCCATTCTGTTCTTTTTCTTTTCTTTTGGTTGACAGGTATCTCCTCCCCTTTTGCCACTGCCATCTGTATGCCACTCCTGCAGATTGATTTTACTCCCGACACCTGCTGCTTCGTGTTAATCAGTGGAGCAGCATTATGATCTTATGGGACGATCGCCAATGGGCCACATGCCCTTACGCAGTACTGGTGGCTCGGAGCAACATTTCGGCCTTTCAGCTGGACTAGTGCCTCCCCATTGGGACGGGCCTGCGGTTCTGTGCGCTTCCATGTTGCCTTTTCGTACGTGATTGTGGCTCTGTGTACCATGGGGGAACAGGGCGACACACAGGTAGTGGCTGGTCATTTCTTGCGGAAGCAGCCCACAATGGTGATTGGTGTTTTGGAGTTCATGGCCTGATGGCTGTATGGGCTTGGTGATTTTGATGTGCATTAAATTTCTATTCGGATTTGGCCCGTGTAGCGTTTTTCTTTGCAAGTGATGTGGCATATGCCAATTTGGGGGGCGATGTATTGTGAGGAAATCTGCATCGGGTTCCGGCTTCGGGGTTTAGTTGCGTGGTACTGTACTGGCCGCGTTTGCCTACGAAGCCCAGTGAGGTCAGGGATGGGGGCTGCCAATATGACAGTTTGAATGTTGTCATGCTCAGGGGCGGGGGATTGGGTTTTGTGTGACAGATGCCGGTCAGCCAGGTGGACTGGTGGAATGATGTGATTTTCGGAATATTGCTGGTCACAGGTGCCTGTGTTTGGGTGCGTTTCTTGGTGGGGGACTGTGGTCATGTCCATTGGGATGGCTTCTGTATTCGTGCCATCTGTGCCCTGCAGCTCCCATTGGCCCCTGTTGTGTTTCTTTTGTTCGTTGGCATGCATGGGTGACTTGTACATTTCAATGGTTGCATTGTGGCTTCATTGCACCTACGGGGAGTTGTACTTTGTGGGCAGGGAGCGGTGTACAGGCACTCAGTGGGGCCGTTTACGGTTGATTCGCGATGCCGTACTTCTCGCCATGGCGGAATGGTACATTACGCCATGCCTGATGGCGTTAGGTGCATGTCCGCTAGGGTCGGAATTGGCGTACCGTTGCACCATGGTGGTGTTTGCGGTTTGGCATGGCGCGCGCGCGCGTGCTTGGTGCAGTTAGCGTTGGCGTTCACTACGGTGTCGCTAATGGCTTCGTACTTTGCGGTGACGGGTCATAGTCGCACCGAGCGCTATTCGATGGCGGTATTGCATTTCCGCCATCGTTTTTCAATTTCCGCCAGGGTCGTAATGAGGGCCTTTGAATGTTAGCATGCCCGCACTTAGATAGAATTGTGAATATTAGCTTGCGTCGCATCTAGATAGGACTTTGAATGTTAGCATGCCTGCACTTAGATAGAATTGTGAATATTAGCCTGCGTCGCATCTAGATAGGACTTTGAATATTAGCATGCCGCACTTAGATAGAATTGTGAATATTAGCCTGCGTCGCATCTAGATAGGACTTTGAATGTTAGAATGCCCGCACTTAGATAGAATTGTGAATATTAGCCTGCGTCGCATCTAGATAGGATTTTGAATATTAGCATGCCCGCACTTAGATAGAATTGTGAATATTAGCCTGCGTCGCATCTAGATAGGACTTTGAATGTTAGCATGCCCGCACTTAGATAGAATTGTGATTATTAGCCTGCGTCGCATCTAGATAGGACTTTGAATGTTAGCATGCCCGCACTTAGATAGAATTGTGGACATTGGCCTGCGTCGCATCTAGATAGGATTGATTGAAGGATAGCATGCCCGCGCCTAGATGAAACTTGAATGTTAGCATGTGCCACACTTAGAATTGTGAACACCAGCCTGCGCCGCATCTAGATAAGATTGTGAATGTTAGCATGCCCACACCTATATAGAGTTCTGGACATTAGCCAGCGCCGCCTCTAGATAGGATTGTGAAGGCCAACAAGTGCCACACTTAGACAAAACTGTGAATGTTAGCATGCTAAAGGTCATGTAACCCACTAACCAATATAACCTCAAACTCTGCATACTTATCTCACTCAAAAACTCACACAACGATCTCTCGCACAACAAGCCGCACGCACTTCACAACACTGCAACAACACATAAGCCGGAGCAACAGCACCCGCGGACTGACACCGATCCAATACCCGCACCAAAGCTCGGCACCCGGTGTATACCGAGTTGAAGCTGCCAACAGAACACCACTCCTCTCACCATTCTACTCCCTCTTCACCTTACTAACCCATCCCACCGTATTGTTTACAGATCCGCCAGAGCGCCTAGGGACCAATCCCGTTGGTGACGGTGTGCGGTACAAATACCTTTAACATTTAACACACACTGTTTGACCCATCTATTACTACAGCCATTTACATTGTGTCAAGTCAGTCTATTATGTGATTTGTGCAGGTTGCAAGTCATCTTTATGGAAACCTTGTTATTTTACTGCTCTGCCTGTTGCTCCTTTACGAGTCTGTCCCTTGCTTGCCATGATTCCAACCCTAACCCCGCCCCATCATTCTAGCCACTCCTCCCTAGCCCTTTAAGGAGGTCAGATCCCATAGTAAATGACTTAAACTCAAGGTCTGCCTACAGGTTGGGGGGGGGGCTGTGTCTGTAAAATTCGGATTATTTGAGCTCGGCAAATCTAATACTCCCGCAAACTCCAGGTCAGTCAGCAAGTTGCAGTGGGTCATTTTCACCCATTGCAGGAGGTTTGCAGGCCAGAAAGTTAGCAATTGGGTGAGAATTACAATTCCCCCAGGCCCAAGCGATAAAAACAAAGCCACATGGTGCATGTTAAACCACAAATTAACAAGGGGGGGTCCTGGGAGTCCCTCTGCCAGACATTAGTCCTGGTTACGAGAGACTTGCCCAGAGTCTTTAGCTCACTATCTTTCACAGAGAAGAAATATCCCAAACATATCAGTCTTTGTCCTGCCCAAGGGCAGTCCAGCACCGAAATGCTAGGCAATTCTCCTCTGAACAAGAGTACCAACAGAAACCCCAGACACGTGTTTCGGTCTGGTTGGACCTCATCAGTAGGGTGGATCTGTGCCTCTCTAAGAATAGTTAGCAAGGGGTCCACGTCTGGATTCCCCTAGTAACCAAGGGTGAGACCCAAAGTTACTTAAATATGCAAATTGACAAGGGGGGCCCTGGGAGTCTCTAAAGACTCTGGGTAAGGCTCTTGTAACCAGGACTCATGTCTGGCAGAGAGTCTCCCAGGACCCCCCTTGTTATCTGTTAAACCGCATGCACCATGCTTTGCACTAGTGGCAGCAGCAGGAATCCGTGCCCTCTTATCGCAGTCTGAGAAGTCAGACAGTCTCTCTGAGGCCACCATTACCTGTGGCAGGTACTCAGCAGATCCCTCTGCAGAGGAGGGCACACCGAGGCCTGGGTGCAGCTAAGCTACCCTCCTTCAATGTGCGAGCGTGAGTGCGCATGTGCCAGTAAAACAGCCTGCTCCAATGGCAGGCATGCACTCTTGCAGGGCCAGTAGAACAGCTCGAGTGCAAATAGATCAGTCATTACAACCTATTACTAAAGTGCGTGGAAGAGTAGAAAGCTGGCATGAAGCACTATACACACGAGAAGCACTTGGCGCCGCCCCAAAGGGGCTTGGAGTGCCAAGGCATAACAGGGCAGAGGGGCCGAGTGCCTCAGTAGGGAGACGCAGGCAGGGAAAGGAAGTGGGGCCATACAATGTGGCCCCTCTATATGTCAGCTCCCACTGCAGCAGATCAGCGTTGTCCCAGCCACCCTAACATGTAGTTTTCTTTGCAGTGTCGAATGAATGTGTTTTTTGTCGCAGGCGGTGAAGCGGCGCCTACACTAACCTCCTGAGGGAGGTGTAAAGGGACCACGGGTAGCTGGCCCTCCGGTAGCCTAACGCAGCGGGAGGCCTGTAAGCCATAAAGAGCAGGGGCACCTCTCGTGGTCGTCCACTTCCAGCTGGGGCTGGTGGAAAAGAAAAGCATAACGGCACTCCCTACAGCCCATCAGCAGCGCTGGCCAATGTGTTTCGCCCAGACCGAGAGGCTCGGGAGGCTCGGGGAGGCTCGGGAGTGGTGACCTAAGTATGGCGGAGAGGAATGGATAAGTAAAAGAGAGCTGACGGGAAATAAATGAAGGCACAGAGAAAGGTGAAAAGGGGGGTGCCAAGGAAGGTGTGAACGGAAAGGTGCTGCCGCTCGTCTGGGGTTGTAGTAATGTGTTCAAGATGTTATTGTTTGCTTTGAACTGATAGTGTGAAATGTTTAAAATAAACTGCGGAAAAACTGGTCTGGCCTGAGTTATTTAGCCACGGTGGGCTATGACGGGGTGTTATGTATCTTGCCAGGTGGGGGGCGAGCAGTACTTGACTGCCCATGTTAGGGATCTTGTGAGATGGGAGTGACTGGAAGACTGCAGGTAATAAATTGTACCCGCCTCTGTCCTTTATATAAAAGACTTTTGAAACATCTTATGAAAGAATTGCTCGTGCAGCGCCCATTATCAAATGTTCACGGTTAAGCACAGACAAGAAAGCGGAGTTCCTCAAGCCAGGGTTGTGCAGCGCCCATTATCAAATGTTCACGGTTAAGCACAGACAAGAAAGCGGAGTTCCTCAAGCCAGGGTTGTGCAGCGCCCATTATCAAATGTTCAGGGTTAAGCACAGACAAGAAAGCGGAGTTCCTCAACCGGGGTCGCGCAGCGCCCATTATCAAATGTTCAGGGTTAAGCACAGACAAGAAAGCAGAGTTCCTGAAGCCAGGGTTGTGCAGCGCCCATTATCAAATGTTCAGGGTTAAGCACAGACAAGAAAGCGGAGTTCCTCAACCGGGGTCGCGCAGCGCCCATTATCAAATGTTCAGGGTTAAGCACAGACAAGAAAGCAGAGTTCCTCAAGCCGGGGTTGTGCCGCGGCCATTATCATATGTTCAGGGTTAAGCACAGACAAGAAAGTTGAGTTCCTCAAGCCGGGGTTGCGCAGCGGCCATTATCAAATGTTCGGGGTTAAGCACAGACAAGAAAGCTGAGTTCCTCAAGCCGGGGTCATGCAGTGCCCATTATCAAATGTTTGGAGTTAAGCCCAGACAGGAAAGTTGAGTTCCTCAAGCCGGGGTCGCGCAGTACCCTTTATCAAATGTTCGGGGTTAAGCACAGACAGGGAAGTTGAGTTCCCCAAGCCGGGGTCGCGCAGTACCCTTTATCAAATGTTCGGGGTTAAGCACAGGCAGGAAAGTTGAGTTCCTCAAGCCGGGGTCACGCAGTGCCCATTATCAAATGTTTTGGGTTAAGCACAGACAAGAAAGTTGAGTTCTTCAAGCCGGGGTCAAGCAGCGCTCATTATCAAATGTTCTGGGTTAAGCACAGACAAGAAAGTTGAGTTCTTCAAGCCGGGGTCGTGCAGCGCCCATTATCAAATGTTCGGGGTTAAGCACAGGCAAGAAAGTTGAGTTCCTCAAGCTGGGGTCGCGCAGCGCCCATTATCAAATGTTCGGGGTTAAGCACAGACAAGAAAGTTTAGTTCCTCAAGCCAGGGTGGCGCAGTGCCCATTATCAAATGTTTGGGGTTAAGCAAAGACAAGAAAGCTGAGTTCCTCAAGCCAGGGTCGCACAGCGCCCAATATCAAGTGTTCGGGGTTAAGCACAGACAATAAAGTTGTGTTCCTCAAGCCAGGGTGGCGCAGTGCCCATTATCAAATGTTCGGGGTTAAGCAAAGACAAGAAAGCTGAGTTCCTCAAGCAAGGGTGGCGCAGTGCCCAGTATCAAATGTTAGGGGTTAAGCACAGACAAAAAAGCTGAGTTCCTCAAGCCAGGGTCGCGCAGCGCCCATTATCAAATGTTCAGAGTTAAGCACAGACAAGAAAGTTGAGTTCCTCAAGCCGGGGTGGCGCAGCGCCCATTATCAAATGTTCGGGGTTAAGCACAGACAAGAAAGCTGAGTTCCTCAGCCAGGGTCGCACAGCGCCCATTATCAAATGTTCGGGGTTAAGCACAGACAAGAAAACGGAGTTCCTCAAGCCAGGGTCGCGCAGCACCCATTATCAATGTTCAGGGTTAAGCACAGACAAGAAAGCTGAGTTCCTCAGCCAGGGTCGCACAGCGCCCATTATCAAATGTTCGGGGTTAAGCACAGACAAGAAAGTTCAGTTCCTGAAGCCGGGGTCGCCCAGTGCCCATTGATATGATATGATATAATATGATATGGCATTTGTAACGCACCTATACACAAGTGTTTCAAGGCGCAACGAGGCAGGGAGGGGGGAAACAAGGGGAAGACAGACAACGATCCTACTAGGCCAGGTGTCATTCAGATCGCGCAAGTGCAGGGGTAGGGGGAAGGGAAAAGTGCAAGGGGGAGGGGGGAAGTGCAGTACAAGTAAGTAGAATAAAATAAATAAATAAATAGGGCCAGCTGGTGGCAAGTGCAAAGTAAGTGCAGACAAGTGCTTGGAAGGGGGGCTGTAGGGATACAGAGACAGTCCCGCAGTGCAGAGGTTGTGAGGGAGGCAGTGAAAGTGGAGAGTGGCTGGGCCCAGGACCGAGGTCGGTGAGAGTGGCCCAGTTGCAGATTCAGTGCAGTTTCAGTGAAGGATTTAGCAGGGGGGAGGGAGAGAGAAAGCAGAAGCAAAGAGGAAGGTTTTGAGGTGCTTCTGGAATCGGAGATGGTTCTCCTCAAGTTTCAGGGAGGCAGGAAGGCTGTTCCAGAGGGAGGCCCCTGCCGCGGAGAGAGATCTACCCCCAGCTTGTTGCTTCGAGAAACGGCTAACCCTGAGGGAGTTGGAGACGGATGAGTGAAGGGCTCGGGAAGGAAGATATTTAGGAAGAGAGAGTTGAAGTTATTTAGGCCCCAGGCCCCAGAAGGCCTTGTGGACAATGCAGAGGGTTTTGAACTTAATCCTCGCAGCCACTGGGAGCCAGTGTAGAGATTTCAGTCCTGGAGAGATACGGTCCCTCGCAGTTCTGTTCTGGATGAGTTGCAGAGGGCGGAGAGTGGAAGCAGGCAGATTAAGATAGAGGCTGTTACAGTAGTCCAGCTTCGAGAGAACCAGGGCTCGGGAGACAGCGAATTCCTGGGGGAAGGAGAGGAATGGAAGAATACCTCTGAGGAGGTGCAGCTGGTAGTGTGACTTCTTAGAGACGTCAGATATATGAGGAGAGAAGGAGAGTGTGGAGTCGAAGATGACCCCGAGGTTTTTTGCCTTGCAGGTAGGAGCAGGAAGAGGGCTAAGAGAGGCCGGCCAGAGAGCTGCAGGGAAGGAGGGAGTGGGTGTGCCGATGAGTAGAATCTCAGTCTTACTGGCATTAAGGCAGATGTCATTGGCGGCACACCATTCCTGGATAGCAGACAGACAGTCAGAGATGAGGGAAGGAGAGGAGGAGGCCGAGGGTAGCCTGAAAATGAGCTGGGTATCGTCCGCATAGCACTGAAAGTTGGGGCAGAGAGCAGCGATGCGGTGGGCAAGGAGTGCCAGATACTGGTTGAACAGCCAGGGAGAGAGGTTAGATCCCTGGGGGACACCACAGGTGGGGAAAAAGATGTCAGAGAGGAAGGATCCCAGTTGGAACTGGGAGGGTCGATTGGAAAGGAAAGAGGTCAGCCACGCCAGAGCCTGACCAGTGATACCCAGGTTATCACGGAGACGGTTGAGCAGGATGGCATGGTTGACAGTGTCAAAGGCAGAAGAGAGATCGAGCAGAATGAGAACACACGGAGTGTTGGAGTCGAGGTTCAAGAGCAGGTCCTCACGGATGTTCAGGAGAGCAGTTTCTGTGCTTCTGGCAGCTCTGAAGCTAGATTGATGGTCATGAAGACTACGAACAGATTCAGCATGGAGGTTAAGCTGGGAGATGGTCAGTTTCTCCAGGAGCTTGCCCAGGAAGGGAGTGATGGAGATTGGGCGATAGTTGGCCAAGCAGGAGGGGTCAGAAGAGGGTTTCTTAAGAAGAGGGTGCACAAGGGAGTGCTTGAGGGGGGATGGGAAGACTCCAGAGGCGAAGGAGTGATTGCAGAAGTCAGCTAGGGCAGGAGCCAAGGAGTCGATGTGGTCCTTGATAGTTTTGGAGGAACAGGGGTGGACCTGTTTAGACAAGACTTTCATAGATCGGACTTGTCTGGAAACCTCGTCAGCAGAAAAAAGGGGAAAGGCAGAGAAGGAGGGAGGAGGGGTGGCTGCAGAAGGGCCAGAGGAAGAGCCAGGAAGAGAGGGAGGGAGGTGATAGGAGGAGAGTGAGGACAGGATGTCCTGAGTTTTAGAGATGAAGTGAGAGGCCAGTGCAGTGCAGAGGGCCTGGGAGGGGACAGGAGAGGTAGAGACTGCAGCAGGGTTGGCAAGCTCCAGAGTTCGGCTGAGTTGTTAGATGCCGCAGAGATGCAGGCTTGGATAAGGGTTCTCTTCTTGGTGAGAACGGAGAGACGGTATTGCCTTTGGAGCAGGCGGCAAGCCAGTTTGTCAGAGGATGAACACGAAGCACGCCATTTCCTCTCAGCCACCCTGCACTTGCGTTTTAGGGTGACGAGATCCGAGTCAAACCAGGAGTTACATTTGGCTTTGGGCTTCAGGCAGATTCTCATGACGGGGGCAAGGACATCAAGAGTGTCAGATATAGCAGAGTGGAGCATGGAGAGGGCTGTGTCAGGGTGGGAGTCAGCCGAAGGGGGAGGTGGGTGAGAAGGTGGCAGCGAAGGCCTCAACTGACACGCGCTTCATGGGTCGGATGACTGAGAAGGTGGGTGGCAGTGATGAGGGTGGCTTTGCCTGTGGGGTAGGGAGGGTGAGGTGGGAGGATAGGAGAAAGTGATCACTCCGGGAGAGAGGAGTGGAGAGAGGGACGGAGAGGGGAAGGTCAGAAGAGATCAGAGCATCAAGAGTGTGCCCTGCGGAATGAGTAGGCCCAGAAGGGAAAATAGAGAGTGAGAGAGAGTCGCATAGGTCACGAAAGAGTCCAGTGGGGGGACAGGAGGCATCCAGGTGGATGTTGAAGTCACCAAGAATAAGGAGTTGAGTGGTTGAGGACAGGAGTGAGGAGGAGAGGTCAGCCCACTCAGAGAGGCAGGAGGAAATTTGACCAGGTGGCCGATAGATAGTAGCCACGGTAAGGGAATGGCAAGGAGAGAGAGAGAGTCGGCAGACAAGACATTCAAAAGAGGATTAGGTCTGCGTAAGAGTGACAGTGGCAGGAATCCACTCAGGGAAGATAAGGGCAACACCCCCCCTCTGCACGGTTGAGCCTGGGCACGGAGAGAATCTTGTAACCGTCAGGTAGGAGTGTGTCAAAGGTGGTGACAGAGCTGGCCGTGAACCATGTCTCAGTGAGACCGAGGACGTCAAGGTCCAGTTCCTCAAGAAGGTGACAGATATCAGAGAAATGCATGATGGCAGAGCGAGAGTTAAGAGTGGCAATGTGGAGAAGGTTGCCATCCTTGAAGGACTTCCGGGGAGGGGTACAGATCAGAGGTACGCCCTGCAGAGGTGTAGAAGAAGGAGGTGAAGAAGGAGCATGAGAGGGGGAAGGAGGGAGGGTAGAGGCAAGGTAGCCGAGGACAGAGGAGGGGGGACAGCAGGAGAGGAAAGGAAGTTGATGAGGCGTGGGAAGCGTCTATCAAAGAGGTGGAGGTTGGCCTGAGGGCCTTGGACCAAGACGGTCCCATTAGCATAGACATTAATGATGGCTTTAGAGGAGTGGAAGGAGGCCAAGAGGACATCCCAATGGGTGCCACCATTAATGGGAGAAGAGGAGAAAGGAGAGAGCACAGAGACTATATGAAGGGTCCATAGGTCAGGCGAAGGTACGAAAAAGAGGATGTCAGTGAGAGTTTCCTTGGAGCAGGCACTAGTGTAGGTGTCAGCGATAGGGAGGCCTGGGTTGGAGACCAGGATGTCCTTTTTAAACTTTTTCCTACCAGATTTAGTGAGGAGAGCAGGATAGTCAATAGAGAAGCAGTTAGAGAAGATAGGCGAGATAGAGAGCACCATGGAGTAGGAGGGAGTGAGGGGGGAAGACAGACGATACAAGAACACGCAGACAGGAAGTGGGCGGCAAGCCCAAGTTTACCACATTTCAGAAAAACAACAGTAAATGCGTGTTAGGTACACAGTGGAGAGGCCACCTAAGTTTGAGAATCCTGCGAGGGGAGAAAAACCCTAGTTTACCACATTTCAGAAGAAACAACAGTAAATGCGTGTTAGGTACACAGTGGAGAGCCCACCTAAGTTTGAGAATCCTGCGAGGGGAGAAAAACCCTAGTTTACCCCAACTGTGGAACACAGTGAGGTGAAGACACCATGCGAAAGAAGTGACCAGGTGTAGGTGGGGTGGGCCGGGAGAAGGTGGAGAAAGCAAGTGAAACTGGCGCCAAGCGTCCCCTGCGGGCACCTGCAGACACAGTGGGAGCCGCAGCTGTAGGAGCCTCCCTTTGCCTGAGGGGCCCTTAGCCGTGGGGGCTGCTGGGCAGTGGGGCTGCCCAGGAGGGTCAGAAGATAAGGGGGGGGTGGGCGGGCAGGGAGGCGGGCTGGAGGAGGGCACCAGGAAGAGGCTGCAAGGGTAGGGGGGAGGGAGAACACACCAACCACACGCTCGGAGTGCAACAAAGTTACAAAAACAAAAGGAAACAACATTATCAAATGTTCGGGGTTAAGCACAGACAAGAAACCTGAGTTCCTCAAGCCAGGGTCGCGCAGCACCCATTACCAAATGTTCGGGGTTAAGCACAGACAGGAAAGTTGAGTTCCTCAAGCTGAGGTCACGCAGTGCCCATTATCAAATGTTCTGGGTTAAGCAAAGACAAGAAAGTTGAGTTCTTCAAGCCGGGGTCGTGCAGCGCCCATTATCAAATGTTCGGGGTTAAGCACGACAAGAAAGTTGAGTTCCTCAAGCCAGGGTCGTGCAGTGCCCATTATCAAATGTTTGTGGTTAAGCAAAGATAAGAAAGCTGAGTTCCTCAACCCAGGGTCGCGCAGCGCCCATTATCAAATGTTCGGGCTTAAGCACAGACAAGAAAGTTGAGTTCCTCAAGCCGGGGTCGCGCAGCGCCCATTATCAAATGTTCGGGGTTAAGCACAGACAAGAAAGCTGAGTTCCTCAAGCCAGGGTCGCGCAGCGCCCAATATCAAGTGTTCGGGGTTAAGCAAAGACAAGAAAGTGGAGTTCCTCAAGCCAGGGTCACGCAGCGCCCATTATCAAATGTTCGGGTTAAGCACAGACAAGAAAGCTGAGTTCCTCAAGCCAGGGTCGTGCAGCGCCCATTATCAAATTTTTGGGGTTAAGCACAGACAAGAAAGCTGTGTTCCTCAAGCCAGGCTCGCGCAGCGCCCATTATCAAATGTTTGGGGTTAAGCACAGACAAGAAAGCTGAGTTCCTCAAGCCAGGGTCGCGCAGTGCCCATTATCAAATGCTTGGGGTTAAGCACAGACAAGAAACCTGAGTTCCTCAAGCCAGGGTCGCACAGCGCCCATTATAAAATGTTTGGGGTTTAGCGCAGACAAGAAACCTGAGTTCCTCAAGCCAGGGTCGCACAGCGCCCATTATCAGATGTTCGGGGTTAAGCACAGAGAAGAAAGTTGAGTTCCTCAAGCCGGGGTCGCGCAGTGCCCATTATCAAATGTTTGGGGTTAAGCACAGACAAGAAAGCTGAGTTCCTCAAGCCAGGGCCGCGCAGCGCCCATTATCAAATGTTCGGGGTTAAGCACAGACAAGAAAGTTGAGTTCATCAAGCCGGGGTTGCGCAGTGCCCACTATCAAATGTTCGGGGTTAAGCAAAGACAAGAAAGCTGAGTTCCTCAAGCCAGGCTCGCGCAGCGCCCCTTATCAAATGTTCGGGGTTAAGCACAGACAAGAAAGCTGAGTTCCTCAAGCCAGGGTCGCACAGCGCCCATTATCAAATGTTTGGGGTTAAGCACAGACAAGAAACCTGAGTTCCTCAAGGAAGGGTCGCACAGCGCCCATTATCAGGTGTTCGGGGTTAAGCACAGAGAAGAAAGTTGAGTTCCTCAAGCTAGGGTTGCGCAGTGCCCATTATCAAATGTTCGGGGTTAAGCACAGACAATAAAGTTGAGTTCTTGAAGCCGGGTTTGCGCAGCGCCCATTATCAAATGTTCGGGGTTAAGCACAGACAAGAAAGTTGAGTTCCTCAAGCCGGGGACGTGCAGTGCCCATTATCAAATGTTTGAGGTTAAGCAAAGACAAGTAAGCTGAGTTCCTCAAGCCAGTGTCGCGCAGTGCCCATTATCAAATGTTCGGGGTTAAGCACAGACAAGAAAGCTGAGTTCCTCAAGACAGTGTCGCGCAGCGCCCATTATCATATGTTTGGGGTTAAGCACAGACAAGAAAGTTGAGTTGCTCAAGCCAGGGTCGCGCAGCACCCATTATCAAATGTTCAGGGTTAAGCACGGACAAGAAAGCTGAGTTCCTCAACCGGGCTTTCACAGTGCCCATTATGAAATGTTCAGGGTTAAGCACAGACAAGAAAGTTCAGTTCCTCAAGCCAGGGTCACGCAGCGCCCATTATGAAATGTTCGGGGTTAAGCAGAGACAAGAAAGTTGAGTTCCTCAAGCCGGGGTCGCGCAGCGCCCATTATCAGATGTTCGGGGTTAAGCACAGAGAAAAAAGTTGAGTTCCTCAAGCTGGGGTCGCGCAGTGCCCATTATCAAATGTTCGGGGTTAAGCACAGACAATAAAGTTGAGTTCTTCAAGCCGGGTTCGCGCAGCGCCCATTATCAAATGTTCGGGGTTAAGCACAGACAAGAAAGTTGAGTTCCTCAAGCCGGGGACGTGCAGTGCCCATTAAATATTGTTTGAGGTTCAGCAAAGACAAGTAAGCTGAGTTCCTCAAGCCAGTGTCGCTCAGTGCCCATTATCAAATGTTCGGGGTTAAGCACAGACAAGAAAGCTGAGTTCCTCAAGACAGGGTCGCGCAGCGCCCATTATCATATATTTGGGGTTAAGCACAGACAAGAAAGTTGAGTTGCTCAAGCCAGGGTCGCGCAGCACCCATTATCAAATGTTCAGGGTTAAGCACGGACAAGAAAGCTGAGTTCCTCAACCGGGCTTTCACAGTGCCCATTATCAAATGTTCAGGGGTAAGCACAGACAAGAAAGTTCAGTTCCTCAAGCCAGGGTCACGCAGCGCCCATTATGAAATGTTCGGGGTTAAGCACAGACAAGAATGTTGAGTTCCTCAAGCCGGGATCGCGCAGCGCCCAATATCAAGTGTTCGGGGTTAAGCAAAGACAAGAAAGTGGAGTTCCTCAAGCCAGGGTCGCGCAGCGCCCATTATCAAATGTTCGGGGTTAAGCACAGACAAGAAAGCTGAGTTCCTCAAGCCAGGGTCGCGCAGCGCCCATTATCAAATGTTTGGGGTTAAGCACAGACAAGAAAGCTGAGTTCCTCAAGCCAGGGTCGCGCAGCGCCCATTATCAAATGTTTGGGGTTAAGCACAGACAAGAAAGCTGAGTTCCTCAAGCCAGGGCCGCGCAGCGCCCATTATCAAATGTTCGGGGTTAAGCACAGACAAGAAAGTTGAGTTCCTCAAGCCGGGGTTGCGCAGTGCCCATTATCAAATGTTCGTGGTTAAGCAAAGACAAGAAAGATGAGTTCCTCAAGCCAGGCTCGCGCAGCGCACCTTATCAAATGTTCGGGGTTAAGCACAGACAAGAAAGCTGAGTTCCTCAAGCCAGGGTCGCGCAGCGCCCATTATCAAATGTTTGGGGTTAAGCACAGACAAGAAACCTGAGTTCCTCAAGCCAGGGTCACGCAGCGCCCATTATCAGATGTTCGGGGTTAAGCACAGACAATAAAGTTGAGTTCTTCAAGCCGGGGTCGCGCAGCGCCCATTATCAAATGTTCGGGGCTAAGCACAGACAAGAAAGTTGAGTTCCTCAAGCCGGGGACGTGCAGTGCCCATTATCAAATGTTTGAGGTTAAGCAAAGACAAGAAAGCTGAGTTCCTCAAGCCAGTGTCGCGCAGTGCCCATTATCAAATGTTCGGGGTTAAGCACAGACAAGAAAGCTGAGTTCCTCAAGACAGGGTCGCGTAGCGCCCATTATCAAATGTTCGGGGCTAAGCACAGACAAGAAAGCTGAGTTCCTCAAGCCAGGGTCGCGCAGTGCCCATTATCAAATGCTCGGGGTTAAGCACAGACAAGAAAGCTGAGTTCCTCAAGCCTATTAACCTGAATGCTTTTTACAGTGGCAACAAAAGGACATTTTCATCAAGCAGCAGATGACAACATTGAGCAACAAAGCCATGTCTTCTTCTCAAAACCACAAGGAGCAGATTCACGTGAAGGGCACGGCTCTGAATGATGTGCCATCTCGGGGACACTGTTCAAACCAGTAAATAAATACATTGTAGATTTGTTGCCAAGCAACATAAACTTTTCCCAAGGCGTACTCCCATTGGACCTCAGGCCCTGAGCGGAAGTGGCTGTGACAAGTGACTGTGAGAATGCAAAGTAAGCTACTTTAGGCAGAGACGCCGGCTTGCATTGCTGTTTTAAAAAAGAAGCATGGGAAACATGAAACGTGTGCTGCAACCTCGTAAAAGTACACAAATGAATGAGAGACTTAGCAAAACAAGCAGGTGGAATTGGTTTTAACAATTTAACACATTCTAAATGTTCAATACACATGATCTTTGCAATTATAAAAATAATTTTGATAAATATATACTTTTTATTAAAATAGGTGTAATGTATTGTTTTTTTTTACAAACCAAATCAAAATGATGCTAAGAAAACGGTGCAATTGTATAAATTACTGTTATCAAAATGCAACATTCTAAGTTGGATGCGATATACCAACATAAAACTGTAAACAACTCCATTTCAAGATGGCGGCTCTGTAGAATAAACAAGATGGCTGTCTTCACGGAGCAGCACACTCAAAATCAAAGAGTTCCGTGATGGGCAGGAATGGGTGAGATAAACCAATGGGATTACATTGCTTAGTGGCAGGGAATGGACCTGCATATAACAGTGTATCCCTCCCCAAATGTCATGACAATAGTTCCGGCTTTTAAGGTAGCACTTTCTGCGCCACCTAATAGCCCAAACTAAAAATGGTAGCCAGTTGAGGAAAAACCGCAATTCACGGCATGGAACAATGTGCCTAAACTACTTTAAATAGATTAGTTTTCAACTATTTTCGCAAACTTCAGCAGAAAAAGATTGTCTTGAAAGTTTCATATAAGAGCTTAACTTGAATACGTAAATCCAAAGCAAACTGGTGAAGTTATAATACATTGCCATCATGTGATGAAAGTGTCTATCAGCCACACCAGCGTCAGATTAATCACAGGAGGCTAACAATATTATGAATTTGCTGAAACAGTGGGCACACAGGCTCCCCTGTTCTTCCTGGATCCCAAGAAGTCTTCTGGCCAGTTGATTCTATGGCAAGACAGGAGGCTCCTATTATGCATTAGCTTTCTTTACTCTGACATACACAGCAGCAAAGAAATAAAACATTTTTATAAAACTTCTGAACATTTTTTGTAACACAACTTCAACAAATACATTTATAAATGTCCCATTCCAAAATGGCAGACAGGTCATGCCCCTTTGGTAGCCAATGGGCGTGCAGCCCAGTCCATAAATGTCCCTTTCTCCAATAACAAATCCTCTTTCTTTGCTGCTGACTGACACAGCTAAGTTACTCTCTCTAGCTCATGCCTTACTGTGCATTCTATAGACTTTAGAGTGTTAATTGGTGTTACTTCATTTCATATTGAGTTGTTTTGTATCATTGGTGAAATTGTCATTTCATTTTTCTTTCTTTATAAGTTGCGTTCATTCGAACGCTGTCCTCGGGTCAGAAGTGTTACATTGTGATGCCGCTCCGTGTGGAGCGGGCACCTGCTAATTGATTTATTTCATTGCCTTTACTTTGAACTGGGCGTTCGCGCCGTTCTACTTGTTACAATTGGTTAGCTGCTTGCCTTCCAGGAAACCAGGCAGCGGCGCGTGTGAGAATTTCTCCTCATGAGTGGGGTTTTGTTTGCATAGCCGGGCCTTCCAGAGCTTCGCGCTCTTTCTGGCAGCCGGGCCGTGAAGCTTGCTGTTTGTTTACTGAAGCATTGTTTCTTCCTGACACAGGTCACAGCATTTACATTTGCAATTACGGGCATTTCTTTCACACGAAGTGTATGTTTGTTTCTATGCGCTGCTCGCGTATCATTGGAGGCCCTCAGGCTAGGCCTGCCTGTTTGTGCCTTGGTGTGTGAAGGTGCAGGAGCATTCCATTATTTTCTTTGCACCTAAAAGGAGTGGGTTAAGTTTCATTTTATTCTGTTTCCCTTTATTTCCTTTTGCGCTCCTTTTGTGCTCAGCCTGCTCGGCTGTACCCACTCCTTCACCCTGCTCGGGTGTATTTAGCCTGCTCGGCTGTCACCAGTTTCTCACCCTGTGTGGTGTACGCTTTTATTGTTTAAGCCTGCTCGGCTAAATTGGGTGCTTGTGGCACACAGCCTGCTCGGCTGCCTTGATTGGAAGTTTTTTACACTTCTGTGGTGACCAATGATGGATAAGTCTGGCATGGGAAGTAATAATGTTACCCCTAATTTAACGGATGCCAATACACAGGTGCGCCCTTCCAAGAAAACAGTTAATGGGGGCTGGGGGGTCAGGCGTATTTACAGCCTACAGTGGAGCAGGCTATCCAGTCATCCATTGATTCAGCCTTGTCTGGCCTTAATAACACACTGGTGTCAGCATTTGACAGGCTAATTCACCGCATAGCGGAGTTTCACCCTCCTCAAGGTGCTGGTCCCTCTGAAGAGCCCCAAGCCCCGAAAAAGTGTACTAGAAAAGTGAAGCATATTTCAGGACAACTCAGTCCTCGCCCAGTCACTTCCCCTGAGTCTTCCCCTAGTAGAGCCCAAAAGCGCCAGCGGGATGAGTCTCAGCCCCTTTCCTCGACCCCTTGGCCTTCTTATGCACAGCTCCCCGCACAGATATCCCCTATTCCCGTCTCTTCCTCGGACTCTTCCTCAGACTCTGATTCGCCCCCTAAGAGGCGTAAGAGGAAAGCTGCTCCCGTTCTCACACAGGAAGGTCCTGTATTGGACATTAATGGGGTCCCCTTTTTTAACTCGCCCCTCATTTCACATCCCAGATCGACAGAGTGGCAACCCTCTCCAGAGATTGCCTCGTTCCTAGAGTACTGGATCAGGCGCCCACTGCCTAGAGGGGACAGGAGCAAGTTGAGATCGGAATGCCCTAGGCCAGTCCTGCAGGACAAGGTAGCGTGTACTCCTGAGATTGATCAGCCCATGGCAGTGTTCTTGTCTCAGAAAGGCAAAGATCCCAGGAAAGGGGGTGGATAAGGCCTGGCGCGGCTACCAGGACAAGCTCTTAGATGTTCTGGGTCCTGTGACTCAGATTTTTTAAATGGCTCAGGAGGCGGCAGCCTCCAATTCCCCTGTCGATGTACATATGTTACGAGGTTGGATTCAGAGAACTGTCTGCCTGCTCGGCAATGCCAATGCGGCTATGTCAAAGGAGAGGCGCAAGTCTCTGCTAATGAGGCTGGACTCCAAGCTGGCGGATATGTCAGAGAGGGAAGCGGGCTCTTCCGCTCAGGGAACTTTGTTTGGTGAGAGTTTCCTCAAAGATCTGTCTGCGTATGTCCATACGTTTACGGCCTTGGATAAGGCCCAGGCCAATATAAAGAAAGTTTTCACCCAAAAGGTTTTCCCCAGGGCCAGACGAGGCAGAGCCCGCTCTTCCGGCCGTTTTTCCCAGGGCCATACCCGCCCCCGTTAGTTTGCCTCACGAGGCGCCCAGAATTCATCCTCTGCTCGAGGTGCATATACCCAATTCTTCAGAATTCGGTTTGGAGAGGATGTGGTGGCAGAGGTACCAGGAGGTCCAGAGGTGCATCAGGTATTTTCTCGAGTGTTAAACATTTCTTCCCCCAAAGGTATAGGGGGCAGGCTGGCCAAGTTTCTGAGTGGAAATCCCTCACATCGGACCCCTGGGTGTTGCAGACAGTCCAAGGTTATCACATAGAGTTCTATTCCCCTCCTTGGCATTTGTCAATACCTGCCCCTTTGGTTCTGGACAGTGTGAAGCAGTCACTGATAGATGTGGAGGTCAAGGACCTCATCTCCAAGGGAGCGGTGGTACCAGCCTCTTACAGGGCATCCCAGTTTCTGAGTACCATATTTCTAGTCCCAAAACCGGATCAAGGGTTCCAGCCAGTGATAAATCTAAAAGCCCTCAATTCCTTTGTGGTTTACCACCACTTCAAGATGGAAGGAATTCACCTTCTCAGGGACACCCTCCTTCCGGCGGATTGGATGGTGAAGCTGGACCTCAAGGACGCTTATTTGGTGGTTCCCGTGTTCCCTCCACACCAAGAGTTCCTCCAGTTCCAATGGGGGGGTCGGATTTGGCAATTTGCATCCCTCCCGTTCGGCCTGTCCTCAGCCCCATGGTGCTTCACCAAGCTGATGAGGCCTGTGATGGCTCTTCTCAGGTCCAAGGGGATAAGGATAATTGTTTATCTGGACGACATGCTCCTGTTGGCCCAGAACTCTCAGGTTTTGCTATCTCATCTGGAGTTTTCGGCAACTCTTCTTCAGAGTTTGGGGTTTGTGATAAATGCCAAAAAATCCATAATGCAGCCTACGAAATGTATCCAGTTTCTAGGCTTTGATATAGATTCAAAAGATTGCATCCTTCTCCTCCCAGACAGCAGGCTGTCCAAGATAAAGAAAGAGATCCGGGGTATCCTCAGAAGGGACAAAATCTCTCTCAGGTTATTAGCCAGGATAGTGGGGATGTTGTCTGCGTCCATCCAAGCAATTTTCCCAACCCCTCTTCATTACAGAGCCTTGCAGCGTCTGAAGGCTCGTCATCTGCGCAGATGTCTCTCTTACTCTCAGATGGTGGCGCTGTCCCCGGAGGCCAGGTTGGAACTCCTTTGGTGGCTCAAACACATGGAGGCCTGGAATGGGAAAGCGATTTTTGGTCCCTCCCCGGATGTAGTTCTGGAGTCCGATGCCAGCAGAGCAGGTTGGGGAGCCAGGCTAGGTCAGGTCTCCACGGGGGGAAAATGGTCAGAGGAAGAGAGGGATCTCCATATCAGTTGCCTTGAATTGTTAGAGGGTTCCTTTGCAGTCCGCAGTTTCCTCAAAGATCAGGGGAATTGTTGTGTGCTCCTACGCATGGACAATGTCTCAGCAGTGAGATATGTCAATCGTCTGGGAGGAACCAGGTCCAAGGTCCTAGCTGATCTGGCGAAGCAGTTCTGGCATTTCTGTCTGGACCGCAATATTGTGTTGAGGGCAGAGTACCTTCCGGGCATCAACAACGAGGTAGCGGATTGGAACTCCAGACACCTCCAAGACAAGAGGGACTGGATGTTACACAGGGACCTCTTTGCCAAGATAGAATGCCTTTGGGGTCCGTTTACAGTAGATCTGTTTGCCTCGAGGCTAAACTGTTAGGTGCCCAGGTTCTTCATTTGGAGACCAGATCCTGGCACTCTAGCTACCGATGCTTTTCTTCAGGATTGGTCAGGTCAGAGGCTGTATGCCTTCCCTCCCTTTGCAATGATAGCCAGAGTATTGGTACAAGTACGCAGGCAGGAGGTCATGTTAGTGATTCTAACCCCCTTTTGGCCTTCCCATATATGGTTTCCGGCGCTCCTAGAGCTCTCAGTAGACATTCCCCGTCTTCTTCCCTGTCATCCTCAGTTACTAACAAACCCGGGGGGTTTTCCTCACGAGTTGGTGCTCTCCCTTATGGCGTGGAAGATTTCAGTGCTTCCTGGTGCTTCCGAGGCCTTTCGCAGGACTCTATGTCAGTCATCAGAGACTCTTGGGCCCCCTCTACCAAAGTGGGATACTCTTCAGCGTGGAACCGCTGGTCTAGCTGGTGTGTGGTTAGGCACCTCAATCCCATTTCTGCCCCTCCTGTAGAAGTAGTTAATTTCTTAGTAGGTTTATTTAAAGAAGGTAAAGCTTACAGGACCATTAATGGCTTCAGGTCCGCTATCTCTGCAGGTCATCTGTTGGTTAAAGGGGAACCAGTGGGTAGACACTTCTTGGTACGTAGAGCTCGCAAGTCTATTCGTATTAAAATTCCTCCAAAGCCTAAATATTCAGTTCTTTGGGATGTTAATTTAGTATTGGATCTCTTTGGAGCCTGGCCCCCCAACGAAGATCTGTCTTTGCAACAACTTTTTTCCAAATTAGCAATGCTGCTGTGCCTGGTGTCTATTAAAAGAGTGCCCGATATCAGAGCTTTAGATGTGGATAACAAAATGTTTACCCCGCAGGGAGTTACCTTTTTCATTTCAAGAAGAACAAAGTGTATGACTTTCTCTATTTCTTATCCCACCTTCCCTGAAAACAATAAATTGTGTGTTATAGCATGTTTAAAATGTTTTGAGTTAAAAACTGAAAATCTGCCACCTCCCAATACCTCTCAGCTGCTGATTTCCTATAGGAAACCACATAAACCGGTGTCCCCTTCCACTTTAGCCAGATGGATTAAGTGGGTTATGTGGGAGGCGGGTGTTGACACTTCCTCTTTTGGTCCCCATTCTGTTAGGGGTGCTAAGACCTCTAAGGCCGCCTTTTTGGGCGGCAGCCTAGAACAGATCCTTAAAGCAGCTGATTGGTCAAGAGAGTCAACTTTCAAAACGTTTTATCATAAACGCATTGCTCACGTAGCGGTTAATGTTCTGCAAGCGCTTTGAACTTGCATAATAGGAGCCTCCTGTCTTGCCATAGACTACCTAATCCCCCACACTAGCGTGAGATGGGGGTTTAGATTCTATTTAAGACAAGGAGGCGAATATTAGCCCTCCCACCCGCCCTAATTGTGTTCTGGTTGTTTCGGGTGAGAAGCCCTGCTTTAAAGAGATCGGCTCTGGTTCTATGGAGAAGGTTCAAGTTCGCCTGGTACATGGATTCTTCATTCTGGGAATCGTGTGAAGGATGGCTGCAGTGAATTATCTTAAAGGACAGCATCAGAAAGAGGTTTTGTTATTGGAGAAAGGGACATTTATGGACTGGGCTGCATGCCCATTGGCTACCAAAGGAGCATGACCTGTCCGCCATTTTGGAATGGGACATTTATAAATTTATTTGTTGAAGTTGTATTACAAACATTTTTCAGAGGTTTTATAAAAATGTTTTATTTCTTTGCTGCTGTGTATGTCAGAGTAAAGAAAGCTAATGCATAATATTCGCCTCCTTGTCTTTAATAGAACCTAAACCCCCATCTCACGCTAGTGTGGGGGATTAGGTATTGGTCGTAACTATCAGAAGAAACGGGGGATTTCGATGGAGGAAATAGATCCCTGGATGGCCTTAAAGGCTTACGATGTGCTAATGAACATATTTGTCCCATGTCTTCTCTAAAGCCGGTTGTGTGGAAATTAGAATGATTTGGTGCAGTCCTGGTACATGCTCCTTTAGTGTGTTCTTTTGGGGGCAGAATATGACCCTTACTGGCCCTGTGACAAGAGTGAATACTTAGGGATTGTTATTGCCTCAAATCATCTCTCTCTTCTTATATCAGACTATTTTCTGGCCAATGTATATCCCAAGCAGTCTAAGGCCCTGCTGGCCCACGGGCAGGACTTGATACACCATAACTCTGACAAGGTTTGCGTGATTTGAGACTGTTCTGGTGGTGAGCTGACACAGTAGAAAACAACTAAATAATAACAGTAGTAATTGTTAGTCCCTCCAATTCCAAACCTTCTATGATCTAAACTACAACTCACTCCTTCAGAGAGTCAGCCCGGATCTAAGGTTCTGGGTGGTGTGGCCTCACTTGGGTCCGGTGCACGCCATCAAATATAACTAATGTCCACTTGTGCTTGAGTGCAGCAAACAGAAACACTCACAGATGCAACTTCATCTCCCCAAATCACCCAGGATATTAGGAGATGGGAAGGGGCTACAGACTACCAGGGTCTTTCATCCCAACCACCCGTAAACCTACACCAGCAAGGCCATCATTTACGAGCACATCATACAGCACGTGAAAACACTATTAGCACCACAAGGCAGTGTGCATGACACAAATGCACTTCACAAATCGCATGTGCAATGCTCCGGATCCCTCACTTCCTGTTATGCAGCTTCCCAATTCCAAATCCAGCACATGATCCTGAAAATATATGTTAAAGCCACGATCACTCATTACCAATGCTGGGAAGGAGGCCCAATCGTCCCAGACCCCCAAGCGGTTTCAAATGAGGCAAAGTCCTGGAAGTGTATGATAGGGGCTCTGGGAGGGTGCAGGGAAGATGGGGGTGGCAGCAGGGGCTAACATGCTGGGAGGGTGGTGTATGTTGTGGGTTTAAAACGCGCTGGGAATCAGACGCCATATTAGGTAATAGCAGCCATATTGAAATCGAGGCCTAGCATTGCAGTGCAGCTGGGACTGAAGGCCTAAGCACATACATGGAAATAAGTGTATGCGAGCGAGAGTGGGTTGTACCGTGTGCATCGGTGAGAAACGCCAGACCTGCAAAGATTCATAGACCTTTCATTGTCTCATGTTGCCAGCATTTTGTATCCTAGGAAGAACGCGCGCTGCCAGGCCACAAAGAGGTTGAGAGCTGCCTGCAAAAAGCGATCCCAAGAGAAGGAGAGCACGAGCCTCCGACCTTCCCCTGTCCCAGCTCTAAGTAATAGCTCCTAGAGGCCCCTGTCCCAAGACCCCAGCATTCCAAGGTACCAGTCGGTCCCAGACCACCCACCATAAAACTGTTAGACCCCGCCCCCAAATCGATCAGAAAAGATCAGAAAGCAGGGAAAGCCTGCCTTCACCAAGAATCATGTGATTAGTGCTGCGAGTTCCCAGGAGGGGCAAAACAACTAACCTAAAATGAGGGTGGGAAGCTTTGGCAGGGCGCTGACGTGTCGGGAATCGAGTTAGGGTGACCTCGAAGTATCCTCTTAGCCCTTATCTGCAATACCAGGTGCAGACTAGGTTAGAGACGATCAAGTAGCCTCCTTCCTGATGACATAAAAGAAGCCCATGTGGAAAAAGATGGACAGCAGGGCTGGGACCAATGGCCTGGTATCCCTTATGGAGCAGGTAGCCTATGCATAGGGTCGCACCAACCAGTCACTCGGATTTGTGCTGTATGTAACTACGTCATTGATGACACTGTATGCCTTTTTAAAGTATTGCTCATGCTGATTTTGGTAGAACGTTCCTTGGCAGCAGAGTGCTTTGCTGGTGCATTTCAGTTTTCCCGTGAGGAGAAGACACTTTCTTGCTGCTGCTGCTGTATTTTGTCAACGTGCGCTGGGAGTTCTAAGAACTCGCGCATTTCGCATTTCCATCTCGCCTGCTCGCTCGCTTCCAGGAGGAGGCGGAGCGCTGTGCCGTCACGTGACTGATCACCTGACCTATCCAGGCACGTAAAACAGAGCTCAGCACAGCCGAGCGGCGTGTGCAATTCCCGTGAGGAGAAGACACTTTCTTGCTGCTGCTGCTGTATTTTGTCAACGTGCGCTGGGAGTTCTAAGAACTCGCGCATTTCGCATTTCCATCTCGCCTGCTCGCTCGCTTCCAGGAGGAGGCGGAGCGCTGTGCCGTCACGTGACTGATCACCTGACCTATCCAGGCACATAAAACAGAGCTCAGCACAGCCGAGCGGCGTGTGCAATTCCCGTGAGGAGAAGACACTTTCTTGCTTCTGCTGCTGTATTTTGTCAACGTGCGCTGGGAGTTCTAAGAACTCGCGCATTTCGCATTTCCATCTCGCCTGCTCGCTCGCTTCCAGGAGGAGGCGGAGCGCTGTGCCGTCACGTGACTGATCACCTGACCTATCCAGGCACATAAAACAGAGCTCAGCACACCCTTGCGGCGTTAAGCCCGACAGGCGTAAAGGCCAACGGCTGTTGAGCGGCTGTTTGGCGCTGGTGGCGCGATAATCAGGGAGACTGCGGAGGAACTCCCTCTTTGATCCCTTCTGAGCGCCCACTCCCTCTGTGCAGTGCACACAGGCCACATATTGAGTACTGTAGGTGGTTCCAGCTAGTCTGCCTACGGCTAGCATTATTGTACTCTCTGCAATGACTGCCCAATCAGGCCAGGGAGGCCCCCAAACAAGGAGGAAAATGATTCAACAACGACGGATGCAGAATCCGTGGACAGCCTTGAAGGCAGACGCGGCTTCAGACACTTCAAAGGTAAGCACTGCTTCACGAAAACACGCGTCTAAAGCGCAACCTGAAACAGTTGATTTAACAGGAACAAAGCAATCACTGTTAATTGCTGTGTCTCCTTCCGACCCCTCTATGACTTCTCCCTCGCACGATAAATCCTTTGATGCCCCAACAACGAACACAACGTGCGCAGCAGGCAGCAAAGAGGTGTCAGAACGAGTAACAAATGACTGTCGGTTGTCACCAGGAAATTCCGAAAATCCTCTTACCCTGACAAGTTTTGCTCAAGCTAATCCTACTGCTCCTGTGCCACCTCCTGCGCTGCCCATATCGCCACTACAAACCATTGGTAATCAGATAGTTGACGGAGGCGCACACACTACGTCAGATGCCATCCTAAAGGGGGCAGTGGGAGCTGCGGGGTCTGAGGGATCTGTGCCGGCACTCACGCCTGGGGACGCCGAAACAAATGATTCATTAGAGAAGGCTGTTCCACACATAAATGTACCTCAACAAAGGCCACTACTAACTCTTGACAACTTACTTCCGATTGGCCTAAACTTGTCAAGAACATTTTCATTCAACAATACATCTCAAGCCACGCCTAACCAGATCACCTCAGAAACAGCTGATGAATTGTTTTCCCCTTTTGAACTTACGGATGCAGAACTAATGGAAGCCTCACAAGATGAGGAGGGAAATGGGCGCCTACTTGAATCTGATGAAATAATATTAACTACACAGACCTTAGACACAGACCACGCAACTGTAAGAACCATTCCGGCAACTGTTGACACACCGCGGAGAGCTCCTCGGTTTCTACAATCCAAGGAATATACGACGTCTAACACCATTCAGTCTCTCCATGGCTACACAACTGCAAAAGGCAGTCAGCAACATACATTCCAACGATACAGTCGCAATCACATCGACCATGCTGATCTCCTTCATAGATTGTGTGACAACATGGGACACATGCAGATGGGGAACTTCAATAAAATTTGTTCGCCAATACGTGACAAACAAAATGGCGGTGGTACAGGAGAAAGTACCTCAAGTACACCTCACGTCAAGCCAAGAGGTCCAACATTTAACATGGACCCCTCCAGTAAATCGAGAAATGAGAATTTAAAGTCTACAACATTACAATCTTCTCAGGAATTACCTATTACCACGGCCGCTACCTCGACGCTGGCAAAAGATCCCAATTTGGAGAATTCAAACAGTTCACATTTAAGTCTGTCAGACAAAACCAGCACTGAGTCAAAACCAAGTTTGTCCTCAGCAGCTGCAATGCAGATCTGCAATAATGTTCTAGCAGCCTCGTCTGCGGCACTCCTTCCGTTTTTGAAAATGTATGAGTCACTCCACGAGGCCTACAAAGACCAGACGTCACTCATAATAACTCTAAAAGAAAAAATGGATAAATTCGACTCTGTGACACACTTCCTGCAACTACGGTCGACACAAGAAGCAGAACAAACATTAAGATGGCAAGAGCGCCTAAGTGACCTGCCAGAATGACTCTTTAGCCGACGGTTTGCTTGAAGCCGTAAAATGGATGAGACATTCAGCCATGATGAACCCAAGCATCGAAACTACAAAGCTTCAAGTGCCCTCACGATCGATCAAAGATCCTCACAACCAGCAAGTTCAAACACAGAATACAAATGCAAATGTTTTAATTTCGAACAACACTGATGCAGCTAGTGAATCTTCAACTACGACCGGCCAGCAAGAAGTTAGAGTCCAGGTCGTGCAACCCCCCGAGTGTGGTTCTGTGTCTTTCCCGAACGAACAAGCAATCTGTTTCAATCCAAAACTGACTTCCATACAGCCTCATTTGGAATCTTCGAAGGTCCGGCAAAATCACTAAAGGTTTCCACGAGGCAAGTTCAAACAACCCAGAAACCGAAAGGCAGGCAGTCAGAGCCTGGGAAAAAATTGCCAGACCCTGAAAAACATGTACAGCATTCAAAGTCACAGAAATTCATCAGAAACGTAACACACGACTGTAGAGTTGGCTTATTCGAAAGAGCTGATCAGCCAAAAATTGATGACCAAAAAATTGTTCAGGAAGTCACAAACCACAGTAGAGGAGGCCGTCATGTCTCATGTCTCTCCGACAAGCAAGAGACAAAGAGTTGACGCAGACCGTGAAAGTCCCATGAGCAAGTCACCGGGATCAGCAATCGATATATCCAACTTTTCTACTTACTCTGATGAAGGCACAGCCGATCGCTTAATCGTCCCTTCCAATATGGCCACCGATGACATCCAACATGAATCCTCGCATAGGCTAAATCCAAGAGCGGGACAGGAGGCAACCTATGATAATAGGTGGACAAAGCCTGAGGACTGTCTAAATCTGCCTATATGCCTTAACCCAAAAAATCCCCGACAGCATGAAAAAAAGCAGGTCCGATACTCATTAAAAGCATCCACATCTTCGAGATCTGGAGCTAACTCGCTAATCTGCAAATTGAAACTACAAAATCTACATCGAGAAGACCATGATTTGAACCTGAACCGCAAAAACGTACTGAAACTATTTTCTTGCATTCCATCCCTCAGAACGATTTTGTCGGAGGACATTCAAATAGTTGAGTATGCTTCTGAAAAGTGTTGTGACCAGGTACTGCTACACATTTCCTCAGGATCAGTTCGAAATACAATTCTGAATGCACTAGAGGAATTGTTAACATTTGGGTTCGACATATCGGTGGAACCGACGAGCTTCAGGTCCGACATCGAAATGTCCAATACAAAAGACACCTTTCAAGGGACCCAAGAACAACGACGTGCTGAGCTTCGTAGAGAAATGGCAATCTCAGTAACCTCATGTACAAATCTTAATCATCCAGTGAAAAATGGCAGCCACACTAATATCTCTGATCGACGTTAGCCATCAATCAGCAGTAAAAAGTGTACTCGTGAATTTATTTCATGGAATACTAGAGGATTCACTCACCTATTCAACAAATTTGAGGCTGACCTGGAAAGGGTCTTTGTCATTTGTCTTCAGGAGACATGGCTGTGCGAGCCACCATCGAGGGACGGATTCCAGACTCTATTAAATCCTGCAATAAAAAATGTAAAGGGGCGACCCTCTTCTGGTTTGGTCATTATGATCAAAATAAACACCAGGTGGCGCCTTGTTGATTCCTCCAGTCCTAATCCGTTCGTACAAAGTGCACTGCTCCAAACTACAGACGAAGACCAAGAAACAAGGAAACACCTGCTTATTATAAATAGTTACTGGAATCCGGCAAAAATAAGCACCAAAAAATTCATAGACTCAATAACAACCTGCATTGATCAGACATTGCTAAACTACAAGAATCTATCAATAATCTGTGCAGGCGACTTAAACTGCTCCTGGTTCAAATTCGATCATGCAACCAAGCAGTTCAAATTATCATCATACGATGAAGTAAAAAGTCGGGAGTCCAAATGGAGGCAGGCGCTATGCAATAGAAATTGCAATATGGTAAATGGACAAGTTCCGGGCGACAAACCACCCCAAAAAACCTGGTCATCCCCATACGCCCAATCAATAATTGATTACTTTTGGGTATCAAAAAGTTTCTTTGAAAGTGACATAAGACTATCAATAAGCTCAATGTCAAGTAGTGATCACAATCTGCTTCGGTTGGCCTGTATGGTAGAATGGACGATTGAGCAAAGAAAATACGATCTCGTAATTTCCGTAAACAGTGGCGGAAACCGGCTGAAGATGGATAGACCAACGATAGAGAAAATAAGCCAGAAATTACAGCGGACCTCTGAACAGTCTGTAAACTACGCACCGTTACTATTTGATTTCATCACAGTCAAATCCGCTGATCGTACAATGGGCTCCAAACATAAACACCTCTCATCTTCAATCCTGACACAAGCAAAACAAGTTATGAGACGAGATATAAGAACCCTAAAGAAGTCCCACAAATCGGACAGCGACACATATGCAATCAACAACGCCATACGCATACGTCGACAAAAATACCGTAACTGGCTAAAATCGCAAAAATCGATAATTGAGCAAGATCAAGCTGAGTACCTGATGAGGCATTTAGTCCAAAAGAATTCCCGAGAAATCTGGGCAATTTTGAACGCAGGAAACTCGAAGCACCAGACACTACCATCGAACGAGATTGATGCCGACTCATGGAAACAGCATTATGGCAACATCTTTTGTAAAACAGCTAATGAGGACGCTAGAAAACCTGCACAAGAGACAATATCTTGGGAACCTCGAATAACAGGACCAGACATAAGACTCGCCATACGATCCTTGAAAAATTCCCACGCAGCAGGCCCAGATTTAATATCAAACATGATGTTGAAAAAGAACGAGGAGCAATGGGCAATCTTCATCGAACTATTATTCGCCCGTGTGCTTACATCAGCAACGATACCTGACTCCTGGCGGGACGCAATCATAGTGCCAATCTACAAAAAGGGCAATCGGGCAGATCCAATCAACTATCGCCCGATTGCCCTGCTGGACACTATAGGTAAAATCTTTGCATCTTTTTTACGTCAAAGGCTGGCTGCGTGGTCTATGTCAGAACAAATCCCTGATATCCGGCAAACAGGTTTTACCAAAGGCGTGGGGGTGGAGGTGAACCTGTTGCTCCTAAACATTCTCAAATTAGAAAGCCAAAAGGCAAAGACGAGACTATTTCTCGCCTTCATAGATCTGAGGGGTGCTTTCGACAGTGTAAACCGAAACAAACTGTGGCAAAAACTGGCAAATTGGAACTGTCCAAGAAACCTCATCGAGCCAATTAGAGCACTATATACGCAAACCACCGTCAGCATAAGACTAAACAACGAAGGCACCCTATCCAAGCGGATACCAACCAGCATAGGTGTGAAACAGGGATGCCCATTAGCTACTGAACTCTTTAAATTGTTTATTTCTGACATCCCTGCTCATCGCAAAGATGTGCGATGTTTTCCACCAAAACTGAATAACATCGAAGTAGGATGCATAATATATGCTGATGATGTGGTTTTACTGGACAGAACCGAGATAGGCTTGCAATGCCAATTAACAAACCTTCATGACTACCTGCACAAAAATGACCTGGAGCTAAATATTGAAAAAACTAAGATCATTATTATTAGCCAAAATCGTCCGAAAAGACAAAAAATCTTCAAGTGGAAAATCGATGACATCTGTCTTGAAACAGTCAATTCAATCAGATATTTGGGAATCATCTTTAACAACTCAGTCCATGAACATCACTGGAAAGTTGACATGGTCAATCGTATGACTCAATTTGGCATTCAGGGACAGTCGCTGAACAAAACGTTTGGCAAGTTCACTTTAACACCGGTCTTGATTTTCTATACCCAAAAGGTAGTTCCAGCAATCACCTTTGGATCAGAATCCGGTTGGAACATAGATGTCTCGTTTTGGCAAAAATTGGAAGGAATCTTCTGGCGGCGTGTTCTGAAGCTTCCAACCTACATATCAATGACCCAAATCAGATACGAACTTTCACTGAATTCTCTACATTCGCATGTAATGTGGAAGTCCTTATCAGTAATGCGAAAGATGAATTTGTCTCCGACAGCCCCTGCATTCCAAATTTTCTCTGCGACAAGTAACACAGGGAATTCGAAACTTCTCGATGAGTGGAAGCAAATCATGCTGAGAATCTTAGCCACTGCTGATCTCAACCTGAACGATCTACTAGAGAGACCACAACTAGCAAAAAAAAAGTTCGAACAATGGTGCTGGATTTCGAACAATGATTCACGTCTCTTGAAACCGACCACCTTAGACGCTGGAGTTGGGGCACTTAAGCTAAATGTTACAAGCAACTACCTAAAACACTGCCCGTCTCGACATCATCGTGAGCAGTACCTAAGGTTTCGTTTAAATGCCATAAAAACGAAAGAAATGATGTGGAGTCGTCCCTTTAAAGAAGTGAGTAACAATATATGTCGTTTCTGTCACTGTGAAACCGAAACTTCTGAACATCTCCTCACTAGATGCAAAGATACCACCGCCAAACGGATGACGCATCTGGGAGACTTCATTCCTGTGGACTGTATTAGTCGGGATTGGTGGTCATATGCGGCAGCCGGACACTGTATAAAATTAAGCTGTGCCGTAGTTGACTACTTGGACTCTCTACGTCTCGACACAAACTTTATTTGAAACAACGTTTCATCCAGGATTTTCAGAAGTGGCTCGAGCGGACGGTAATAGTCTGATGGACCTTTGCTTGTTTTGGAGAAGTCCTCTTCTCTTTTTCTTCTTCTTCCTTCTTTTTGGATACATAGGACCACATTGTAATAAAAGTCTGATGTCACAATGCTTGCATTGAGACATGTCAGACTGGTGTTTCAATAAAAAAAAAGAAAAAAAAAAAATTCTGTTTTTATGGAAATAAACCTTGTTTTTCTTGCAAGAGGTGTGCTTGGCCTTGTTCCCTAGTGGGTTGCATTTTTTCTGGTGTGAGCGTTGTGGCTTTTCTCCACACCAATCGTTAGGATGTCATTTCACAGGTCACATTTAACACATCTTTCAAACAATAGGACAAGGAAGGCAGCTTAGAAACACACCAAATTACAGCTTTGTTGGACATTTCAGATTCTTGAAACTTTCCTGATTGTGATATATAAAATTAGCCAAGTTACAGTATTGCCCCACCCCATAACCATTACTGGACGTTCACCTCCACTTCAGTGCCAAATATGAAATGCATTGTGGATATGCAAATTAGCTCAAATGTCAAGTCTTTGTTTCAGGGAAATGTCCAAGTCCTTTTCTTCCGCTTCCTAGTCCTATTCCATATGTGAAGTGTCAACCCTAGACAGAGCTGGTTTACCAAGCTTAACGAAAAACTGTTGAATTTCTGTGGTCCTCTATATACCTAATCTGACCTGTCTCATATTGTATGCCCCAAGCCTGACCTTAGTTCAAGGCATGAGTACCAGGAAGGCAGAGAGGGAGGGAAGCGGACTGTGATGAGGAAGACTTGGAGTCATGAATATTACAGCAAAGTAACCGGGGCATTACCTCCTCGTCCCAGCCCTAAACCATATGAGGATGTGCCTGATCCACATGTACAAAGATGACCAATCGCTGCAACAATATCGACACATAACTACGCCAATACAATTGAACAGCAATCCTCCAAAACCCGGCCGGTCTCAAGAAACGGCGAACCAAAATAACCTCCCACCAACCTTCAGCAAGAAAACAAACTTAGTAACGACAAAAGAAAAACATGTCAATTGTTTGTCAGACGGAACACCAAAAAATGTCAACCATCTACTTCCCGCACCTTGTAGAGCATAAATTCCAAAATCATACAAATGCCCAGGCAGTGCCGGGCTATTTGGCAAACCATGCATGTGCCTGATGTGTCATTCCATATCCTCAGAGATCATGACCAGATCCGATGAGAACAGAGGGCGACAGGAAACCCCCAACAGGTAGAACCTGAAACCAAAACAGTAGGAAGAAAATAGAACCTGGGAACCAACTGCTTATGGATACAAAGGAAACTGTGATGAACCAGGAATGAGACACAGATGCAGAGGGCTCATGGTGTTTGCCATAAACCTTCCTTAAATGGAAACGGGTTGGAAAATGCCTCATCGTCCCTAACCTTGGAGGTATTTCCCTACTTCAACCAAAAACAAAGGGCCTGTCTAGTTTCAAGGTGTCCAAAGCAAAGATGTCCTGTGTCCAAAATCCTATCCTAGCCCTCATACTCTAAAAGTAACTCTAAGGTACTAAGGGAAATGTCTCTGACTTGCAAAGTGCACAAATGTTCAAATTCAACAAGGTGCAAATCCAACAAATGTTCCAAATTAACAATGTTCACAGTTCCAGGCAATCACTCCCTTCCCCGGGTTTCTTTTCACCAAAACAAAAAGGTTCAAAAGAATAACCGAGTTCTTTGGAGCTCAAGATGATTACTCTCTTCCTCTTCTTGTTGCAACTTATTTTAGGGGAAATGTCATCTTTCCCCAAGTCCTTCTCACTTTCAACGTAATCCAAAACTCCTAAGGGCATAAATCTACCTTGGTATTCTCTGTCTCACACAATAACAACACCTGGTATACTCCCCTGACATGTTCTTCCATATAGTTCCTTGATTCAATATGGGTGTGGATCCCAGACTTGCAAAACACTTTGTATACTCTCCTGCCAGGATCCTTTTCACATTCACCGTAGTTCACTTCAGCCACTTGGCTTTGCCAGGTATACTCTCCTGCTAGGACTCTCCTTATGTAGTTCACTTCAGCCACTTGGCGTAGTTCACTTCACCCAGTTGGCTTTTCCTGATGTACTCTCCTGCCAGGACTTTTCTTCAACATTTATTTCATTGCAGTCTTTTCTGCCACACTGCTTTGTTTTCCACTTTCTCTCCTTACTTCCAGTGTTTCTCTCATTACTTCCAGTGTTATGCAGAAGACACACAACTCTTCTTCAAACTTCCCTCTGATCCTCTCCTTACTTCCTCTACTATTACTGACTGCCTATCTGCCATCCAGCACTGGTGCGCCTCCAACGATCTCTGCCTCAATGCCAGCAAGACTGAGATCCTTCCCATGGGAATCCTGCTCCCTCTTTCTTCCCTTCGCTCTGGCCATACTCTATGGGCTCTCCCCCTTCTCCTTCATCTGAAGCCATGAACCTTGGAGTCACCCTGGAGTCATCCTTGGAGTCAGCTTCAACTCCTCTCTTTCCTTCCTACCTCACATTCAGCACCTTCCCAAGAAGGCACACTTTCAACTCCACCTCCTCAAAGGAATCTTTCCTTTCCTCGCTTTCTCCATGAAGCTCAATGTCTCTAGAGCTCTGATACTCTCTAGGCTGGAATACTGCAACAGCCTTTTCCTTAATCTACCATCTACCTCTCTAGAGTGCCGCCAGCCGACCTACTCCCGGTGTCCTTCCTCAGCTGTTCTTATCACAGCTGGATAAGAAGACACACTCTCTGCTTCTTTTTCTGGCTTGGTTTTAAACCATGTGGGGCCAAACGCCTTCTTCAAGCTGCTAGACTGCTGGTGTTGGTTCACATTAGAATGAATCATCATTGCTCCTGGCCTCTTCCTCGTCTCAGTTCTTGTTACTTTATTGATTTTCTGTAATTGAGGAATAGTGTCAGTTAGATTGTCAAGTTGTTGAAGGGGATGATAGCAGTATTCCATTTGGATGTGAGGGATGGAGGGAATATCCCTAAAAGGGAAAGGGGGATATTGTGCCTCACCTGATGATGTCATGTCATTCCCCCAAAGGCCACCTCCCCCTGTGAATGGTAATTGCCATTATGCATTTTAATGCTATCATGAAGCTGATTAAGTTCCGGTGAACAATTGGCCATTGGATGTCCCCTTTGTGATGCACAGAAGGATTGTTTGCAGCAAGATGTCCACCTTGCAGTATGGGAGGAACCCATTTGTTACTTGTTACAAAAGTTCTTGGGACCAAAGGGTCTGTCTGAGGGCTGCTTCTGGCAACTAATGATGGGGCTGAACGATGTGTTGTGCTATGTTGGGGATGTATGGGGGAATTCCTTCACTCAGTACAGGACAGCAATTAGTTAAGTTAATAGCTGATCCTAGACCCACACTCTCAGTCCCTGATATAACGTCCCTACCAGCTATATTATTTGGAGAAGATTTCGGGGGACAGGAGTTCCCAGGGAGCTTCACATTAAAAGATAGAACGGAAATGCTTTCTTTTGTTAGTTTGATTTCTCTAAGACGTTCTGCTAAGGTTTTCTTAGTTTTACTCAAGATTAAATTCTTGATGTCATTAAAATGCTTGCTTAGGTCGAGCCCTGGCCCTTCTGTGGCATCTAAAGATGAAAACCCAAGTGCCAGAGGTTTTCATGTCGGTTCCTTAGCCATTTTCAGTGGGAAGGTGCAACCTTTGCTATGGGCACTCTTAATAGGCGTGGTGCTATGTTTTTTTGCCTGACTTCAGTTCCTTGTGGACATTTTGGTTTGGCGTACACACTTTATCTAACGGGCCACACCTGCTGTGCAGGGTCAGTGAGGGCTCTATTATGATGATTTCTCCTGCATTTTCATTTTGCTCCTCCATCTCAATTGGCTCTGTGTGACGGTATGTAAAGATTGGAGAGTTGTGTCTGTACTCATGCTCTCTATATGGCAGAGTGGAAGCACAGAGTAGCCCAGCCAACATTCTCTGTAGGGTAGCTATGGGCGAGCAATCAAGGCTTAAGCTCTCAGGAGGTGATGCAGGCTGGTTCTTAAGTACAGTGCAGACCCAAGCCCCCACAAAGGAATGTCCACACACTATGTTAGTGAAAACACAGTCTTTATATAAATAAGGATCACGTTAGATACACAATCACAATAACACTTTGTACTCTGGCAATACTATAATGGCAAATATATACAGGTCTACATGGTACCACTCTTAACTACCGATTCATTTGAAATGTACCCAAAGCTAACAGCCCCAAATAGCATACGAATCAGATTATAAGATGTATCAACGATAGACACCAAAAAAAGTTAAATCAAGAAATGGCAGAATACTGGGTCCCTACCAACTGGACACAGTTCTGTGTGCGGATCCCCACACCTCGGCCCCCTGTAAATAAAATGCGTTGACAAGCCCAGTCCAATTATGCTTAATATAGTCTTGATTCCTTCTAAAAGGTTCCACAACCCCAAAGTACCAGGTTTCGTAGAGGTCTTCGATGAGTCGTCGACGGGCCCTTCTTGAGTGCACTCCCTTTAAGGCAGGAGCCACGGGTTGTCGAGATTCGGTGAAGAAAAGGGTGAACACGGTCGTTGCGGCAACAGCTTCGGTTCTTGCAGTGCTCGTTGACGATCGGTCGAAAACGTCCAGTAAGCTGAGCCGTGCGGTGCACCTCGACGACAAGTGTTTGTTGCTGCAAAGAGTCGATGAAGAACTTTGGCCCAGGAAGGGCGTTGGGTCGTCGGCGTCTCTGTGGTCTTCGGGTGGTGGGAAACCCACCGGCGGATTCTCCTCGGTCATCGGCAGCCTAGACTTTCTCCGGCAGTCAAATCAGTTGACGGTGATGAGCAAGAGAGACCTTGGATCAAAGGTCTTAGGCAAAGGAGCACTGCGGCTCCGGTCGACGACGGCGGTCGTCGACGAGGATGGACTTCAATGTCCGGGCACTACACTTCATGATTCCGCAGCAGTCCCCATCTCCGGTCGGCTGCCTTTCAAGGGTCTGACGTCCAGGGAGCTCTGGCAAAGATCAGCTGGTGCACGATGATCCCTCGTAGCTCAGGAAGAGCTCTCCTAGCCATGACCTCTCTTGGATCAGTTCCTTGACAGTCACGCAGCTTTCAGATTAGCGAAGGACAGCAGCAGCAATTCTTATTCTTCCAGTGGGCTTCAAAGTTAAGCATCAAGTATCAACTTAATCTTCTGAACGAATTCCATCAGTGAGAGGTCCCCAGATATACTGTTTGTTCTCTCTCTGCTGGGTCACACTCAGGCAACCAATCATTCAGAAGGGCATTCATGCAGGCAGGCAGGCAGCCAATCAGGCTTACAGTGCATTCAGGCCATTCTCCTCCTGTCATGGGTGCTACTCCCGAGGAGCCAGGACTGGCCCAGCGCCCTCGGAAGCAGACCCGTCTTCCACTACTCCAGACCCAGCAGACCCCTACAGGGGCCCTTTGGACCGTGTCCTGGCGCCTTTGGCGCCAGGCTCATGAAGGGTTTCAGTCCCGGCGCCATAGGCGCCGGGCTCATATTGATAAACAGTGTAATAATGCTTGGGTGGACTTACCTGAGGCAGACCATGCTGCATATTTACCCAGAACAATCCAGTCTGGTTGAAGTCCCCAGCCATCAGGGCTGGGAGGAACTATTCCCTCCATTCAGGAACTCTTTTCTTACCTGGGTGGAACCGGTGGAAGAACACACACTGGAAGCACTTCTCTGCTATTTAAACCACGCCCGATGGAAAACACGTGCTTCGCGTTATTCTGCAGCAGCAGCAGCAGGACGCTCACCGAGTCGGCTCCTGCATTCCAGGTCCAGAGTCATCTTCAGCTTCCGCGCAGCAACCTGTGGATGAAGAAAGACACAGAACAATACTTACCAGATCCCGGAATCCAGTCACCGGCAAAACCTGCAAAGAATAAACATAAGGTTAGAAAAGTGCAACTCGCTCGCAGCCGCGCCCGCTTACCTGATCCATCCGTGATTGCAACGGAGCTAACCGCGGCCTTCTCTTAGGCAGCTTCTCTGCACCTGAAAGGCAAAGGACATAATTAAAAAGGGGTTCGGGTGAAGGCAGTCGCATTCATCTTAACTTACCAGTTTTTGCACGCGCAGAAGCGGCCGCATCAACCGCAGCATCCCGGCACCTGAAAACTAGAAAAAGGACATTATTAGAGGTGCCATTAAAAGCGGCCAACGATCATTATACTTACGTTCATCGGCACGTGCAGTGGCAATGGATATAAAGCCTGCAGCATCCGGCACCTGAAAACTAGAAAAAGGACATTATTAGAGGTGCCATTAAAAGCGGCCAACGAACATTATACTTACGTGCATCGGCATGTGCAGCGGCAACGGAAAACTACGCCCACAGCATCCCGAGGCCTGAAACAAAGGAAAAGGGACATTATTGAGGTGCCCATCTTTTAAAGCCTAAAGACTACAGTATACTTACAGGCATCCGCTCGTGCAGTAACGGCGGCATCGCTCTTCGGCATCCCAGCACCAGTGCCACAACTAAGGCCGCAAAAGACTTGAGCCTCAACACTGAACTCATCCAGTGACGTAACTGGAATCCACGCACCCCTGCACCAGACGCAGGATGGAGAGCTCAGCATTTATACGCCTAAGGTGAGAGCTCGCCGAGACAAGTAGAAAGCTAGGCTGTGGGAGAAACTGGCGATTGGTGGGAGAAGGAATCCCATCAAACGGTGATTAACCCTTTTTCTTCCACCTGCAGAAAACTTACCCTGCAAGTCAGACATTCGATAAGAGGAAGCCCAGTCCTGAGAGTCGTCCGAGCTCTACGCTTCTCAATTGAAGAAACGATAGCAGCCAAGCCGGGATCAGCGCCTCCGTGGGAATCAGGTGAGCGTTACACCTCCATCCAGACACTAGTTTAGTTTATTTATTCATAGAGCGCACCGAGCCCTTAGGCAACTGGGCGCTAAGCTTGCATGTTGCGAATAATACAAACATGTATAACCATGTGCATCAATGACAGCATTTATAAATATACCTAATGTGAGCAGCAAATAGAACACATTTAAGTATATACATCAAATTTACACAGTACCCAGTTATTTGCAGGAGATGTATGCTGGGATATTAAGCGTTAGATATAGATTCTTGCTCGTGGAGCCAAGCTTTGGTCTTTTCCCGGAATAAGTGGTAGTATGGTTCCTCTCTTAAGGAAAGAGGGAGGACGTTCCATTTTCTGGACGTGAGGACGGGCAAGCTAACCCCGCCTGCATGTTGTTGCCTAAATCGAGGTATGTTGACATAGTGCCTCATGGCAGTTCTGATAGGCCGTGAAGCTGTGTGGCAAGTGATAGCGTTGACTAGGTAAATGGGAGCTTGGTTGGAGAGGCACTTATGAGTAAGGGACAGGGTTTTGTACGCTATTATTTTGTTGATGTTGAGCCATTTTAGCGATAGTCTAGTTTCCGAAATGTGATGATTCCTTGGGAAATTTAGAGCTGCTCGGATAGCGTGGTTTTGCAGGACTTGCATTTTGTTGAGGTTTTGTTGAGATGTGCCAAGGTAGAGTGCGTTGCAATAATCTAGCTTAGTGACTAAGGCTCTAGCTATTGTGATGCGGTTGGCTGGGAATAGGTAGGGTCGGCAGGCTGTGATAAGTTTACAGGTGTAGGAGGATGAAGAGGCCAAGGCGTTAGTTTGTCTAGTTAGTGTTAGTGCAGAGTCTATATAGATTCCTAATGTTTTTACCACATTGGCGACTTTGATAATGTGGTTGACAATGTTGAAGGAAGAGAATGACACATCCAAGTTGTTCAAATTGGCAGGTGAGCCCAGGAGGAGCAACTTATCGTCATTAAGACAGAGTCCGTGCTTAGCCATCCAGGCTTGTATGATGAGATAAATGTTGTTGAGAGTCCCAATGTCCACAGTGTAATCACCAGTGATGGGGATGAGTATCTGAGTGTCGTCCGCGTAGTTGGTGTAGGTGACACCCTGATAGTCAAGCTCATCAAAAAGTGGCTTGGGAAATACATTGTAGAGAGTAGGGGACACACAAAAACCTTGGGTCAACCCACAGGTGACGGGGGTCGGTGTGGCAGAGGGTGCAATGACCCTCATGGATCTGTTATTGAGGAAGGACTCAATCCAGGCATTGGCTTGGTCTGAGAAGTGTGCAGCTGATGAAAGGTTTTTACATAAGATTTTATGGTTCACCAGATCAAAAGCTGCTGATAGATCGAGTAAGAGCAGCAGAGCCAGTTTGCCTTTGTTTTTCAGTGTCTGGATTTGGGTCTTGAGGTTCATAAGGGCGGTCTCCGTTCCATGTCTGGGTCTAACTCCTGATTGCCTCAGTCCTAATGAGTTATTGGATTCAAGGTATTGTTGTATCTGCAGGTATGCAGCTCGGTAAAGTATTTTTAGCAAAAATGGGACCATCGTAATGGGTCTATAGTTGGCTGGGTTGTTTGGGTCTAGGGAAGGTTTTTTTAAAAGCGGGAGTACCTAAGCATCTTTCAGGTTATTGGGTACTATGCTAGATTTGAAGGAGGTGTTAATAAATGATGTAATGAAAGGGTCTAGTTCCTTTGCAGCTTCCTTGACAAGAGGAGCAGGACATGCATCTCCCTGACAATTAGATGATTTAAGTTTCAGGATAATGGTTTCAACCTCTTTGATAGAAAGTGGTGAGAAATTGAATTGGGGCTGTGTGTTACTGGTCAAGGAGTGTGAGTTCGAAGTGGGGTCTGTACTGGAGATAATAGATTTCTTCATTACTATTTTGTTTTGGAGCATAATAATTTTGTCTTGGAGTGCTTTCTGTATATTGGTACACCCATTGGATGTCTTTAATTCACGTGTCCGGGGGAGTAGCAGGAGATTGTAGTTCCTTCAGGATGCTGAAGAGTTCCTTGGTGTTGGACTCAGCGTTGGATATGCAGTCATTGTAGTTGTCTTTTTTAGCTTGGATTATGGCTACTTTGTAGTTGAAGGAGGCTGCGGCAAAGTTAGCTTTATTTACTGAAAAGGGTGTGTTTTTCCATAGTGACTCGGATGATCTTTTGATTTTCCTAAGAGACTTGAGATGTGGAGTGTACCAGGTATTGAGGTGGTTTAGAATTGCGTAATTTCATGGGCGCTAATGTATTGATTGCCTTGAGAATGGTGTGATTGTATAAATGAACTAGAGCTGTAGGATCAGCGGTGGTCGTGGTGGGGTTGGTGATTGGCAGCAGTAATGGGATGAGTTTATCTAAGGTAAGATTACATGTGTTCCTGGTCATCGTGGTTGGTGCTAGGGTAGTTGTAGGGCTGGATGAGGTAGTTTCTTTGATATTGAACCGGATGAGATGAGGGTCAGTCCAGGTGCAAGGAGTGTTGGAAAGGGTGTCAATATTGCAGTTAAGGTCAGCTATCCAGTCTAGCATTCTGCCTTTATTATGGGTGGGTGCAGAAATGGAGTCAGAAAACCCTAGTTCAGTCATAGTGTCCTTAAGGGCGCATGCTTTCTGGTCATTGGAGGCATGTAGGCCGAGGTTGAAACCACCGAGGATAATGACTTGTGACTTGTTCTTAGTGTTGGAGGATAGCAGGTGTGCAATGTCGTTTTCAAAGGTGGTGGTTGGACCTGGTGGGCGATAAACAAGATGCAAAGTGATGGTGGAGGTGGGTGACGTGGATAATTTGACAGATAAAAGTTATGCTGAGGGCAAGGGAAGATTAATGATCTTTCTCAGACCTAATGAGGTCTTGTGTATAAATGCAGTGCCTCCACCTTTGGAGATATTGGCATCTCTATCTACACGGATAATCCAATAGTTATCTGGAATGGCGAGGGCAAGTGAGGGGCCTGAGGCTATGTGCAGCCAGGTCTCCGTAATCACAAGGAAGTCGAGGTCATGTGTTGTGATGAAAAATGCATGTGCCTGTAGGTTTCTGACATTGATGAGGGCAGCTTTTATAGGCGGTTTCAGAAGCATGCGGGGCCGAAGGAATGACTGTGGTGGTGTCAGTCCAGGAAAACTGGACACCCCTTGAGTGGAAGGAGATGTAGGATAATTGGTTGGCCGAAGACCAATCGCCTCATTTAAAGTGTTAAGAATACATGCTCATTAGTTATTACGTAGCTATTGGCCCAGCTAGAGTGCGGCCATTTTAAGATGACTAGAATCGCCATTTTGTTTCCTCTCTGTTCTCTTTAATGTTGCCTCTTTGCCTCATGTAAAACTGCTTTGCTGTAGATATTATTTCGCTTCAATGGTCCAAGGCTACGAAAACATGTTGAAACATTACACTGGAGAGCCAGACAGAAATGCCCGATTCCCTCCCTCATATATCCTTGAAGACAGGGAGCAAGCATTTAATCAGTACATAAATGCCAGCGAGTCTCTTGAAAGAATAGCAATGTACGAAACTAGCATTTAAAGAGTTGAATTATGTTCTTCTTTACGGCCCCCCTTCCTGAGCCCAGTGAGGCCCGCGGAGAGCGGGCTGACCTCAAGAGTGAGAAACGAAACTAAGAGATAGTGAGGCCTGGTATGTGCCAGTCTCCTACGCACAGCTTGCCAATGAAAACAGAAACGCTGTGTTCTCGCAAATAAAGAATGGTGTCTGTAAAACTGGAGATATATGGTGATCTAAGGTGTCATATTTGTCACACTGCTCAATCATCGCCTCCAATTCAAAGGGAAATTAATTGGGGGCAGTATCAAATGTGTCATACTGTGTCATTGCTGATTATAAGGTGCTCTTTTTTTATATATGTAACTGATGTACATCGTTTGTTGGGATGCGTCCCCTGAGGTCTGTTTAGACACACGTTGCGGGGCGTGAGACCACTTGGCCAATTGGGACTATTTTGTTTTGCAATAAACCCTAGATTTTGGGAACGGAACCTCATGTTTGGCGTATCTATTCGTGTGTGGTGACTTTGCCTTATTTCCACATTCGAGGGTCCCTCAGGGGCCCTTTCAAGATGGCGCCCGAATAGGGACCCTCCCCCACTTGTTCCATCGTGTACATTGTGACATAAGGAAGGCAAAAGAACGGCGAGGACGGGAGCGATCGAGCCGGATCGAGAGGTGCACCGGGGCCCCTGTGAAAGCGATGAGAGACTCCTTTTGCAGATCTGCGCACTGCTGATCCCTGATCGACGTCCCTGGCCAGCGGACAAGGGGGCGAGGGTCCCGAAAACGAGGCAGAGCCGAGATACACAGACACAACGTCATTGGTTGCGTCAGTATACGGACGAAATTGTGTCTTGAAGAAGACAAATTGATTGATCAGGTGAGTCGTGCCCCGATTCGTAAGTAATCCTGATATAGGTCGAGAGTTGATTTTGCAAAATCAAACACTCAGAGTAAGTTTGATTAGCCAAGGGTAAGGTTAAAACATGCCTGGGGTATTGTCTACCTTAGCAGGATTTTTCTGCTGCGGTGAACAATCTTTGGAAACTGGCCAGGAAGCACCTCTGGGAGGAACGCCGGCTTATGAGATGTACATAAAATATAGTATGGGAGCGATAATGTTGTGTGAGACTTGGCATAAGCAAACCAGAAAACAGGCAGACCTTCAGTGGCCGGGCCATGGGAGTTTTGAGATGGGACGTATAGATAACCTGGAAAAGGTGTTGATAAGTAAAAGAGCACGCCCTGAGGCACTAGACATCCTTAGGGACTGGAGGAGGGAAGCAATGCTCAGATTTAGAAGTGGAGAGGAATATGCGCGCAGGCGTGAGTCAAAAACAGACCAGGCTGAGGAAAAGGAGGAGGAGGAGTGGAGACATAGCTTGCGAAAGGCAAAACGACGCGATGAATTAAGCAGAGAGAAAATAGATTCGAAAAGAGAGATACACACATCAGACGAATTAACAAACAAAATTTTGACTGAAACAAAACAGGGTCCGATAGGTGGAACCAAACAGATTACGTCAGTAGCCTTCGCTCAACCCCCTCCCATTGCTCAGCCCCTCCCAACACCAGCACAGCCACAGGTTGTATCAGACACTGCACTACCCACTAGCCAGCAAGCTCCGAGTGTTTCGCGGTTATCACAGCCTCAGCGGGCGTATCCCTTCGCACCTCCTGATCCAGAGAGTGTCACTGTTCCAACTGCCCCTCCCATGAGTGGAATTAAACAAGATGAATGTAAGAGAATAACTTGCAGCGCGATTAGCAAGGAAAGAAAGCATCGGCTACAAATGCAGGCGGAAATGTATATAGACGACAATGATGAGGCGTCTATGCTAGCATCGCTGCACAACTTCAGAGGGAACAATGAAGGACAGGTATTGTTGGAATACATGGGGGAATATTTATTGGGAGAATGGAAAAAGTTGATTGGAAAGCTACCACCGCAACGATTGTTGGATTTAAATGCATTAGCCCGTGGTAGAGGGAGAGATGAGGAAATAAAAGAACATGTAGATAGACTGTTTGAAATAAAGAATGAGCTTAATGAAGAATATTCTGAAGTATTTGTCAGACCGGAGAATAAGAGAAGGAATATTGAGGGAGAAAGAAAGCGGCAGGACGATATATGCAGAGATTGTTGCCGCCCCGGGACACATAGGAGATAGACAAAGATTTCAGAGTTGTGTGCAGGAAACAATGAGATGGATGTCAAGCCCTAACACTTCGGTAGGGGAAATAAATGAGATATGTAATGAGTATCCTTTGCAAACGAGAATAGAAGCCCTGCGAACGATAGTAGGGGTGTTACTTCAGCAGGTAGCAGGACAAGACAGGCACAGGGGAAATTCAAGTACGTATAGAGGGCCTTTGGGATTAAACCAATGTGCATATTGCAGGGAGGAAGGACATTGGGAGCACAATGTCCACACAAAATAGAGGCGGAGATAGTCAGAGAAGGTCTCGCTGAGGGCACGGGGGAACAAATGGTCATAACAGAAATTGTATGCAGCAGCATCAGAATGATCAAGGGAATGGAGCACAAAATGGAGGCCAGGCATTCAATGTAACTACTTGGAGTGAAAATGAGCAGGGTACACAAATGGGAAACAGAGAAGGAAGGGGGAACATTGTTGATACTCAGACAGGTGCATACTGCAGTAACAGTCGTGATTACACATTGGGTGATGGGTTGTTACCACTGTAGTTGTAACCCCATTAGAGCAGCCCAGAATAGGGGTCGGAACGAGGGGTTTATTTCACTAAAGCAGAATAGGGTATTTTACTGAACATTGTCTATTTCCGTTAACAGAGTATTGTAGAGGGAATATTTTAGGATTAAAAACATGTGAAAAGAAAAGTAGAATTGAGTACAATGCCAACTTATATTTGGGCCGTGAATATCAATGATGGAAAATGCTTGAAAACAAATACAAAAGAAGAGGAATAATGCTACCGCGAATTGAGCAGTACAAAATGTGGGCAGACCAAAGGTATTATTTTATTATTAACTCATCTAGCTGCTGCCGAGGGCCATAAAGTAAGTGTAAAGAAATCACTTGTTTGTCAAAATAAAAAGCATTTCTGCTATGCCTATTCCAGTGATACAGAAAGATGTGAGAGCTATGATAGGAATGGCTTTATATTGTTGAAAGTGAATTGTGACTTCGGTTTCAGCTATGGAAGCGATGGTGAGATTAACGAAGAAGGATGCAGTGGTGATTTAGTAGTGGAATGAAGAATGTCAGAAAGCATTTAATTCGCTAAAAACCATTTTGAGTTCTGCTCTAGTTTTGAGCGCACCGAATGATGGAAGGATTTTTAGGCTATTAATGCATGAGAAATTAAGGATGCGCTTTATCTGTTTTAACACAGGAACAAGGTGGAAGAAATAGGCCGTGCGGCTATTTTTCTTCTGCGCTGGACGCTGTAGCGCGCGCACTACCCCGATGTTTGCGAGCTGTTGCAGCGGCTGCTGCGTCAGTGAAACAAATAGAAGGAATGGTATTGGGGCACACCTTAATTTTGATGGTGCCACATGCCATAGATGTTCTACTCAATAGAACATAAACGCAACACCTCACCTCTGCTAGATTGACTAGATATGAAATTGTTTTATTCGCGTCCCACATCCAAATAATGAGGTGTAGCGCTTTTGAATTCAGCAGAACTAATGCCCATACCCGGAGAAAACATTTATGGGACTGAATTGCCTCCCCACGATTGTTTAATGGTTACAGAGGAAGAAACGAAGGGGAGAATTGATTTAAGTAATACACCCCTAAAAGAATCAGAAGGGGAACTGTTTTGCGACGGCTCCTGTTTTAAATTACCTGACGGCACATCAACTGCTGCATACGCTGTCACCACATTAAAAAGCGTTGTGGAGAGTAATAGAATTCCTTACAACTCCGCCCAAGCAGCAGAGATAATTGCCTTAACAAGAGACTGTGAAATTTCAGAGAACTTAAGTGTAAATATTTATACTGATAGCCAGTACGCCTTTAGCGTAGTCCATAACTTTGGCCGATTATGGGCTGATAGAGGGTTCTTAACCTCATATGGGGCTAGAATACAACATGGCCCTTTGATTGTGCGATTACTGTCTGCACTTACGTGTCCAAAACACGTGGCAATAATGATATGCGAGGCACATAAAAAAGTGACATGTAACGTGGGTAAAGGAAACGCATTTGCAGACAGAATTGCGAAACAGACTGCCACTGATCTGAATACAAAAATGTTGACAGTACAATCGGAGGAAGTGCCCTGTATGATAGAGAATGGAATTGTGACGGTTAAAGAAATGCAGGCGGAAGCTACCGCCGACGAAATACAGGGATGGGCCAAGGGCTCTGCAGAATTGGATTTGGAGGGATGTTGGGTGGACAAGAAAAGCGGGAATTGGATGTTGCCAAATGCGTATGTTTACGGAATGGTTACAATGGCTCACAGTCCCACACGCATCTGTGCGAAGAAAATAGTCCAACATTTAGCCACAGTTTGTGAAAACCCCCTGATAAAAAAGAATGCAGAGAGGCTGGTACAAAACTGCATTACATGCCTACAGCACAATGTGGGAAAGGGAACGGTGACTCCAACAGGAAGTTTCGGACCTCCCTCTATGCCATTCGAAGTGATTCACTTTGACTTTATAGAAATGGAAAGGTGCCAAAATTTGAAGTACGTTCTAGTGATCATATGTGCATTTAGCAAATGGGTGGAAGCGTATCCTTTGAAAGATTGCACAGCCATGATCACAGCGAAAGTAATGCTGAAAGAGTATTTCTCTCGCTTTGGTCTGCCCTGTGTCATATGGTCGGACAATGGTCCGCACTTTGTGGCTGCAGTGATATTACAGATTTGTGCAGGATTGCAAATCGATAAGAGGTTCCACAGTTCAAGACATCCGAGTTCGGCCAGTCTTATTGAACGCCATAACGGAATTCTGAAGTCCAAGATCAGTAAGATCTGTGCGGGCAGCAAATTGAGTTGGGTAGATGCATTGACAATAGCGTTACTATGCATGCGAACGTCAGTGCAGGCCAGAACTGGGCTCTCCCCTTATGAGATCATAATGGGGAGACCGACGAATGTTTGGTGTGCACCTCAGCCGAGGAAAATGAATGAGGTTGAATACTCTGTACTCAGCATTTATTGTAATTTGTTAGTAAAAAAACTACGTTTGATTCATCAGCAGGTGCAGGAGGCATTACGGGTACGATATACTGGCCCAGGACATGCATTGGAGCCAGGAACCTGGGTGCTAATAAAGAACTTCGAACGGAAAACATCATTAGCACCAAGGTGGCGTGGGCCATATCAAGTATTGTTAACCATGCAGACAGCACTACGAGTGGATGGACGGAAGCCGTGGATTCATGCTACGCACGCCAAGAAAGTGCCATCACCATTCGACACGTCAACTGATCGAGACAAAGACAAGAAAGAGACAGCAATGGTTCTGGAAACGAAAAATGCCATTGCCAGTCCTCCACCACGAAAGCTGCCTAATCCTGAAACAAAGCCTGTTGAGACTGCCATAAAAGTGGAAGGGCAAAGAGCGCTCCAACGTTGTCCAGCAGACTCTGCATCTCTGCTGGCCGACACCAAACGCATACATCTGTGGCGCCCACCATCTACTGTTGTGCCACAGCCTGCATTGTCGCCCGGGCACCCATCATCATCTGCCACTGTGCCCCAGGCTGACTCCAAGCTCGAGACCGGAAGTGCACCCGCACTATTTCATTGATCACACGGTACCAGGAGCAAATCGGTACAACCTGCGGAGCAGAAAGAAGGAGTGATCACATTTTCATCTCTTTGTTGCCTCTGTTTCCTATTTTCGGATGAAGTGGGAACCGGAGGCCTAGAGGAGGGTGGCATAAGAGTTGTGCAAGTTAGACAGCTCACGAAACACAACTCCTCAGTGTTAAATCCATGTGTCAGGAACCCGAGCGAACAAGCGGGGTGCTCGTGGCACAAAGGTTGCTGCTCTGAAACTATAGAGCAATGTGAAAAATGCACGGAGGCTTTGCCAAATGAAAAAGTAATCAAGGCAGATAGCAACTGGCATAAAAAACTGTAGACATTAATTGAACTGTTTCAATGTCCGGAGAAACACAGGAGAAAAAAAGATATATATATATATATATATATATATTCACAACGACCACAGCGGAAGAAGAAGGACGAGAGAAGAATGTCGAAATCAGCAAATGCCCCCTCCTGCACCGATACCGATGGAGAGTTAAACGTAGTGTATAAGAAAGTGAAAAAATGACATGGTAAAACAAATTGTATGCTCGGTCTAACTATAGTAATGTGTGTAATGAGTATAATAGCCCCAGTGTTGAGCATATCAGTGTTATGGTACCTAGAGGAAATACACCCTCTTGAAGTACTTTTGCCAATTATGAACATTTCGACAACAGAAAGCCCAGTCCATGTGATTTCCTATACATTGTCCCCAATGGAAGAGAAACATAGGGAAGGATATGGGAACAACACATTGCTGTTAATAATGAATATGACACACTCAATCCTAAGAAAAAATAATTGTTGGGTTTGTGCACACCTGCCGCAGCATGGTGGTCAGGGAATAGGATGGTATCTACAGCCCCTGATATGATATGGTATGGCATTTGTAACGTGCCTATACACAAGTGTTTCAAGGCGTGACGAGGCGGGGTGGGTACAAGGGGAGACAGACAACAATCCTACTAGGCCAGGTGTCATTCAGATCGCGCAAGGGTAAGGGGACTGGGAAAAGTACAAGGGGAAGGGGAGAGGGGGGAAAGGTGCTGTAATACTTGGTTAGTAGAATACAAGATAAATAATAGGGCCAGGTGGTGGCAAGTGCAAGGTAAGTGCCGGGAGAAGGGGCTGAAGGATACAGAGACAGTCCCGTAGTGCAGGTAGGCAGTGCAGGGAAGAGTGGCTGGGCCAAGGACCGAGATCGGATAGTGGCCCAGTAGCAGATTCAGTGCAGGTTCAGTGAATTTAGCAGGGGAGAGAGGGAGAGAAAGCGGAGGCAAAGAGGAAGGTTTTGAGGTGCTTCTGGAACCAGAGATGGTTCTCAAGAAAGCGGAGGCAAAGAGGAAGGTTTTGAGGTGCTTCCGGAATCCCTGCCCTTAACTTCTGCATGTTATGCTTCTCTGAGTGCCCTATATTACGGGAAATGGAACGAAAGTGAAACTGGTCAACTAGATAAAACAAATATGAATGAATTCAAGGAAGTAATTATGAAACCGGTGGGTTGCTCCGTGTTCCAAAAAAGACGATTAATTACACCAGCAATAATGCCACAGGATAGATTGTCTGTACCTTATAAAACTTCTGCGATCACGTTCCACATGAACCCATAGGGAAATAAGGATGCAGAACCCCCTTCATATACAGTGAATTATAACCCTCATTCTGTCCCATTCTATCTAAAGAAAAGGGGTTCTTTCCAGGTAGGAACATTTACCAGATGCAGGAACATAGCATTCCTTGATAAGGAAGTGGAAGCAATATATGTGGGGGATCCTGTGTATTTCATATGTGGAAAAAAAGCATATCCTTGGTTACCTAGGAACTGGGGAGGTACGTGTTATTTGGGATTTCTGTTCCCTGGGGTGTTTCTTTTAAAAACATCAGACATAACCAAATTGACTAGGTCACGGCCTCGCCGTAATATTGAAGACGGGTTGATTGTAGCGGACATAGCAAAATCATTCATACCGTTTTGGGGCTAGGCGATAAAGTCTTATAACATAAGACGACTGTCAAGAATATTAGAAGAAACAATAAATGGAACTACTGATATATCATATAATATGACTCTTGAAGAAAAAGGAATTAGATTAATGACACTAGAAAATAGAATGGCCCTTGATATAATCTTAGTTGATCGCGGCGGTGTTTGCAAAATTGTGGGATCAGCGTGTTGCGTATTCATAAGTGATTCCTCCCCCACGATTTTCGAGGCGATAAGAAAATTGCATGTGTTAAGATCAGATCTCCACCCCCTGAAGGAGGCTGGGAATTGAACATAAGCTCCTGGTTCTGGGGAGTGTTGCGGTCCTGGGGATGGAAACTGTTTGCAATCTTAGTAGCAATATTGGGAATATTTGTGACATGCTGTTGTTGCATATACTGTCTTCCCATAGTGTGCGCTGCAATCAGTGAAGAATGTGTGCCGATGGTAACATACAAGAATATAATCAGGCCAGACACCCACACAGGTGATGAATCTAGAACGATCAAAGAGTTCATGGCAATCGACATTGATAATAATAAGGAGGAGACAACAAGCATATATGAGTCGGAATTCAAATCAGATTCCGAATCTGATTTAGGTACTTGGTAGGAGGAGGATGCAATGTATGGAGGAGGCATTTGGCATACGGCCAAGAGGAGGGTTTGTCAGTCCAGGAAAACTTGACACCCCTTGAGTGGAAGGAGATGTAGGATAATTGGTTGGCCGAAGACCAATCGCCTCATTTAAGGTGTTAAGAATACATGCTCATTAGTTATTACGTCGCTATTGGCCCAGCTAGAGTGCGGACATTTTAAGATGACTAGAATTGCCATTTTGTTTTCTCTCTGTTCTCTTTAACGTTGCCTCTTTGCCTCATGTAAAACTGCTTTGTTGTAGATATTATTTCACTTCAATGGCCCAAGGCTACGAAAACATGTTGAAACATTACACTGGAGAGCCAGACAGAAATGCCCGATTCCCTACCTCACATATCCTTGAAGACAGGGAGCAAGGCATTTAATCAGTACATGAATGCCAGTGAGTCGCCTGAAAGAATAGCAATGTACGAAACTAGCATTTAAAGAGTTGAATTATGTTCTTCTTTACGCCCCCACCCCCTAAGCCCAGTGAGGCCCTGGAGAGCGGGCTGACCTCTAGAGCGAGAATCGAAACTTAGAGATTGGGAGACCTAGTATGTGCCAGTCTCCTACGCACAGCTTGCCCATGAAAAACAGAAATGCTGTGTTCTCGCAAACAAAGAATGGTGTCTGTAAAAATGGAGATTGCAACCTGTTACTAAATATGGTGATCTAAGGTGTCATATTTGTCATGATGGTCAATCATCGCCTCTAATTCAAAGGGAATTTAATTGGGGCGGTATCAAATGTGTCATACTGTGTCATTGCTGATTATAAGGTGCTCCTTTTGTATATATGTAACTAATGTACGTCGTTTGTTGGCTTGCGTCCCCTGAGGTCTGTTTAGACACACGTCGCGGGGCGTGAGACCAGTTGGCCAATTGGGACTATTTTGTATTGCAATAAACCCTAGATTTTGGGAACAGAACCTCGTGTCTGGCGTATCTATTCGTGTGTGGTGTCTGTGCCTTGTTTCCACATTCGAGGGTCCCTCAGGGGCCCCTTCAGTGGTTGCTGTAGCAGTGTCCAGGGTGGTTGGGGTAGGGTGTTGTCGCATGAATCTAGAGCGGAGTCTATGGTTTCTGTAGAGTGTAGAGCAAGGCTGGGTGCAGGATGCAGTTGGTGTACGTGCTTGGTGTGGTGGGCCATTGGTGGTAACAGGGTGGTCGATGGTGTATGTAGTTGTTATGTTGTTAGAAGGAGAGGCCTTAGGTAGATACAAGACTTTAGGTTTAGTATTTGAACCTAATAACGTTATCTTTTGAGTCAGAGCAGATGCAAAGGTGAGACAAGGTGCTAAAAAGCTGGATGGTGGTGTAAGGGCTGAGGGTGGTAGGTTAGGTGACAGTGACAGGCGAATGGTAGGTGCACTAGGATAGGTAGGGGGGTTCATGGATATCTGGAGGTGGATTGATGTGAGTGCTGATAGTAGAAGATTCAGATAGGCAAGGCAGCTAAATAGGCTGGTTAGCGCTTGGCGATGTTCCTTCATGGCTGTGATGGCTAATGGTTGACATGGTTTTAGGGGCAGCACAGTAAGGTAGCACAGGTCCGCTCTAAACATCAGTGGAAATCAATGCGGTGCAGTAGGTAGCAATAGGCCACTGCGTGGTATCACAGTAAATCACAAAACAAAAAGAAAAAAAGAAAATCACCGAAAGAGAGCATCACAGTAGGTCAGGCATTATATGTACTGCATTAGGGTAAGAGCTCTGGGTTCCCTAGGACCATCGATAAAACTGGGCAGAAGTAAATATGGAACGGGGGTTTGGCTCATAGGTTATGAAAGTGTGTTATGCGCTTCACAGTAAAGCAAGACAAAGCACGTGAATGGCTCGCAGCAACAGGATATTCAGTATAGCGCAGTGATCATCTATGCTCCAGTACGTAGCGTAGCTGCACAATAAACAGGCATTGCGTGTAAGGCATTAAGGCGGCATAACAGTTCAGTATATTATTAGTCAAGGCAATGTTGGTATGAACGATCCCTATAGACAGTAGCAACCAGTTGTGCCAGTTCACGCACAACAAGGAATGTGTATTGGGAGAAGTACCCGGCCATTCAGCACTCCACACCGCATTCATACCAGTTTCGGGCAGGAATGTCTCATTCATGGTGTTACATACCAGAAAACAGACACCCATAACAAGAAGTGCATATTCGTCACACACTCCATTCACCCAGGTCCCACCACAAGGGTGTACCCACAACATACAGTTATTGGGAAGGCTCCAGCCAGTCTGGCCTGGACTTCGCCACAATACCATATATGGAACTTCCACCCAACAGCCAGTCAGGGGAAGGGACAGAGTCAGGGCTTCCAGGACTGTGGAAAAACAAGGTAAAAGGCACTAGAAAGCAAGAGGCCACAGGAGCCATCTTGTCTCCTATCAGGAATCAACTGATTCCAATGGCAGGGCCTGGGTATCCCAAAATGGAGGATACTCAGAGCACCTGACAAATTCAGCACAGAGCTGCCACCAGCCCATACCCTGCTCTGTGGGCCACACACAGGTGCCCAGAAACATACACTGTGGGTACAGGGTTGTACCCCCACCCATGGGTACCATAAGGGTATCCCAAGGGTCTGTTCACCAAACCAAAAAGAGGAAGAGCTGCACTGCCAGGAGTCCCACATGGACTCCTGTGCATAACATAACACAGAACACACATGATAAAAGAACTACAGGACAAGGACATGGAGGCCCTGTTCCTCCAATGCATTTCCAGCATCACAGGATACTACTCATAAACAAAGCCCATGTAATTCCACTATATTTGCTGTGTGGGTTGTCTGTGCTTCCTCCCCCCTTCCACAATTTATTTGCAAAAGATAATTTGTGCCCCCATCCTGCCCTGGTCTTTTATGAACTTCAAAGGGAGAGAGAGGATCCCTACAAATCCTTCAATCAACTCGGGAGGAGTGAGCGACCATACATCTAGGAGGCTTCTCTGCTGACACAGGAAAAAAGGAGATAAAAATCATCCTCCAAATTATTAGCCAAAATATTTACTTAATTTATTGGTTCAAACATATAAATGTTCTTTCCCCTGTCAAACAGAAAGATAAAGGTGACAGCCTTCCTTTTAGACATTCTTCACAGTGATAGTATAAAAAGAAACAGATAGAAATTCTTGGAGAAAGATGGTGAGGAATGAGATTGCGGACACTTTTGAAATTGCGAACACAGATTGCGCCTGTTAAAGTGAGGCTGGGGACTGCATGGAAATAATAGCTAGAGGACCCATGGCCTTGGGGGAGGGCGGGCCGTAGATCCAAATACACCAGAGATACAACCACTGATGGATATGATATAGCAGGGCAATAACGTAGATGCCACGGATTCCATTACTAATTCTATGAAACATAAAGGAAAAAAATGTTAAGATGGGGGAGGTGGTGGAGATCTAAGGGGGTGCAAACATAGGACGGCAGAGTGACCTTGCAAGAGGAGGGGGGAGTCCCCCGGAGTGGGGAAATCAGGACAGTGGCTTGGGGAGGGACAAGTTTGTACTAAATTGATGATGGAAAAAATGGTAAAGTCAACAGTGAGGAATATGATGGATCGGTGGGCAGGAACAGGGCCCTCTATCCTAGGAGAGGTACTGGGGGGGGGGGTGTTAGGGAAAATTCTCAAAATGTGCTAATTTCCCTTACCTTTTGAGACCCCAGCAACTTTGCCGGATTTCTAGGATTTGATTTCTTTACCTGGAAAGTGTTTGAGCCTTTTTCCCCACACTTTCATGTATTTTGATGTGCGTTTTCCTTTTGGTTGTGGTGTTTTAAACAACTCCATAGGTATCATATTTTTCTGTGTGTCACACAGCACCTTTAGTGCAGTGGCACAGGGATGTCTTTCAGACTCCCCAAGGTTTAAACACCTTCTCTGGGGCTGACTAATGTCTCCCAGAGCATGTAAAGTTAAATTGACTTTACTAGTCTTTTTAAATTTACAGACCCAGCACACACTATCTTACTATAGAGTGCTGGAGGGATTGCTTAGCTTCCCCTGAGTCAAAACACTCATGTAACAGTCAAATGTTACCCTTTCCTACTTTAAATGGCTGGTGGCAGTGGTTTAGATCAAACTACCATGAATTTTCCCGACCGCTAACAACGATAGCTAAAAATCGGGTCAGCCATGTTTTTCAAAATGTCGCTCAAGACCTATCTGTAAAAACAGACTCCGGTCAACTTTTTTCACCATTTATTTTGGGAAAGGTCCTCCTTGTGTTTGTCTCTGCACACCAAACCAGGTTTGGTCCCTTTGTTCATTGGCCTTTGGCGGGCTTCAGTGTTGAAGTCCTCCTCTGGCGCTAGGGTTTCTGGGGTGGACAGGATGTGAGGGAGGTGCCAGAAACTCCCTGTGCTTAGTCTCCCAGGAGACCTGAATGCACTCTGGGGAGACTGGCTAGCTGCCCGGCAAGGACAGACACCCTGTTGTGTGAGTGACAGCCAGGCTGGAATTAATGGGGGAAAACTGTTTAAAAGCAGGTCTTTGGGACTTGGAAAGCAGAGTCGACCACTGGAACGAAATAACCGAAGAGGAGAGGAAGGAAGAGGACTGCTGCAACTCCTGGTCCACCGGTGAAGCCCTGCTGCAGGTCTGAATTGCCTGAAACTCTGACGACAGAGAAGCCCTTCAAGGTTAACTTCTTCCCTTGAGTTTGGTGGGAACAACCAACTCGCAAGCCACCTGGACACGGTCCCCATCTGGTCGAATTTTCATCAGAGTGTTGTTGAAAACCAGATAGCCAGAGAGAAGGAAACCAGCTTGTGGACTTTATGGCACTCACACCTTAAACCGACATCTTGCTACAGCTTTTGGCCTCTTCCTGGGCAGAGCAGGACCCTCCCGACGTCCTCCTTCTTGTCCACACGCCTGAAGCTCAGGAACAGCGAGATCTGCTCGAACTGCCAAGAAAAACTGCCTCTGCTACAGCTTTCTTCATTAACAAGTTACTGTGCAAACGCTGTCCGGAAATCTTTTCGGCCATCGAGAAAGTGCATGAAACTTTACTCAACTACGAAGGCTTGTCCTTCCCTAAACATTTGTCAAACTTTTCACCTAAGCAAATTCTTCTAATCTCTGTGGCAAAGACTTAACCGTTATATACCAGACCTGTGCTATCTTATACAAAAGACTCTGAACCATTGACTTTAGCCCAGGCCTATTGAGAAGAATAGCTGGTTGTATTTAACTGAAATCCTTTGCCCTGCCTAAGAATGTATTTGGGCTGCCTATTCTTATAGCCTTGTCTTTTCCCTCCTTTATTAAGTATCTGAAGTGCCATTTTGCTCCCACTTAATTTTGGAGCTAAACTTGTTCATTTACTTACCGGTTGGATTTTTGTGGTGTATTAGTGTTTGATATTGAGATGCTTTTTATGTTTTCTAACTGTCTGAGTATATAAATGTATATTCTTTTATTAAGAAACCTTGAGTAAGTGTTTACTTGAATCACTGTATTGGTTGGTACTTTGTGTAACGTGTCCTACGGCTCACTCAACTCTTGAGATAAGTCTGGCTGCTCAGCCATCACTACCACTTTACTGTGTAGTACAGGCTTGTACCAAAGGTGAAATTGTGATAACACTTGTAATCCTAATTACGTGTAGTGTTCCCAAAGGGTACTGCAGGTGATTCTGCCTAACAGGGGGCAAATCAGCCCATCTAAGAAAGGCAGTAGGGGTACAATCGAACCCAAAAATGTTGAATAAAGCACTAGATGCAAAAACATTATAGTGGCTAAAAGTAATCAGGGACCCCCCTCCCCAGTCGGGTGTACAAGCTGATGGGGGTTTGACTATTATCTCTCCCCAAGAGAGTCGAGGCAGCCAAAGTCTGTCTTCAATAGCTTACTCAGCACTGTCCAATGGGGACAACCAGGTTTTCCAGACGACCCAAGCCTGATGCTGCATTATATGTTTGGCTACGGTGCACCCGATTCATTAAACAGGTGGAGAGTATTAGCCTTATTAAATGAAATTCCGAGTCAAAGACTTATAACGTCTGCGGACATAACATTGGTTGACTTTATCCATCCCGACAGGTATGACCATGTTCGGCTGGTCCTTCACTCCCGCTTAGTGTATGAAGCATTACTAGCTCAGGTAAGTCACTTTAACAAATTAGGATATGACCTCCTAACCTTTAGTACTGGGTTTATTAATGCGCAATATGACAAACAAAATGAACTCATTAAGCAAGGGCAGCAGGACCGCGAGGCGGAGGAGAGGGAAGGTGGCTTGACCCATCGTTTAGAGGAGGATCATAACTGGAGATGGCTTTCCCTCTCTCTGAGAGACTCTATTTCCCAACTTCAAGGCCTGAAAACCCAACTTTACCCATACTCAAAACTTTTTGAGAATATCATGGAACTCCAGAGGCTTTACGAAATTATGTGCCTCCACGAAATTATGTCACCGGTTAAGCCAATTTACCTGAAGTATGACCTTCCGCACACAGCAAGACATGAGGCAGTCCTCGCGTCGGTCACGTCCTCGGCTCCCTCTTCTTCCAAAAAAGGTTCTCCATCAGACTCAACAATGCACAAGTCAACTCAGACCACCCAGCTGAAACACCTTAACGAATTTGCTACAATATTTGCAAACAAACCACAACCATCTCCAAGTGTAAACATGACTACACGCAAGAAAGTCTTAAAACTAGCTACGAACGACCAACCACCCGACTCAGCTTGCCAATCAACCCAACGCAAGCTTGAATCTGTGGTACTGATGCCTAATCATCACACAGCTCCCGGAACTGCAGCTCATGGTCTCACTCAAGCGGGTTCCGTAACGGACCTGAGCAAGTCCCCCATCTTAACAGAAGAATGCCTAAACTCAAGTCTCCTATTGTCTGCGTCGCCTCACAACGCTCAAGTATCGCCGGAGAAAAGACCTACTAAATGCAACATTCCATCAACATCTCCCCCTGCCCCCAACTCCAAACCTATAGCAGACCCTCTACTCCAGTCATCGGTGGCTTCCAGTCCTCACAAACCCACCCAGGGCCTTCGTAATAACGATTCTCCAAAACTTGCGCCTGACCTACAAAGTAGATCTAGACCAAGAACCAAATCAACGAGATCTCCTACGCCAGGGGAACGCACAGCCCAAAACCAAACAGAAAAACACGCTGACCATACGAGGGACAATTCCACCCGTCTCTTCAAAATAGAGAAAATCTCCAGCAAAGACAAGTATGTCATCTTGAACAGAAGAACTGTGTTAAAGATAACATTGTCTGTACCTTCCCTAAAGAAACTAAACTCGGAACACTTTAAGAGGGTCTAGCCTTACCATAGAGATAACAAGGCAAAAGCCTACCTTCACATCTATTCCTCTGCAATCCAAGACATATGCCGCCAAGCCGGTGAAGATTTAAAAGCGCAAGGCTTGTTGCTCTCTGAACTAACAACTCTGGATCTTAAGAACCTCACCAAGGGAACATATCCTAAAAAAGGAAGACTCAGCGACCACAGTCCATCCCAACGACACGTTGACCGAAGAAACGAACTGAAGTCTCACTTTACAGTTCCATCCAGGACTCCGAAGACGTGCCAAGACTCACCTGGCCGTCCACCACGCCTATCACGTGACTACCCTGATCTGAATCGAACATCACTGAAAACTCAGCATTCTATTAATGGCAGACAAGAAACATCTACGAATCGCCCGCCCCATTCCCAAAATCACAGATCCCGTTCGGATCAAAGAAAGCAAAGCTGAAGAGATCAGTCTCCGCGAAGAGACCCGTCCAACTACAGATCCCGTGCGCAATTCAAATCATCTCCGCCGATCGCCATCAAAAACTCGACAACACCATCCGGCCCATGGGAATGGATAAAGGGTGCCTTATCCTCAAATCGCCTTAGATAGCAACTACCAAAAGAAGCGGACATTCAATCTCTTCAAAAGTCCTTATCGTTGGCCTCTTGGAACACTAGAGGACATACCCATCTAACTGATCACAACACTGTCGACGTGGGTCCATTTGACATATTTTGCTTACAGGAAACATGGCTCCAGGAAAAACCGTCAATGGACGGATACGACATTGTGATCTCGCCAGCTGTCAAAGGTCTGCTAGGCCGCCCCTCAGCAGGTCTTCTTATTGGAATTCGGTCAGACCAAAACTTAAAACTCATCAAAACAACGGCAAGATCCTATGAGGTGTTGGCAGTCTTAATCGAATGGAACCCTGCGCCTGAATTCCCGAAACAATGTGCAAAGCAACGTTCATCACTGCCACTCGCCTTGATTACTACTTATTGGAATCCTCAAAGGACATCGACACTACTCTTTTGTCAAACTATGGCTGAGGCAATCGACGAGATCCTTACTGAATGGAATACTCCTTTTCTACTTATCTGTGGAGATCTCAACGCGAAGTGCACACAACCGCAAGATATCCCTTCAAATTCCACCGACACCACAGCAGCGGAGCTTAGGGGTCAAGCTCGGATGACCCTTATGGCATCCAGGAACCTGCACAATGCCACCTGGATTCTGGAAGGGCAGTCCCACTTACCAACCTGGGAGAGAGGCCGGTCATCAGCTACTCTAGACTACATCTTTGCCTCTCCAGCACTGTGCGCAGTAATCCAAGATTTTCAAGTAGTCAAAACTCTACCAAGCGACCACAACATGTTAACTGTATCATGGCCATCTACCGGCCGTACCCCATCTCGCTACCTATCATCGGTCGAAACGAATCCCCAACAAACGCGCCTTCGTCTGACATCGGCCAACATCAGATTGATCACCCAACAGTACGTCTCGGAAATTGAGACGGAACTGTTCCTTGACCCATCCCCAAGGCCGAACTACCTGCCTATGCTTCTCAAGTACAAGCATCACGCGTCATCTAGTCTGTCGATCCCAAAAGCTTACAATTACCAGTATGACAAACAAACAGCACTGAAAAAAAACGCATTGAGAAAGCTCAGAAGACGCGCTAAGGCAGACAACACCATTGCTGCATGGGACTGCTGGAAAGACGAAAACAAAATCTACAAATCATGGATCAGAGCACGCCGAGCCATTTTATACCAACATGACGCTGAATCAATGCTGAGAGTCTTAACGGCAAAGAAAACAGCGGATTTCTGGTCCCTGATAAACGCCTCTCAAGGAACCACAGCCTCAAGCATGATTAACTCAGTCCCGAAACAAGCCTGGGTCACTTTCTTTACCGATCTCTTCGCCAGTCCGATTCCTGCAATGAATATGTCTTTCGACACCACCGCAGCCCCTTAGATTGACTTGTCAGCCCCAGCGGACATAAGTGCAGCTATTCAAAAATTAAAAGCGTCAAGAGCCCCAGGCCCGGACGGCCTGACGAACATAGACCTAAAGAAACATCTCACTGAATGGGCCACCTTCATTGGCATTCTGTTTGAGCATTGCAGATCCACCAGAAAGATCCCAACGTCGTGGTGCAAAGCAACCATCATTCCAATTTTCAAACAAGGAAGTAGGGAAGCGCCCGCAAACTATCGTCCAATTGCCCTATTGGACATCATGGGCAAACTCTTTGCAACTCTTCTTTTGGACCACTTCAACCGATGGGCGAAAACGGTTCCCTGCAGCGAGCCTCTCCAACTAGGCTTCAAGAAAAATGGTGGTACTGCACTGAACATCCTCATACTTACCATCTTGAAAGCAAAAATAAAACAAGGTTTCCCCACAGTCTACGTGGCGTTTATCGACCTCTCACAGGCCTTCGACAAAGTCGAGAGGCCAAGACTGTGGAGAAAGCTGGAAAATTGGAATTGCCCGAACGATGTCCTACAACAAATAATAGCCCTTCACACCAACACTACACTCAACGTCTGGCTGAATAGACAAGGAGCACTGTCTAAAGAAATCCATGCACACAGAGGAGTAAAGCAAGGCTGGCCCCGGCGCTCTTCGTGGCTTTTTTGGGGGACTACAAAGACTCGGAAGCCCGGGTCCGCAGCTTTCCGCCGAAGTTTGGTAATTGCACCCTCTCCCGTCTTCTCTACGCTGACGACATGATCTTGTTTGATTAAACTCCGATCGGCCTCCAGCGGCAGCTGGATAACCTGGCAGTCTATATGAGCACCAACAATCTCCAGATCAATCAGACAAAAACCAAAATCATGATCCTCTCTAGATCTGGCCACTCCCAGAAAAAAACCCGGTCCTGGTCAGTGTGTAAAACCAACATCGAAGTGGTCCCTCACTTCAAATATCTAGGAGTGATCATCGACGGGACTTCGCAGGAACTTAAAATGCAACAACATCTGTGGGCCAAAACCAAACAACTGACTTCCCAACTAAGAGCGATTGATAGAAAGTACGGCAAATTCTCGCTAGCGCCGGCCATTCATTTCTATAAGGGAAAAATGGTTCCGGCTCTGACCTACGGCATGGACGCCATGTTTACTGTACCGTCCCAACTATGGAGGACACTGGAGGGCTACATCTGGAAATCCCTCCTAGGCCTACCCACCGCCATTCCAATCCAAGCCATCAGAAGAGAGCTGGGCCTTCTATCGCTAAGCGCCACCGTCAGAGGGGCCTCACTTGCCCTCTTCAGGAAGACCCTTATCAAAGACGGCTTGCCAATTCTCAACATCATTGGACAGAAACTCGAATAAACGAACTGCAAGGCTGCTCAAAAATGGGTACACCTCCAAAAAACCAAACTGGAGGATCTGCAATGCACACTAAACGACCTGATCACGAACCCGCAAAGAGTCAGCGAAAAACTGAAACTTCAAGACTGGATTAGCACTATCGACAAAGCGGTAGCAACCAAGTTCCTAAACCATCTTCCACCGACTTACAATAAATTGAAACTCCCCATGGCGTACTGTCTGAGATTTCCGGATAAAAAACTACGTTCAACATTTCTAAGAGCGCGGCTAAACTTGCTCCATACTCGAGAAATCTTAGTGATGAGAAGGCTGTCCACCGTCACCACGTGCAGACTGTGCAAAACTCCGGACTCTATTGAGACCATTCGCCACCTTCTCCTAAACTGCCTCGCCTTAACTCAAGTTCGCACAGCTTTTCTCACTCCACTATGGCTCGACTCGGTTCTGATCAATGAGCAAACATGGTGGTATCGCTTGATATCTGGCAAAAAATCTGGCTGGGCTGCCGTCACGGCCAAAATAATGGAAGCAGCCTTTATCAAAATCAACGTTGCAACCTAGACGCCTCTCTGGCCATCGAACTTCAATGTTCATGCATCTAACAATAGATGATTTCGCCACAGATAAACTTTGAGATAACTATTGCGTTCGACACGCCCTGACTCAGGCTCTACAAACTTTAATCTGTACTCTCTTCAAATGATGCCTTCTTGTAAAAATCATTCGCTGTGATTATACACAAGTAAATAAAAATTAAAAAAATTATAATCTCCGTCAAGGCTGTATATTTACCCCGGCTCTATTTAATTTATATATGTCAGACGAGGGGCACTATATTGGATGCAGTAGCCTTCGTACCTCCTAAGATTGAGTGGAAAAAAATCTGCTGGTCGGCCTATGCAGACGATTTCATATTATTGGATCACACCCCTACAGGGCTCCAAAGTTTAATAATTGCTTTCAATTAATATATTGGGACAAAGGGCCTCATTCCGAGGCTGGAGGTAGCTATGTCGCTATTAGCGCCATGGCTACCCCCTTACTGCATACCGGGTCCGGGTTCCCTGAATCGGGAATTACTGGGCCATTCCAACCTTGGAGGACCCGGTATTTCCCCATTCAGGGAACCCATCCCTATTCCCATCCCCATAGAGCTCAATGGGAATGGGGACCATCCTAACAACGGGCCCATTAATAACAGCCCGTTGTTAGCATGCTGGTCCTTTAGCGGCTCCCACTAAGGGCGCCTGGTAAAATCAGCCGCCCTTAGCGGGACCCGCTAAAGGACCTCGGAATGCAGCAGTAAGGGGTTAACGGCACCAGCACCCTTAACAGCGCCGCTAAAGGACCTCGTAATGCTGCGGTAAGGGGTTAACGGCACCAGCACCCTTACCAGCGCTGCTAAAGGACCTCGTAATGCGGCGGTAAGGGGTTAACGGCACCAGCACCCTTACCAGCGCCACTAAAGGACCTCGTAATGCGGCGGTAAGGGGTTAACGGCACCAGCACCCTTACCAGCGCCGTTAACCCGTTACCGCCCACCTCGGAATGAGGCGCAAAGTTTAAAAACTTTACTTTAAAAGTAAATCCACAAAAGACTGTAGTAATGAGACTAAGCAAACGCACTACTCCAATTGGCTTTACGTGGTTTCTTAATAATGTAAGACTTGTTGTGAAGTCACCTATGACTAATCTGGGTTTTCCTATCTTCGTGGTGCCTAAAAATCGCAATTATCTCCCAGGTATATAAACAAATTGCGCAAATAAAGAAATATGGTACATTCTCCATGCCCCCATTTTAGGTGTTTACCTTTCTAAGACCATTCCGTAGCTGTGTATGGGTTTTGAGTGAGATGTATACACACGAAGGCATGCTTTGGCGGCCTGTCTTACACTCCGTACCTAAGGGTGTCCCACTACCAGCAATTCCATAGGAGGTAGGATTACAATCCAGTGAAACACGGTGGAATGGCGGAGGCCGTCCCTGTGCAGGAAACTCTATAGGACTCGGGGTGAATCTTTACATTCATTACTGGGGAAAGGGCTACAGGGGGAACTGGCCCAGGCAGCTTTGTATCAGTGCACCTTGAAGAATCTCACTTGTCCCTAAAGAAATCGGGGTCAACGTTAGGAACTTTGCTCCAGCACCCAATGAAGGTAAAAAGACTTCTTCAGCATAATGACTGGGCCGGAACCATTGATGCAGGGCTGGGCCGGAACCGTTGATGCAGTGCTGGGCCGGAACCGTTGATGCAGTGCTGGGCTGGAACCATTGATGCAGTGCTGGGCCGGAACCATTGATGCAGGGCTGGGTCGGAACCGTTGATGCAGTGCTGGGCTGGAACCATTGATGCAGTGCTGGGCCGGAACCATTGATGCAGTGCTGGGCCGGAACCATTGATGCAGGGCTGGGCCGGAACCGTTGATGCAGTGCTGGGCTGGAACCGTTGATGCAGTGCTGGGCCGGAACCATTGATGCAGTGCTGGGCCGGAACCATTGATGCAGGGCTGGCCCGGAACCATTGATGCAGGGCTGGGCCGGAACCATTGATGCAGGGCTGGGCCTGAACCGTCGATGCAGGGCTGGGCCGGAACCATTGATGCAGGGCTGGGCCGGAACCATTGATGCAGGGCTGGCCCGGAACCATTGATGCAGGGCTGGCCCGGAACCATTGATGCAGGGCTGGGCCGGAACCGTCGATGCAGGGCTGGGCCGGAACCATTGATGCAGTGCTGGCCCGGAACCGTCGATGCAAGGCTGGGTCGGAACCTTTAATGCAGTGCTGGGCCGGAACCATTGATGCAGTGCTGGGCCGGAACCGTCGATGCAGGGCTGGGCCGGAACCATTGATGCAGTGCTGGGCCGGAACCATTGATGCAGGGCTGGGCCGGAACCGTCGATGCAGGGCTGGGCCGGAACCATTGATGCAGTGCTGGCCCGGAACCATTGATGCAGGGCTGGCCCGGAACCGTCGATGCAGGGCTGGCCCGGAACCGTCGATGCAGGGCTGGGCCGGAACCATTGATGCAGTGCTGGGCTGGAACCATTGATGCACTGCTGGGTCGGAACCTTTAATGCAGTGCTGGGCCGGAACCATTGATGCAGGGCTGGGCCGGAACCATTGATGCAGTGCTGGGCCGGAACCATTGATGCAGGGCTGGGCCGGAACCATTTATGCAGTGCTGGGCCGGAACCGTCGATGCAGTGCTGGGCCGGAACCATTGATGCAGGGCTGGGCCGGAACCATTGATGCAGGGCTGGGCCGGAACCATTGATGCAGGGCTGGGCCGGAACCGTCGATGCAGTGCTGGGCCGGAACCATTGATGCACTGCTGGGTCGGAACCTTTAATGCAGTGCTGGGCCGGAACCATTGATGCAGGGCTGGGCCGGAACCGTCGATGCAGGGCTGGGCCGGAACCATTGATGCAGGGCTGGGCCGGAACCGTCGATGCAGTGCTGGGCCGGACCCATTGATGCACTGCTGGGTCGGAACCTTTAATGCAGTGCTGGGCCGGAACCATTGATGCAGGGCTGGGCCGGAACCGTCGATGCAGGGCTGGGCCGGAACCATTGATGCAGTGCTGGGCCGGAACCGTCGATGCAGTGCTGGGCCGGAACCATTGATGCAGGGCTGGGCCGGAACCATTGATGCAGTGCTGGGCCGGAACCGTCGATGCAGTGCTGGGCCGGAACCATTGATGCAGGGCTGGGCCGGAACCATTGATGCAGGGCTGGGCCGGAACCGTCGATGCAGTGCTGGGCCGGAACCATTGATGCACTGCTGGGCTGGAACCATTGATGCAGTGCTGGGCCGGAACCATTGATGCAGGGCTGGGCCGGAACCATTGATGCACTGCTGGGTCGGAACCTTTAATGCAGTGCTGGGCCGGAACCATTGATGCAGGGCTGGGCCGGAACCGTCGATGCAGGGCTGGGCCGGAACCATTGATGCAGTGCTGGGTCGGAACCATTGATGCAGTGCTGGGCTGGAACCATTGATGCAGTGCTGGGCCGGAACCATTGATGCAGTGCTGGGCTGGAACCATTGATGCAGTGCAGGCCGGAACCATTGATGCAGTGCTGGGCTGGAACTGTCAATGCAGTGCTGGCAGAACTATATATTAAAGAAGTGCGCTGCACTGCCTGGCATAAACCCCATCCCACAATCCCTAGCCCGGAAATGCCCTTGGTATGCCATGACTGGCATGTAACTCTCGTTGCTAGTTCAAGGCGCTGTGCCAGGGGTGCGGTGAGGGCCATGTAATAAAGCCACTTCCTGGGGAACTGCCCCATCCTCTCATCACACACAGCACACGCCTGCGCATCCCATCACTCACCTGATCAGAAGCTGCTGGCACTGCCCTTGCCACTGCAAATGAGCCCAAGGTGGGGTGGGGGGGTCAGTCATCAGACTCTCCAGAGGCAGTCTCCCGCACCCAGGACCTAGCGGAATAATGACCGGTGTTGTATGCTATCCTGCATCCCCATGGTAGCTTGTGGAGGGCAGTGCCGCAATCTCCGGAGCCACGCCCACTTGGCTGTCCCGCCCACCCACAGATGGCTACAGCCATACAAACAGCGTAAAAATAAGAATATGGAAATACAGCCTAATAGCCCCGCCCTCCAACAGCTCTCTTCCTGGGATTGGCCAGTGATGTCATTGTAGCTCCGCCCCTCAGTTGTGGGGGATGCAGAATAGAATGGAAGGCTGGGGAGCGAGGCGGGCTCGGGCTTCCATGCCCCTGAACTCCGTGTCACAGCCCCCTGGGACACACAGGCTGCAATGCCCCGTGTCACAGCCCCCTGGGATACACAGGCCGCAATGCCCCGTGTCACAGCCCCCTGGGACACACAGGCTGCAATGCCCCGTGTCACAGCCCCCTGGGACAGACAGGCTGCAATGCCCCCGTCTCACAGCCCCCTGGGACACGCAGGCTGCAATGCCCCGTGTCACAGCCCCCTGGGGCACGCAGGCCGCAATGCCCCGTGTCACAGCCCCCTGGGACACACAGGCTGCAATGCCCCGTGTCACAGCCCCCTGGAACACACAGGCTGCAATGCCCCGTGTCACAGGCCCCTGGGACACGCAGGCTGCAATGCCCTGTGTCACAGCCCCCTGGGGCACGCAGGCTGCAATGCCCCGTGTCCCAGCCCCCTGGGACACGCAGGCTGCAATGCCCCGTGTCACAGGCCCCTGGGACACGCAGGCTGAAATGCCCCCTGTCACAGCCCCCTGGGACACGCAGGCTGCAATGCCCCCGTCTCACAGCCCCCTGGGACACGCAGGCTGCAATGCCCCGTGTCACAGCCCCCTGGGATACACAGGCCGCAATGCCCCGTGTCACAGCCCCCTGGGACACACAGGCTGCAATGCCCCGTGTCACAGCCCCCTGGGACAGACAGGCTGCAATGCCCCCGTCTCACAGCCCCCTGGGACACGCAGGCTGCAATGCCCCGTGTCACAGCCCCCTGGGGCACGCAGGCTGCAATGCCCCGTGTCCCAGCCCCCTGGGACACGCAGGCTGCAATGCCCCGTGTCACAGGCCCCTGGGACACGCAGGCTGCAATGCCCTGTGTCACAGCCCCCTGGGGCACGCAGGCTGCAATGCCCCGTGTCCCAGCCCCCTGGGACACGCAGGCTGCAATGCCCCGTGTCACAGGCCCCTGGGACACGCAGGCTGAAATGCCCCCTGTCACAGCCCCCTGGGACACGCAGGCTGCAATGCCCCCGTCTCACAGCCCCCTGGGACACGCAGGCTGCAATGCCCCCTGTCACAGCCCCCTGGGACACACAGGCTGCAATGCCCTGTGTCACAGCCCCCTGGGGCACACAGGCTGCAATGCCCCGTGTCCCAGCCCCCTGGGACACACAGGCTGCAATGCCCCGTGTCCCAGCCCCCTGGGACACACAGGCTGAAATGCCCCGTGTCACAGCCCCCTGGGACACACAGGCTGCAATGCCCCGTGTAACAGCCCCCTGGGACACACAGGCTGCAATGCCCCGTGTAACAGCCCCCTGGGACACACAGGCTGCAATGCCCCCTGTCCCAGCGCCCTGGGACACACAGACTGCAATGCCCCGTGTCACAGCCCCCTGGGACACACAGGCCGCAATGCCCCCTGTCCCAGCCCCCTGGGACACACAGGCCGCAATGCCCCGTGTCACAGCCCCCTGGGACACACAGGCCGCAATGCCCCGTGTCACAGCCCCCTGGGACACACAGGCCGCAATGCCCCGTGTCACAGCCCCCTGGGACACACAGGCCGCAATGCCCCGTGTTGCCCCGTGTCCCAGCCGCCCCGTGTCACAGCCCCCTGGGACACACAGGCCGCAATGCCCCGTGTCCCAGCCCCCTGGGACACACAGGCTGCAATGCCCCGTGCCACAGCCCCCTGGGACACACAGGCTGCAATGCCCCCTGTCACAGCCCCCTGGGACACACAGGCTGCAATGCCCCGTGTCACAGCCCCCTGGGACACACAGGCTGAAATGCCCCGTGTCACAGCCCCCTGGGACACACAGGCTGCAATGCCCCCTGTCCCAGTGCCCTGGGACACACAGGCTGCAATGCCCCGTGTCCCAGCCCCCTAGGCTGCAATGCCCCGTGTCCCAGCCCCCTGCCCCGTGTCACAGCCCCCTGGGACACACAGGCTGCAATGCCCCATGTCCCAGCCCCCTGGGACACACAGACTGCAATGCCCCGTGTCACAGTCCCCTCGAACACACAGGCTGCAATGCCCCGTGTCACAGCCCCCTGGGACACACAGGCTGCAATGCCCCGTGTAAAAGCCCTCTGGGACACACAGGCTGCAATGCCCCGTGGTGTAACAGCCCCCTGGGACACACAGGCTGCAATGCCCCGTGTCCCAGCCCCCTGGAACACACAGGCTGCAATGCCCCGCGTGTCACAGCCCCCTGGGACACACAGGCTGCAATTCCCCGTGTCCCAGCCCCCTGGGACACAGAGGCTGCAATGCCCCGTGTCACAGCCCCCTGGGACACACAGGTTGCAATGCCCCGTGTCACAGCCCCCTGGGACACACATGCTGCAATGCCCCGTGTCACAGCCCCCTAGGCTGCAATGCCCCCTGTCACAGCCCCCTGGGACACACAGGCCGCAATGCTCCGTGTCCCAGCCCCCTGGGACACACAGGCTGCAATGCCCCGTGTCCCAGCCCCCTGGGACACACAGGCTGCAATGCCCCATGTCCCAGCCCCCTAGGACACACAGGCTGCAATGCCCCGTGTCCCAGCCCCCTGGGACACAGAGGCTGCAATGCCCCGTGGCCCAGCCCCCTGGGACACACAGGCTGCAATGCCCCGTGTCACAGCCCCCTGGGACACACAGGCTGCAATGCCCCGTCTCACAGCCCCCTAGGCAGCAATGCCCGTGTCCCAGCCCCCTGGGACACACAGGCTGCAATGCTCCGTGTCACAGCCCCCTGGGACACACAGGCTGCAATGCCCCGTGTCCCAGCCCCTGGAACACACAGGCTGCAATGCCCCGTGTCCCAGCCCCCTGGGACACACAGGCTGCAATGCCCCGTGTAACAGTCCCCTGGGACACACAGGCTGCAATGCCCCGTGTCACAGCCCCCTGGGACACAGGCTGCAATGCCCCGTGTCACAGCCCCCGGGACACACAGGCTGCAATGCCTCGTGTCCCAGCCCCCTGGGACACACAGGCTGCAATGCCCCGTGTCACAGCCCCCTGGGACACACAGGCTGCAATGCCCCGTGTCCCAGCCCCCTGTGACACACAGGCTGCAATGCCCCGTGCCCCCTGGAACACACAGGCTGCAATGCCCCGTGTCCCAGCCCCCTGGGACACACAGGCTGCAATGCCCCGTGTCCCAGCCCCTTGGGACACACAGGCTGCAATGCCCCGTCTCACAGCCCCCTGGGACACAGAGGCTGCAATGCCCCGTCTCACAGCCCCCTGGGACACACAGGCTGCAATGCCCCGTGTCCCAGGCTGCAATGCCCTGTGTCCCAGCCCCCTGGGACACACAGGCTGCAATGCCCCGTCTCACAGCCCCCTGGGACACAAAGGCTACAATGCCCCGTGTAACAGCCCCCTGGGACACACAGGCTGCAATGCCCCGTGTAACAGCCCCCTGGGACACACAGGCTGCAATGCCCCGTGTCACAGCCCCCTGGGACACACAGGCTGCAATGCCTCGTGTCCCAGCCCCCTGGGACACACAGGCTGCAATGCCCCGTCTAACAGCCCCTTGGAACACACAGGCTGCAATGCCCCGTCTCACAGCCCCCTAGGACACACAGGCTGCAATGTCCCATGTAACAGCCCCCTGGGAGAAACAGCCTGCATTGCCCCGTGTAACAGCCCCCTGGGACACACAGGCTGAAATGCCCCGTGTCCCAGCCCCCTGGGACACACAGGCTGCAATGCCCCGTGTAACAGCCCCCTGGGACACACAGGCTGCAATGCCCCGTGTCACAGCCCCCTGGGACACACAGGCTGCAATGCCCCGTGTCCCAGCCCCCTGGAACACACAGGCTGCAATGCCCCGTGTCACAGCCCCCTGGGACACACAGGCTGCAATGCCCAGTGTCCCAGCCCCCTGGGACACACAGGCTGCAATGCCCCGTCTCACAGCCGCCTAGGACACACAGGCTGCAATGCCCCGTCTCACAGCCCCCTAGGACACACAGGCTGCAATGCCCCGTGTAACAGCCCCCTGGGACACACAGGCTGAAATGCCCCGATAACAGCCCCCTGGGACACACTGGCTGCAATGCCCCGTGTCACAGCCCCCTAAGCTGCAATGCCCCGTGTCACAGCCCCCTGGGACACACAGGCTGCAATGCCCCGTGTCCCAGCCCCCTGGGACACACAGGCTGCAATGCCCCATGTCCCAGCCCCCTGGAACACACAGGCTGCAATGTCCCGTGTCACAGCCCCCTGGGACACACAGGCTGCAATGCCCCGTGTCACAGCCCCCTGGGACACACAGGCTGCAATGCCCCGTGTCCCAGCCCCCTGGGACACACAGCTGCAATGCCCAGTGTCCCAGCCCCCTGGGACACACAGGCTGAAATGCCCCGTGTCACAGCCCCCTGGGACACACAGGCTGCAATGCCCCGTGCCACAGCCCCCTAGGATACACAGGCTGCAATGCCCCATGTAACAGCCCCCTGGGACACACAGGCTGCAATGCCCCGTGTAACTGCCCCCTGGGACACACAGGCTGCAATGCCCCGTGTCCCAGCCCCCTGGGACACACAGGCTGCAATGCCCCGTCTCACAGCCCCCTAGGACACACAGGCTGCAATGCCCCGTCTCACAGCCCCCTGGGACACACAGGCTGCAATGCCCCGTGTTCCAGCCCGATGGGACACAGAGGCTGCAATGCCCCGTGTCCCAGCCCCCTGGAACACACAGTCTGCAATGCCCCGTGTCACAGCCCCCTGGGACACACAGGCTGCAATGCCCCGTGTCCCAGCCCTCTGGGACACACAGGCTGCAATGCCCCGTCTCACAGCCCCCTGGGACACACAGGCTGCAATGCCCCGTGTAACAGCCCCCTGGGACACACAGGCTGCAATGCCCCGTGTAACAGCCCCCTGGGACACATAGGCTGCAATGCCCCGTGTCACAGCCCCCTAGGCTGCAATGCCCCGTGTCACAGCCCCCTGGGACACACAAGCTGCAATGCCCCGTGCCCCAGCCCCCTGGGACACACAGGCTGCAATGCCCCGTCTCACAGCCCCCTGGAATAGAGGCTGCAATGCCCCGTGTCCCAGCCCCCTGGAACACACAGGCTGCAATGCCCCGTCTCACAGCCCCCTAGGACACAGAGGCTGCAATGCCCCGTGTCCCAGCCCCCTGGAACACACAGTCTGCAATGCCCCGTGTCACAGCCCCCTGGGACACACAGGCTGCAATGCCCCGTGTCCCAGCCCTCTGGGACACACAGGCTGCAATGCCCCGTCTCACAGCCCCCTGGGACACACAGGCTGCAATGCCCCGTGTAACAGCCCCCTGGGACACACAGGCTGCAATGCCCCGTGTAACAGCCCCCTGGGACACACAGGCTGCAATGCCCCGTGTCACAGCCCCCTGGGACACACAGGCTGCAATGCCTCGTGTCCCAGCCCCCTGGGACACACATGCTGCAATGCCCCGTCTAACAGCCCCTTGGAACACACAGGCTGCAATGCCCCGTCTCACAGCCCCCTAGGACACACAGGCTGCAATGTCCCATGTAACAGCCCCCTGGGAGAAACAGCCTGCATTGCCCCGTGTAACAGCCCCCTGGGACACACAGGCTGAAATGCCCCGTGTCCCAGCCCCCTGGGACACACAGGCTGCAATGCCCCGTGTAACAGCCCCCTGGGACACACAGGCTGCAATGCCCCGTGTCACAGCCCCCTGGGACACACAGGCTGCAATGCCCCGTGTCCCAGCCCCCTGGAACACACAGGCTGCAATGCCCCGTGTCACAGCCCCCTGGGACACACAGGCTGCAATGCCCAGTGTCCCAGCCCCCTGGGACACACAGGCTGCAATGCCCCGTCTCACAGCCGCCTAGGACACACAGGCTGCAATGCCCCGTCTCACAGCCCCCTAGGACACACAGGCTGCAATGCCCCGTGTAACAGCCCCCTGGGACACACAGGCTGAAATGCCCCGATAACAGCCCCCTGGGACACACTGGCTGCAATGCCCCGTGTCACAGCCCCCTAAGCTGCAATGCCCCGTGTCACAGCCCCCTGGGACACACAGGCTGCAATGCCCCGTGTCCCAGCCCCCTGGGACACACAGGCTGCAATGCCCCATGTCCCAGCCCCCTGGAACACACAGGCTGCAATGTCCCGTGTCACAGCCCCCTGGGACACACAGGCTGCAATGCCCCGTGTCACAGCCCCCTGGGACACACAGGCTGCAATGCCCCGTGTCCCAGCCCCCTGGGACACACAGCTGCAATGCCCAGTGTCCCAGCCCCCTGGGACACACAGGCTGAAATGCCCCGTGTCACAGCCCCCTGGGACACACAGGCTGCAATGCCCCGTGCCACAGCCCCCTAGGATACACAGGCTGCAATGCCCCATGTAACAGCCCCCTGGGACACACAGGCTGCAATGCCCCGTGTAACTGCCCCCTGGGACACACAGGCTGCAATGCCCCGTGTCCCAGCCCCCTGGGACACACAGGCTGCAATGCCCCGTCTCACAGCCCCCTAGGACACACAGGCTGCAATGCCCCGTCTCACAGCCCCCTGGGACACACAGGCTGCAATGCCCCGTGTTCCAGCCCGATGGGACACAGAGGCTGCAATGCCCCGTGTCCCAGCCCCCTGGAACACACAGTCTGCAATGCCCCGTGTCACAGCCCCCTGGGACACACAGGCTGCAATGCCCCGTGTCCCAGCCCTCTGGGACACACAGGCTGCAATGCCCCGTCTCACAGCCCCCTGGGACACACAGGCTGCAATGCCCCGTGTAACAGCCCCCTGGGACACACAGGCTGCAATGCCCCGTGTAACAGCCCCCTGGGACACATAGGCTGCAATGCCCCGTGTCACAGCCCCCTAGGCTGCAATGCCCCGTGTCACAGCCCCCTGGGACACACAAGCTGCAATGCCCCGTGCCCCAGCCCCCTGGGACACACAGGCTGCAATGCCCCGTCTCACAGCCCCCTGGAATAGAGGCTGCAATGCCCCGTGTCCCAGCCCCCTGGAACACACAGGCTGCAATGCCCCGTCTCACAGCCCCCTAGGACACACAGGCTGCAATGTCCCATGTAACAGCCCCCTGGGACAAACAGCCTGCATTGCCCCGTGTAACAGCCCCCTGGGACACACAGGCTGCAATGCCCCGTGTCCCAGCCCCCTGGGACACACAGGCTGCAATGCCCCGTGTAACAGCCCCCTGGGACACACAGGCTGCAATGCCCCATGTCCCAGCCCCCTGGAACACACAGGCTGCAATGTCCCGTGTCACAGCCCCCTGGGACACACAGGCTGCAATGCCCCGTCTCACAGCTCCCTGGGACACACAGGCTGCAATGCCCCGTGTCACAGCCCCCTGGGACACACAGGCTGCAATGCCCCCTGTCACAGCCCCCTGGGACACACAGGCTGCAATGCCCCGTGTCACATCCCCCTGGGACACACAGGCTGCAATGCCCCGTGTCCCAGCCCCCTGGGACACACGGGCTGCAATGCCCCGTGTCCCAGCCCCCTGGGACACACAGGCTGCAATGTCCCGTGTCACAGCCCCCTGGGACACACAGGCTGCAATGCCCCGTGTCCCAGCCCCCTGGGACACACAGCTGCAATGCCCAGTGTCCCAGCCCCCTGGGACACACAGGCTGAAATGCCCCGTGTCACAGCCCCCTGGGACACACAGGCTGCAATGCCCCGTGCCACAGCCCCCTAGGATACACAGGCTGCAATGCCCCATGTAACAGCCCCCTGGGACACACAGGCTGCAATGCCCCGTGTAACTGCCCCCTGGGACACACAGGCTGCAATGCCCCGTGTCCCAGCCCCCTGGGACACACAGGCTGCAATGCCCCGTCTCACAGCCCCCTAGGACACACAGGCTGCAATGCCCCGTCTCACAGCCCCCTGGGACACACAGGCTGCAATGCCCCGTGTCCCAGCCCGATGGGACACAGAGGCTGCAATGCCCCGTGTCCCAGCCCCCTGGAACACACAGTCTGCAATGCCCCGTGTCACAGCCCCCTGGGACACACAGGCTGCAATGCCCCGTGTCCCAGCCCTCTGGGACACACAGGCTGCAATGCCCCGTCTCACAGCCCCCTGGGACACACAGGCTGCAATGCCCCGTGTAACAGCCCCCTGGGACACACAGGCTGCAATGCCCCGTGTAACAGCCCCCTGGGACACATAGGCTGCAATGCCCCGTGTCACAGCCCCCTAGGCTGCAATGCCCCGTGTCACAGCCCCCTGGGGCACACAAGCTGCAATGCCCCGTGCCCCAGCCCCCTGGGACACACAGGCTGCAATGCCCCGTCTCACAGCCCCCTGGAATAGAGGCTGCAATGCCCCGTGTCCCAGCCCCCTGGAACACACAGGCTGCAATGCCCCGTCTCACAGCCCCCTAGGACACACAGGCTGCAATGTCCCATGTAACAGCCCCCTGGGACAAACAGCCTGCATTGCCCCGTGTAACAGCCCCCTGGGACACACAGGCTGCAATGCCCCGTGTCCCAGCCCCCTGGGACACACAGGCTGCAATGCCCCGTGTAACAGCCCCCTGGGACACACAGGCTGCAATGCCCCATGTCCCAGCCCCCTGGAACACACAGGCTGCAATGTCCCGTGTCACAGCCCCCTGGGACACACAGGCTGCAATGCCCCGTCTCACAGCTCCCTGGGACACACAGGCTGCAATGCCCCGTGTCACAGCCCCCTGGGACACACAGGCTGCAATGCCCCCTGTCACAGCCCCCTGGGACACACAGGCTGCAATGCCCCGTGTCACATCCCCCTGGGACACACAGGCTGCAATGCCCCGTGTCCCAGCCCCCTGGGACACACGGGCTGCAATGCCCCGTGTCCCAGCCCCCTGGGACACACAGGCTGCAATGCCCCGTCTCACAGCCCCCTAGGACACACAGGCTGCAATGCCCCGTGTGACAGCCCCCTGGGACACACAGGCTGCAATGCCCCATGTCACAGCCCCCTGGGACACACAGGCTGCAATGCCCCATGTCACAGCCCCCTAGGCTGCAATGCCCCGTGTCCCAGCCCCCTGGGACACACAGGCTGCAATGCCCCGTGTCCCAGCCCCCTGGGACACACAGGCTGCAATGCCCCGTGTCCCAGCCCCCTGGAACACACAGGCTGCAATGCCCCGTCTCACAGCCCCCTAGGACAGACAGGCTGCAATGCCCCGTGTAACAGCCCCCTGGGACACACAGGCTGCAATGCCCCGTGTCACAGCCCCCTAGGCTGCAATGCCCCGTGTCACAGCCCCCTGGAACACAGGCTGCAATGCCCCGTGTCCCAGCCCCCTGGAACACACATGCTGCAATGCCCCGTCTCACAGCCCCCTAGGACACACAGGCTGCAATGCCCCATGTAACAGCCCCCTGGGACACACAGCCTGCAATGCCCCGTGTAACAGCCCCCTGGGGGACACAGGCTGCAATGCCCCGTGTCACAGCCCCCTAGGCTGCAATGCCCCGTGTCACAGCCCAGGCTGCAATGCCCTGAGTCCCAGCCCCCTGGGACACACAGGCTGCAATGCCCCGTGTCCCAGCCCCCTGGGACACACAGGCTGCAATGCAATGCCCCGTATCCCAGCCCCCTGGAACACACAGGCTGCAATGCCCCGTGTCACAGCCCCCTGGGACACACAGGCTGCAATGCCCCGTGTCACAGCCCCCTGGAACACACAGGCTGCAATGCCCCGTGTCCCAGCCCCCTGGAACACACAGGCTGCAATGCCCCGTGTCCCAGCCCCCTGGGACACACAGGCTGCAATGCCCCGTGTCACAGCCCCCTAGGCTGCAATTCCCCGTGTCACAGCCCAGGCTGCAATGCCCCGAGTCCCAGCCCCCTGGGACACACAGGCTGCAATGCCCTGTGTCCCAGCCCTCTGGAACACACAGGCTGCAATGCCCGTGTCACAGCCCCCTAGGACACACAGGCTGCAATGCCCAGTGTCCCAGCCCCCTGGGACACACAGGCTGCAATGCCCCGTCTCACAGCCCCCTAGGACACACAGGCTGCAATGCCCCGTGTCCCAGCCCCTTGGGTCACACAGGCTGCAATGCCCCGTGTCACAGCCCCCTGGGACACACAGGCTGCAATGCCCCGTGTAACAGCCCCCTGGGACACACAGGCTGCAATGCCCCGTGTAACAGCCCCCTGGGACACACAGGCTGCAATGCCCCGTGTAACAGCCCCCTGGGACACACAGACTGCAATGCCCCGTGTCCCAGCCCCCTGGGACACACAGGCTGCAATGCCCCGTGTAACAGCCCCCTGGGACACACAGGGTGCAATGCCCCGTGTCACAGCCCCCTGGCCCCCTGGGACACACAGGCTGCAATGCCCAGTGTCCCAGCCCCCTGGGACACACAGGCTGCAATGACCCGTGTCCCAGGCCCCTGGGACACACAGGCTGCAATGCCCCGTGTCGCAGCCCCCTGGGACACACAGGCTGCAATGCCCCGTGTCCCAGCCCCCTGGGACACACAGGCTGCAATGCCCCGTGCCGCAGCCCCATGGGACACACAGGCTGCAATGCCCCGTGCCGCAGCCCCCTGGGACACACAGGCTGCAATGCCCCGTGTCACAGCCCCCTCGAACACACAGGCTGCAATGCCCCGTGTCCCAACCCCCTGGGACACACAGGCTGCAATGCCCCGTGCCGCAGCCCCCTGGGACACACAGGCTGCAATGCCCCGTGCCGCAACCCCCTGGCACACACAGGCTGCAATGCCCCGTGTCCCAGCCCCCTGGGACACACAGGCTGCAATGCCCCGTCTCACAGCCCCCTGGGACACACAGGCTGCAATGCCCCGTCTCACAGCCCCCTAGGCTGCAATGCCCCGTGTCCCAGCCCCCTGGGACACACAGGCTGCAATGCCCCGTGTCCCAGCCCCCTGGGACACACAGGCTTCAATGCCCCGTGTCCCAGCCCCCTGTGACACACAAGCTGCAATGCCCCGTGTCCCAGCCCCCTGGGACACACAGGCTGCAATGCCCCGTGACACACAGGCTGCAATGCCCCGTGCCCCAGCCCCCTGGGACACACAGGCTGCAATGCCCCGTGTCCCAACCCCCTGGGACACACAGGCTGCCCCGTGTCACAGCCCAGGCTGCAATGCCCGTGTCACAGCCCCCTGGGTCACACAGGCTGCAATGCCCCGTGTCACAGCCCCCCGTGTCCCAGCCCCCTGGGACACACAGGCTGCAATGCCCGTGTCACAGCCCCCTGGGACACACAGGCTGCAATGCCCCGTGTCACAGCCCCCTGGGACACACAGGCTGCAATGCCCCGTGTCACAGCCCCCTGGGACACACAGGCTGCAATGCCCCGTGTCCCAGCCCCCTGGGACACACAGGCTGCAATGCCCCGTGTCCCAGCCCCCTGGGGGACACAGGCTGCAATGCCCCGTGTCACAGCCCCCTGTGACACACAGGCTGCAATGCCCCGTGTCACAGCCCCCTGGGACACACAGGCTGCAATGCCCCGTGTCCCAGCCCCCTAGGCTGCAATGCCCCGTGTCCCAGCCCCCTGCCCCGTGTCACAGGACACAGGCTGCAATGCCCCGTGTCACAGCCCCCTGGGACACACGGACTGCAATGCCCCGTGTCACAGCCCCCTGGGACACACAGGCTGCAAAGCCCCGTGTCCCAGCCCCCTGGGACACACAGGCTGCAATGCCCCGTGTCACAGCCCCCTGGGACACACAGGCTGCAATGCCCCGTGTCCCAGCCCCCTGGGGGACACAGGCTGCAATGCCCCGTGTCACAGCCCCCTGTGACACACAGGCTGCAATGCCCCGTGTCACAGCCCCCTGGGACACACAGGCTGCAATGCCCCGTGCCCCAGCCCCCTAGGCTGCAATGCCCCGTGTCCCAGCCCCCTCCCCCGTGTCACAGGACACAGGCCCAGCCCCCTGGGACACACAGGCTGCAATGCCCCGTTGTCACAGCCCCCTGGGACACACAGGCTGCAATGCCCCGTGTCACAGCCCCCTGGGACACACGGGCTGCAATGCCCCGTGTCTCAGCCCCCTGGGAAACACAGGCTGCAATGCCCCGTGCCACAGCCCCCTGGAACACACGGGCTGCAATGCCCCGTGTCCCAGCCCCCTGGGAAACACAGGCTGCAATGCCCCGTGCCACAGCCCCCTGGGACACACAGGCTGCAATGCCCCGTGTCACAGCCCCCTGGGACACACAGGCTGCAATGCCCCGTGTCACAGCCCCCTGGGACACACAGGCTGCAATGCCCCGTGTCCCAGCCCCCTGGGACACACAGGCTGCAATGCCCCGTGTCCCAGCCCCCTGGGACACACAGGCTGCAATGCCCCGTGTCCCAGCCCCCTAGGCTGCAATGCCCCGTGTCCCAGCCCCCTGGGACACACAGGCTGCAATGCCCCGTGTAACAACCCCCTGGGACACACAGGCTGCAATGCCCCGTGTCACAGCCCCCTAGGCTGCAATGCCCCGTGTCACAGCCCAGGCTGCAATGCCCCGAGTCCCAGCCCCCTGGGACACACAGGCTGCAATGCCCCATGTCCCAGCCCCCTGGGACACACAGGCTGCAATGCCCCGTGTCACAGCCCCCTCGAACACACAGGCTGCAATGCCCCGTGTCACAGCCCCCTTGGACACACAGGCTGCAATGCCCCGTGTCACAGCCCCCTGGGACACACAGGCTGCAATGCCCCGTGTAACAGCCCCCTGGGACACACAGGCTGCAATGCCCCGTGTCCCAGCCCCCTGGAACACACAGGCTGCAATGCCCCGTGTAACAGCCCCCTGGGACACACAGGCTGCAATGCCCCGTGTCAAAGCCCCCTGGGACACACAGGCTGCAATGCCCCGTGTCCCAGCCCCCTGGAACACACAGGCTGCAATGCCCAGTGTCCCAGCCCCCTGGGACACACAGGCTGCAATGCCCCGTCTCACAGCCCCCTAGGACACACAGGCTGCAATGCCCCGTCTCACAGCCCCTAGTACACACAGGCTGCAATGCCCCGTGTAACAGCCCCCTGGGACACACAGGCTGCAATGCCCCGTCTCACAGCCCCCTAGTACACACAGGCTGCAATGCCCCGTGTCCCAGCCCCCTGGAACACACAGGCTGCAATGCCCCGTGTAACAGCCCCCTGGGACACACAGGCTGCAATGCCCCGTCTCACAGCCCCCTAGTACACACAGGCTGCAATGCCCCGTGTCCCAGCCCCCTGGAACACACAGGCTGCAATGCCCCGTGTAACAGCCCCCTGGGACACACAGGCTGCAATGCCCCGTGTCCCAGCCCCCTGGGACACACAGGCTGCAATGCCCCGTGTCCCAGCCCCCTGGGACACACAGGCTGCAATGCCCCGTGTCCCAGCCCCCTGGGACACACAGGCTGCAATGCCCCGTGACACACAGGCTGCAATGCCCCGTGTCCCAGCCCCCTGGGACACACAGGCTGCAATGCCCCGTGTCCCAACCCCCTGGGACACACAGGCTGCCCCGTGTCACAGCCCAGGCTGCAATGCCCCGTGTCACAGCCCAGGCTGCAATGCCCCGTGTCACAGCCCCCTGGGTCACACAGGCTGCAATGCCCCGTGTCACAGCCCCCTGGGACACACAGGCTGCAATGCCCCGTGTCCCAGCCCCCTAGGCTGCAATGCCCCGTGTCCCAGCCCCCTGGGACACACAGGCTGCAATGCCCCGTGTAACAACCCCCTGGGACACACAGGCTGCAATGCCCCGTGTCACAGCCCCCTAGGCTGCAATGCCCCGTGTCACAGCCCAGGCTGCAATGCCCCGAGTCCCAGCCCCCTGGGACACTCAGGCTGCAATGCCCCATGTCCCAGCCCCCTGGGACACACAGGCTGCAATGCCCCGTGTCACAGCCCCCTCGAACACACAGGCTGCAATGCCCCGTGTCACAGCCCCCTTGGACACACAGGCTGCAATGCCCCGTGTCACAGCCCCCTGGGACACACAGGCTGCAATGCCCCGTGTAACAGCCCCCTGGGACACACAGGCTGCAATGCCCCGTGTAACAGCCCCCTGGGACACACAGGCTGCAATGCCCCGTGTCCCAGCCCCCTGGAACACACAGGCTGCAATGCCCCGTGTAACAGCCCCCTGGGACACACAGGCTGCAATGCCCCGTGTCAAAGCCCCCTGGGACACACAGGCTGCAATGCCCCGTGTCCCAGCCCCCTGGAACACACAGGCTGCAATGCCCCGTGTCACAGCCCCCTGGGACACACAGGCTGCAATGCCCAGTGTCCCAGCCCCCTGGGACACACAGGCTGCAATGCCCCGTCTCACAGCCCCCTAGGACACACAGGCTGCAATGCCCCGTCTCACAGCCCCTAGTACACACAGGCTGCAATGCCCCGTGTAACAGCCCCCTGGGACACACAGGCTGCAATGCCCCGTCTCACAGCCCCCTAGTACACACAGGCTGCAATGCCCCGTGTCCCAGCCCCCTGGAACACACAGGCTGCAATGCCCCGTGTAACAGCCCCCTGGGACACACAGGCTTCAATGCCCCGTGTCCCAGCCCCCTGGGACACACAGGCTGCAATGCCCCCTGCCCCAGCCCCCTGGGACACACAGGCTGCAATGCCCCGTGTCCCAGCCCCCTGGGACACACAGGCTGCAATGCCCCGTGTCCCAGCCCCCTGGGACACACAGGCTGCAATGCCCCGTCTCACAGCCCCCTGGGACACACAGGCTGCAATGCCCCGTGTCACAGCCCCCTGGAACACACAGGCTGCAATGCCCCGTGTCACAGCCCCCTCGGACACACAGGCTGCAATGCCCCGTGTCACAGCCCCCTGGGACACACAGGCTGCAATGCCCCGTGTAACAGCCCCCTGGGACACACAGGCTGCAATGCCCCGTGTAACAGCCCCCTGGGACACACAGGCTGCAATGCCCCGTGTCCCAGCCCCCTGGAACACACAGGCTGCAATGCCCCGTCTCACAGCCCCCTAGGACACACAGGCTGCAATGCCCCGTCTCACAGCCCCTAGTACACACAGGCTGCAATGCCCCGTGTAACAGCCCCCTGGGACACACAGGCTGCAATGCCCCGTCTCACAGCCCCCTAGTACACACAGGCTGCAATGCCCTGTGTCCCAGCCCCCTGGAACACACAGGCTGCAATGCCCCGTGTAACAGCCCCCTGGGACACACAGGCTGCAATGCCCCGTGTCCCAGCCCCCTGGGACACACAGACTGCAATGCCCCGTGTCCCAGCCCCCTGGGACACACAGGCTGCAATGCCCCGTGTCCCAGCCCCCTGGGACACACAGGCTGCAATGCCCCGTCTCACAGCCCCCTAGGCTGCAATGCCCCGTGTCCCAGCCCCCTGGGACACACAGGCTGCAATGCCCCGTGTCCCAGCCCCCTGGGACACACAGGCTGCAATGCCCCGTGTCACAGCCCCCTGGGACACACAGGCTGCAATGCCCCGTGTCCCAGCCCCCTGTGACACACAGGCTGCAATGCCCCGTGTCCCTGCCCCCTGGGACACACAGGCTGCAATGCCCCCTGTCACAGCCCCCTGGGACACACAGGCTGCAATGCCCCGTGTCACAGCCCCCTGGGACAGACAGGCTGCAATGCCCGTGACACACAGGCTGCAATGCCCCGTCTCACAGCCCCCTAGGCTGCAATGCCCCGTGTCCCAGCCCCCTGGGACACACAGGCTGCAATGCCCCGTGTCCCAGCCCCCTGGGACACACAGGCTGCAATGCCCCGTGTCCCAACCCCCTGGGACACACAGGCTGCAATGCCCCGTCTCACAGCCCCTAGTACACACAGGCTGCAATGCCCCGTGTAACAGCCCCCTGGGACACACAGGCTGCAATGCCCCGTCTCACAGCCCCCTAGTACACACAGGCTGCAATGCCCTGTGTCCCAGCCCCCTGGAACACACAGGCTGCAATGCCCCGTGTAACAGCCCCCTGGGACACACAGGCTGCAATGCCCCGTGTCCCAGCCCCCTGGGACACACAGACTGCAATGCCCCGTGTCCCAGCCCCCTGGGACACACAGGCTGCAATGCCCCCTGCCCCAGCCCCCTGGGACACACAGGCTGCAAAGCCCCGTGTCCCAGCCCCCTGGGACACACAGGCTGCAATGCCCCGTGTCCCAGCCCCCTGGGACACACAGGCTGCAATGCCCCGTCTCACAGCCCCCTAGGCTGCAATGCCCCGTGTCCCAGCCCCCTGGGACACACAGGCTGCAATGCCCCGTGTCCCAGCCCCCTGGGACACACAGGCTGCAATGCCCCGTGTCACAGCCCCCTGGGACACACAGGCTGCAATGCCCCGTGTCCCAGCCCCCTGTGACACACAGGCTGCAATGCCCCGTGTCCCTGCCCCCTGGGACACACAGGCTGCAATGCCCCCTGTCACAGCCCCCTGGGACACACAGGCTGCAATGCCCCGTGTCACAGCCCCCTGGGACAGACAGGCTGCAATGCCCCGTGACACACAGGCTGCAATGCCCCGTCTCACAGCCCCCTAGGCTGCAATGCCCCGTGTCCCAGCCCCCTGGGACACACAGGCTGCAATGCCCCGTGTCCCAGCCCCCTGGGACACACAGGCTGCAATGCCCCGTGTCCCAACCCCCTGGGACACACAGGCTGCAATGCCCCGTGTCACAGCCCAGGCTGCAATGCCCCGTGTCACAGCCCAGGCTGCAATGCCCCGTGTCACAGCCCAGGCTGCAATGCCCCGTGTCGCAGCCCCCTGGGACACACAGGCTGCAATGCCCCGTGTCACAGCCCCCCGTGTCCAAGCCCCCTGGGACACACAGGCTGCAATGCCCCGTGTCACAGCCCCCTGGGACACACAGGCTGCAATGCCCCGTGTCACAGCCCCCTGGGACACACAGGCTGCAATGCCCCGTGTCCCAGCCCCCTGGGACACACAGGCTGCAAATCCCCGTGTCACAGCCCCCTGGGGGACACAGGCTGCAATGCCCCGTGTCACAGCCCCCTGGGACACACAGGCTGCAATGCCCCGTGTCACAGCCCCCTGGGACACACAGGCTGCAATGCCCCGTGTCCCAGCCCCCTGGGACACACAGGCTGCAATGCCCCGTGTCACAGCCCCCTGGGGGACACAGGCTGCAATGCCCCGTGTCACAGCTCCCTGTGACACACAGGCTGCAATGCCCCGTGTCACAGCCCCCTGGGACACACAGGCTGCAATGCCCCGTGTCCCAGTCGCCTAGGCTGCAATGCCCCGTGTCCCAGCCCCCTGCCCCGTGTCACAGCCCCCTGGGACACACAGGCTGCAATGCCCCGTGTCCCAGCCACCTGGGACACACGGGCTGCAATGCCCCGTGTCACAGCCCCCTGGGGGACACAGGCTGCAATGCCCCGTGTCCCAGCCCCCTGGGAAACACAGGCTGCAATGCCCCGTGCCACAGCCCCCTGGAACACACGGGCTGCAATGCCCCGTGTCACAGCCCCCTGGGACACACAGGCTGCAATGCCCCGTGTCACAGCCCCCTAGGCTGCAATGCCCCGTGTCACAGCCCCCTGGGACACACAGGCTGCAATGCCCCCTGTCACAGCCCCCTAGGACACACAGGCTGCAATGCCCCGTGTCACAGCCCCCTGGGACACACAGGCTGCAATGCCCCGTGTCCCAGCCCCCTGGAACACACAGGCTGCAATGCCCCGTGTCCCAGCCCCCTGGGACACACAGGCTGCAATGCCCCGTGTCCCAACCCCCTGGGGGACACAGGCTGCAATGCCCTGTGTCACAGCCCAGGCTGTAATGCCCCGTGTCACAGCCCAGGCTGCAATGCCCTGCAATGCCCCGTGTCACAGCCCCCTGGGACACACAGGCTGCAATGCCCCGTGTCACAGCCCCCTGGGACACACAGGCTGCAATGCCCCGTGTACCAGCCCCCTGGGACACACAGGCTGCAATGCCCCGTGTCACAGCCCCCTGGGGGACACAGGCTGCAATGCCCCGTGTCACAGCCCCCTGTGACACACAGGCTGCAATGCCCGTGTCACAGCCCCCTGGGACACACAGGCTGCAATGCCCCGTGTCCCAGTCCCCTAGGCTGCAATGCCCCGTGTCCCAGCCCCCTGCCCCCCCCCTGGGACACACAGGCTGCAATGCCCCGTGTCCCAGCCACCTGGGACACACGGGCTGCAATGCCCCGTGTCACAGCCCCCTGGGACACACAGGCTGCAATGCCCCGTGTCCCAGCCCCCTGGGACACACGGGCTGCAATGCCCCGTGTCCCAGCCCCCTGGGACACACAGGCTGCAATGCCCCGTGTCCCAGCCCCCTGCCCCGTGTCACAGCCCCCTGGGACACACAGGCTGCAATGCCCCGTGCCCCAGCCCCCTGGGACACACGGGCTGCAATGCCCCGTGTCACAGCCCCCTGGGACAAACGGGCTGCAATGCCCCGTGTCACAGCCCCCTGGGGGACACGGGCTGCAATGCCCCGTGTCACAGCCCCCTGGGACACGCGGGCTGCAATGCCCCGTGTCCCAGCCCCCTGGGAAACACAGGCTGCAATGCCCCGTGTCCCAGCCACCTGGGACACGCGGGCTGCAATGCCCCGTGTCACAGCCCCCTGGGACACACAGGCTGCAATGCCCCGTGTCCCAGCCCCCTGGGACACGCGGGCTGCAATGCCCCGTGTCCCAGCCCCCTGGGACACACGGGCTGCAATGCCCCGTGTCCCAGCCCCCTGGGACACACAGGCTGCAATGCCCCGTGTCCCAGCCCCCTGCCCCGTGTCACAGCCCCCTGGGACACACGGGCTGCAATGCCCCGTGCCCCAGCCCCCTGGGACACACGGGCTGCAATGCCCCGTGTCACAGCCCCCTGGGACAAACGGGCTGCAATGCCCCGTGTCACAGCCCCCTGGGGGACACGGGCTGCAATGCCCCGTATCACAGCCCCCTGGGACACGCGGGCTGCAATGCCCCGTGTCCCAGCCCCCTGGGAAACACAGGCTGCAATGCCCCGTGTCCCAGCCACCTGGGACACGCGGGCTGCAATGCCCCGTGTCACAGCCCCCTGGGACACACAGGCTGCAATGCCCCGTGTCCCAGCCCCCTGGGACACGCGGGCTGCAATGCCCCGTGTCCCAGCCCCCTGGGACACACAGGCTGCAATGCCCCGTGTCACAGCCCCTGGGACACGCGGGCTGCAATGCCCGTTTCCCAGCCCCCTGGGAAACACAGGCTGCAATGCCCCGTGTCACAGCCCCCTGGAACACACGGGCTGCAATGCCCCGTGTCCCAGCCCCCTGGGACACACAGGCTGCAATGCCCCGTGTCACAGCCCCCTGGAACACACGGGCTGCAATGCCCCGTGTCACAGCCCCCTGGGACACACAGGCTGCAATGCCCCGTGTCACAGCCCCCTAGGCTGCAATGCCCCGTGTCACAGCCCCCTGGGACACACAGGCTGCAATGCCCCCTGTCACAGCCCCCTAGGACACACAGGCTGCAATGCCCCGTGTCACAGCCCCCTGGGACACACAGGCTGCAATGCCCCGTGTCCCAGCCCCCTGGAACACACAGGCTGCAATGCCCCGTGTCCCAGCCCCCTGGGACACACAGGCTGCAATGCCCCGTGTCCCAGCCCCCTGGGACACACAGGCTGCAATGCCCCGTGTCACAGCCCCCTGGGGGACACAGGCTGCAATGCCCCGTGTCACAGCCCCCTGTGACACACAGGCTGCAATGCCCCGTGTCACAGCCCCCTGGGACACACAGGCTGCAATGCCCCCTGTCACAGCCCCCTAGGACACACAGGCTGCAATGCCCCGAGTCACAGCCCCCTGGGACACACAGGCTGCAATGCCCCGTGTCCCAGCCCCCTGGAACACACAGGCTGCAATGCCCCGTGTCCCAGCCCCCTGGGACACACAGGCTGCAATGCCCCGTGTCCCAGCCCCCTGGGACACACAGGCTGCAATGCCCCGTGTCACAGCCCCCTGGGGGACACAGGCTGCAATGCCCCGTGTCACAGCCCCCTGTGACACACAGGCTGCAATGCCCCGTGTCACAGCCCCCTGGGACACACAGGCTGCAATGCCCCGTGTCCCAGCCCCCTAGGCTGCAATGCCCCGTGTCCCAGCCCCCTGCCCCGTGTCACAGCCCCCTGGGACACACAGGCTGCAATGCCCCGTGCCCCAGCCCCCTGGGACACACAGGCTGCAATGCCCCGTGTCACAGCCCCCTGGGACAAACGGGCTGCAATGCCCCATGTCACAGCCCCCTGGGGGACACGGGCTGCAATGCCCCGTGTCACAGCCCCCTGGGACACACGGGCTGCAATGCCCCGAGTCACAGCCCCCTGGGACACACAGGCTGCAATGCCCCGTGTCCCAGCCCCCTGGAACACACAGGCTGCAATGCCCCGTGTCCCAGCCCCCTGGGACACACAGGCTGCAATGCCCCGTGTCCCAGCCCCCTGGGACACACAGGCTGCAATGCCCCGTGTCACAGCCCCCTGGGGGACACTGAAGGTACGCATACATATGTAATGTTGTGCTCACACTTGGAGTTTGTACTAATCATCATATGCGTTAAAAGAATGTACTTTTTGCTAAAAGAAGAGGCCTTCTCTTTTATACGGTGGCGTTTAATGGCCATATATGAATAGCAATTGCAAACTAGAAAGAGACCTGCTGACCTGGCAAGAACTTGTTTTTAACAGAAGAATTGTGTTTGGTCACTGTATGTCGAAGCATGTTGAGCCTGCTAAAACTATCTGCAGATTACGGGTGGGGAAGGAATGAGTAAGCACAGCCTCGTGCACAGAGATACACAGAAGGGCACGAGAGAGAGCGAATAACAGATAACAGGAAACCACAATAGCAGATGTTGAACTGTTGACCTTGATGCAAAGTCATGACTGGGAGGAACCGCCTTGTGGTGGACATAATCTATGTGCAGCAATGTATGACAATGTAAAACAGATGGGTATAAAAGGACCACGATGTGCAGGGCAAAGCGCGGCACTTTGACGACTTGCTTTGCGAGACGTTTGAACTTGCTGCCCATTCGCGAATGCTTGTGCATTAATAAAGTAATGTTAACTTGGCTCTTTCCTGTCTGAGTTATTGCAGGGTCCCTCTTGTACTGGTTATGGACGGCGAGAAATCGCACCCACAATTTTGGTGTCAGAAGTGGGACGCGAAGGAGCGACAGTCCGTCACTGGGTGAGGAACGCCGCGGCGGAACCGGAGAAGGAATTGATCACGGGGCCCCAACAACTGAATCCGCACCTTTGATTGCAACCAACGCGTCATCCTTGTTTTTCCGGCTCCGTTGGCGGTGGAACAGCAGGCTGTCGCCCTTCGGGTCCGGAACACTCTGGCGGGACCCTTAAGATAAGTGGTATGGACGGATGCATGATGGAATAAGGGAATAATGATTCAGGGTTTGTGAAGAGGACGGTGGTAAGTCCGTCTATGAAGAAGTAATGTTGAAATGATGATATGATATGTTAGATACGCCAGGAGGATGTATTATTATTGTTAGCCAATAGGTGCATATTTGGGAAAGGTGAGTGTTTTAGGCAATTGCGGTATACCAACAAAATGGGTCAAGCGGCTTCCAGCAAGAGTGGTATAGGCAAGAGACACTATGCCCCTCTTGAAGGAACCCCTGCATTTGATATGTTGATTAAACATGGATTGAATTCAACATTGTTCTTAAAAGAATGGTCCGAATACACAAAAGATTTGATTGAGCATAAATGGCCAGACACCGGGTCCTTTGATGTGGACCGCATATCCAAAGTAGAAATAGAGTTAGTAAAAAGACGGGTTAGACCCGCACAGTTTGAGGCTATACGACTATGGAGGGTAGAAGCAATGCGCAGGCGCAATGCTCAGAATAAACAAAAAGCAAAGGAGCAGAAGAGAACGGTAAATCAAAAATTACATGATCTAGAGATAAAAGAGAAGGGTGAGAGGCTAGATCAGTTGGATAGACATATGATGATTAAGAACAGTGGGGGTATGTATCCTGCCGTGCCGGTGCCTCGATATGAAGATGTGATAGGGCTAGAAGCAGAACAAACAACGACTGAATTATTGTTTCCAGGAGCTACAGCTCCACCGGCAGACAGTGAGGGTGAAAGGGTGGAATTCCCAATGAAGTATGGGGACCCAGATAGGTTGATAGACCATAGGAGAACGACTACTGTAGAAAAGGATAGAGATGGAGACTTGCAAATCCTTATGACCGGGCTGTATGGCACACCCCTCAATGACAGCCTACGGGACCAATTGGGGTGTTTGACACCTTTGGAATTCAGGACAGTGGCCACTAAACTATATACCTTTCATGAGGGTAACTGTAAATTGAGAGGACAGAGTACTGCGGATCTGCCCTCAGCATATCAGGACGCTGTCGCGTTACTACCAGTGACTGCGTCCAGTGTTCAGTTATGGGGATGTATGTCAGACATAATAGAGGAAGTCATAAGGGGCAGTGTTGAATGGGAGAAGGAAAAGAGGGCATGGGAAAGAGAGGTGAGGGAAAGAGAGGCTAAACTCAAAGATGCAGACCAGGCGGGCCAAAACGTAGCTAATCGTATGATAGCATCCATACACTCGCAGTCCATGTCCACCCTGGTGAGTCTGATGGAGGGCCTTGGCTGGCCTATACAAGTAAACGTAATTAAATATCTTCTTATTAGGGTGGATGATATAGAAGAGGAAAAGGAGCCTAGATATGTGTCCCAGTGGAATAGGATTAGGACGGAATTGGATAAGAAACTGCTATCTAATATAAGAGTGGATGATTCAGGGGCGGAAGAATGGAGGATGGCTAAGGTGGAGAAACTATTAAAAGATTATAAAAAAATAAAAGAGAAAACTCTTAGTCACCAGTCCTCTGCTTCATCACCAGTGCAGGCCCTTGTGAGTGAACAAACAAATACAGAAAAGTCACTATTAATGCCAATGAGAGAGTGCCAACCCACCATAGAGGCAGCCACTGGTAACATGATGCGCACCTATGTGTATGTCCCTTTATCCCGAATTGAATTAATGCATATCACCAAGTCCATCCCCGACCCCCGTATAGACCCGGCAGGATTCTACAAGGAAGTAGGAAAGTTATTCAGACCAGGGTTATTTACCGTAGAGGATGTAGATAACATATTGTTAGCCATTGTCCCAGAAGAAATATGGACCCCCTTTCGTGCCAAAGACAATGAAACAATAAAATGGAAAGATGTAATGGATGCGAGCAAAAATAGAAAACTGCATGAGGAATATCCTGAACCCCTAAGGGGGCATGGCATGGCAGTCCTGAGGGCTCTAGAAAAGGTGTTACCCCCATTTGATGTGAATGTGGAGAAACTGTCCGCTGTGATACAGGGTGCAAGTGAGGAGGTAGCACAGTACTTTCTGCGTTATGAAGCAGCATTCAAAGCGCACAGTGGGCTAGAGATAGGGTCTGAAACGGGCCAACGGTACTTTGCCACAAACTTTGTAGAGGGGCTCCACGGGCCAATTCAGGAGAACATTAGGAGGGCAGAAAGTACATGGATGACTAGAAACCCCCGGGATCTCCTCGAAATGGCCAGGTATTATGAAAGAGGGGAAAGAGTAAAGGGACAACAAAAGGCACGACAAGAGAAGGATTTAAAAACCAAAGTGTTGATGCAACAGTTGCATCAAGGGCCCCAAGGCAGGTATAACTACAATAATAACGGCCCGTCACAGGGCTATAGCAGCAACATGATAGGGGGCCAAGGGACAGGAAGAGGTACAGTGCAAGGAGGTGCGCTATATGGGAGGAGTGATGGGCTACCCCAAGATGTATGTGCCTTCTGCAAGAGACCCGGACACTGGAAATCCCAGTGTCCCCAGAGTGGTGGGAGAGGAAGGGGCGTACGGCCCCCTTCACAGACAACATTTGCCCCAGGAAATAGGACTGGTGGGTACGGCAACCAAGACAATAGAATGTTTAAACCCCCTCAACCCAATGCCTTTGACGGACAAGCAAGAGGGGATGTTCCCTGGCCGGCCCCGCCTCCCCCCAATCTACTGTATCAGCCACAACAAACGACACAAGTACAAGGTGTATGCCAGGGTGAAGAATGTGGAGAAGGGGTATACTATAACAATGATTTTCAGGATAACACAAGCGATATGTCCTGAGGATGCCGGAATGAGATAGCGGGAGTGGTGCAGGTTCCTATAGACCAAAGGGGGCCTTATGCCTCTATTAGGATCGGCCCCCACCGAAACTTGAGATGTCTGGTAGACACGGGAGCTGGAAACAGGCACACCTGATTATACTAAGAGATTTTGCCTTTTTGTTGATGAACAGGAAGGTTGCGCTGTGTCAGTCTTGACACAGGAACAAGGGGGTAAACAGAGACCATGTGCATATTTTTCTAGCACTCTGGACTCAGTAGCTCGAGGCCTACCCCCATGCATGAGAGCAGTAGCTGCAGCAGCGACAGCCCTAAAACAAAGTGCAGGTATCATCCTAGGGAGTGAAGTAACAGTAAAAGTTCCACATACGGTAGATGTTCTTCTGAATAGAGTGCATACACAGCATTTGACTACAGCTAGACTCACACAGTATGAGATGATCCTGTTTGCCAGTAATGTAAAAATTGAACGGTGTAACACTTTGAATCCAGCGACACTGCTTCCTTTGCCCACCTCACCTGATGACATTAGGCATGATTGTGTGATTCAAATGGAAGAACACACTAAGGGTAGAGCAGACCTGCAAGACACCCCGCTGGTTGATAATGAGGGTATATTATTCTGTGATGGTTCCTGTTTCAAACTGCCAAATGGGGAGACAACAGCAGGGTATGCAGTAACTACAGGGGAACAGTTGATTGAGAGTGGGAAAGTGTGTGAGAAATCGGCGCAGGCGGCAGAATTGATTGCGCTAACTAGAGCATTAGTGTTAAGCAGCGGCATGAAAGTGACAATTTATACTGATTCAGCCTACGCGCACGGGGTGGTTTCCAGTTTTGGTAAACTCTGGGGAGAGCGTGGCTTCTTAACCTCTCAAGGTGATACTATTAAACATGCCCGATTGATTGCTGAATTATTGCAAGCCCTTACGCTGCCCAAAATGGTGGCCGTAGTGAAGTGCTCAGCGCATAAAAAAACACTGGATTATGTCACGCAGGGAAATTCTTTGGCTGACCAGATGGCTAAACTAGCTGCCACTAGGGACACCCGGTGGGAAGCCCGACAGCTCATAGTGGGGAGGGATGTGACTATGGAAGGGACGAAGGAGCGCGTAAAGGAAATCCAAGCAGATGCAACCATTGAAGAAAGACTATCTTGGCACAAGGATGATCAATATGAGGAGACGGTAGATGGGCTATGGGCACATACCAAAACGAACACCTGGGTACTACCTGACGCATACTTACCTGTGATAGTGAGCGTGGCTCATGGTCCAACCCACGTTAACGCAAGAACTATGGAAGAAGTTTTAAGTACTGTGTGGTACAACAAAAGATTGGGAATGTATTGTCGCCAATGGGCAAAACAATGTGAAATATGTGTTTTATATAATGTGGGGAAAGGTGTACCGGCCCCGGCGGGCCACAGTAAGTTACCCACCTGCCCTTTTGAGGTGGTGTATATGGACTTTATACAGCTGGAGCCTGTAAATAAACATTCCTACTGTTTGGTGATGAGATGTGGGTTCTCAGGATGGGTGGAAGCATATCCCCTGCGGGACAATAGTGCCACCTCCACAGCACAATGCATATTGAAACACTGGATGCCCTTGACTGAAATGGCCGGATGCATTGTCTATTGCATTATTGAGTATGCGTACTATGCCTAAGCGTACACATAGTTTATCTCCTTTCGAAATTGTTATGGGGCGCCCACCAAGTATTGGGACCCCCATATCACCTAAGAGATTGTCTGAGCAAGCATGGCCTGCATTACAACAGTACTGTATTGGGTTAACTAATAGACTGATTTCTATTAATGCACAGGTGAACGCAGTAGCTCCATCTCCTCTGATAGGAGAAGGTCACGACGTGCAGCCCGGTGACTGGGTTGTTATAAAAGCCTTCGATCGCACCAGCGGACTGCAACCCAGATGGAGGGGCCCGTTTCAGGTGCTCCTCGCAACACAAACTGCGGTAAAAGTTGATGGCAAATCGCACTGGTACCACGTGGATCCAGAAAAGGGAACCAACCAACCCCAGGTTGCAACAGTACTGCCAGATGCCACTAGTAGGTGTGCCCATCGCCTCCGATCCCGTGACGTGTATGTGCCAAGCAACGTGTAAGGACACTGTTTTGAACTTTGATCATTAGGGAGATGAACATTTGGACTCTCTTGTTGGTTTTAGCAGAATTGTGCCTTACTGAAGACGACGGGCTTGTAGCCTGAAGGGCCTTCGGCGTTCCCCTCCTGGGACAGGCACTACGAGACGTGGGACAGATCGGATGAAGGTTTTCAGTGAGACCTACCACTACTAGAGTAATAAGGACACTGGTGCTTTAAATAGGGGATATTGCTATATCGCTAGGTTGCAACTGATATACGCTGTATACTGAGCCATATACTGAACTATGTCTACACCCGTGTATGCTGGTTTAGTCCCTGAACGGATAAGTGTATGCTCCTCAAACACAGAAGGTAAGAGGAAAATACCAGTTTGTACCACAAGAGGCAAAATTTTGTTTTCTGTATGCACGATAGTAGTACTAATAGCATTTGCCATAATATTCTGGTATCTGGAACATCCATCTAGATATGAATTAAAGAACCTGTTGCCCGAGTCAAATGAAACAGGGAGAACAGATTGGGTCAAGAGCAGGAATCGAGATGCCTATGACCAACACGACCCGGAAGACTATGCTAAAAATGAATACGTGAAGATAATAAACACAACATATGGGGTAGTGAATAAAACTGATTGCTGGATCTGCACCCACATGCCCCGACATAGCAGTGAAGGCATCCCAGTGTACGCATCGCCAGTTACTGAGGATGCCGGGTGTACATTAATTTACATGAGAATAGTGTCAGCACAGCAATATATGATACCGAATACCGCTTGTTATGTTAGAGGAGAGAACAAAACCCTTCTAAAGGAAAAGATACGCTATAAAATCAAAACTGAGGGAATCGGGCTTGCACCTGCTATGGTACAGATAGTAAGAGAACCTCCTCCCCCTATCACCATCACACAAGAGTTTAGGCCAAAGAATATATGTTTTAAGAGGAGCGCAAGAGGTAATCAAAGAATGATCTCGGGGTGCAGTCAAATGGTGAATCTAAATAACTACACAAAGGGATTGTTACAGATTGAAGGACATGCCTACGTCTGTAACAAGAGGGCTTATTTGTGGTTAGCCAAAGATTTTGTTGGGGTATGTTACATAGCCAGAATAATGCCGGCTGTGATGGTATATGCCCCGTCTACTCTGCATAAAGAAATACACAGCAGAAATAAACGAGCAGTAAACCCAAATTCCAACCTACAGGATGGGAAACGTTTATAGATCTGATGGGGGTCCTGGTTCCTCCAGCGGGCATCTTTATGAACAGTCAAGAAATCCAAAAGCTAAGCAGGGCCCTTGAGTTCGTAATCGAAGAATCTGCAGACCTAATGGAAAACATCACTTATGAAATGAAAGCAATTCGGCTAGTGGCTCTCCAAAATAGGTATGTCTTAGACATACTCACTGCAGAAAGGGGCGGAGTCTGTTTTTTGGTGGGATCCCAATGCTGTGTTTACATACCAGAAGGGAGTACAGGAATCCTGGATGGAGTAAACAAACTGCATAAAGTGGCGGATAGCATCCACCAGGAGGAAGGGTCAGGAGATAGCTGGTGGATGAAGCTCCTGAAAGAAATTGGATGGCAACTTCTTACGCCTATACTGGTTCTAGCGGCAATAGTTGTAGGAATTTGTCTCTGCATCCAATGTTTCCCGGTATGTGTGTCGTGCTGTGTTTCCATGTGTTCTTCCAGCATAACGCGCCTAAATCCTATGGATAAAAGCCATGTACAACAGGAATTTTTTGACATGGGAGGCCTGGAGAAGATTATGGTACATACAGTATGTGATGATGTTGCTTTCCTGCCATCTGCTTATGCTAGGACTGTTTAGATTGATGCTCAAGTGTGAGCAAAGGGTGGATTGAAGGTACGCATACATATGTAATGTTGTGCTCACACTTGGAGTTTGTACTAATCATCATATGCGTTAAAAGAATGTACTTTTTGCTAAAAGAAGAGGCCTTCTCTTTTATACGGTGGCGTTTAATGGCCATATATGAATAGCAATTGCAAACTAGAAAGAGACCTGCTGACCTGGCAAGAACTTGTTTTTAACAGAAGAATTGTGTTTGGTCACTGTATGTCGAAGCATGTTGAGCCTGCTAAAACTATCTGCAGATTACGGGTGGGGAAGGAATGAGTAAGCACAGCCTCGTGCACAGAGATACACAGAAGGGCACGAGAGAGAGCGAATAACAGATAACAGGAAACCACAATAGCAGATGTTGAACTGTTGACCTTGATGCAAAGTCATGACTGGGAGGAACCGCCTTGTGGTGGACATAATCTATGTGCAGCAATGTATGACAATGTAAAACAGATGGGTATAAAAGGACCACGATGTGCAGGGCAAAGCGCGGCACTTTGACGACTTGCTTTGCGAGACGTTTGAACTTGCTGCCCATTCGCGAATGCTTGTGCATTAATAAAGTAATGTTAACTTGGCTCTTTCCTGTCTGAGTTATTGCAGGGTCCCTCTTGTACTGGTTATGGACGGCGAGAAATCGCACCCACAATTGGCTGCAATGCCCCGTGTCACAGCCCCCTGGGACACACAGGCTGCAATGCCCCGTGTCCCAGCCCCCTAGGCTGCAATGCCCCGTGTCCCAGCCCCCTGCCCCGTGTCACAGCCCCCTGGGACACACAGGCTGCAATGCCCCGTGCCCCAGCCCCCTGGGACACACAGGCTGCAATGCCCCGTGTCACAGCCCCCTGGGACAAACGGGCTGCAATGCCCCATGTCACAGCCCCCTGGGGGACACGGGCTGCAATGCCCCGTGTCACAGCCCCCTGGGACACACGGGCTGCAATGCCCCGTGTCCCAGCCCCCTGGGAAACACAGGCTGCAATGCCCCGTGTCACAGCTGAAGGTACGCATACATATGTAATGTTGTGCTCACACTTGGAGTTTGTACTAATCATCATATGCGTTAAAAGAATGTACTTTTTGCTAAAAGAAGAGGCCTTCTCTTTTATACGGTGGCGTTTAATGGCCATATATGAATAGCAATTGCAAACTAGAAAGAGACCTGCTGACCTGGCAAGAACTTGTTTTTAACAGAAGAATTGTGTTTGGTCACTGTATGTCGAAGCATGTTGAGCCTGCTAAAACTATCTGCAGATTACGGGTGGGGAAGGAATGAGTAAGCACAGCCTCGTGCACAGAGATACACAGAGGGGCACGAGAGAGAGCGAATAACAGATAACAGGAAACCACAATAGCAGATGTTGAACTGTTGACCTTGATGCAAAGTCATGACTGGGAGGAACCGCCTTGTGGTGGACATAATCTATGTGCAGCAATGTATGACAATGTAAAACAGATGGGTATAAAAGGACCACGATGTGCAGGGCAAAGCGCGGCACTTTGACGACTTGCTTTGCGAGACGTTTGAACTTGCTGCCCATTCGCGAATGCTTGTGCATTAATAAAGTAATGTTAACTTGGCTCTTTTCTGTCTGAGTTATTGCAGGGTCCCTCTTGTACTGGTTATGGACGGCGAGAAATCGCACCCACAATTTTGGTGTCAGAAGTGGGACGCGAAGGAGCGACAGTCCGTCACTGGGTGAGGAACGCCGCGGCGGAACCGGAGAAGGAATTGATCACGGGGCCCCAACAACTGAATCCGCACCTTTGATTGCAACCAACGCGTCATCCTTGTTTTTCCGGCTCCGTCGGCGGTGGAACAGCAGGCTGTCGCCCTTCGGGTCCGGAACACTCTGGCGGGACCCTTAAGATAAGTGGTATGGACGGATGCATGATGGAATAAGGGAATAATGATTCAGGGTTTGTGAAGAGGACGGTGGTAAGTCCGTCTATGAAGAAGTAATGTTGAAATGATGATATGATATGTTAGATACGCCAGGAGGATGTATTATTATTGTTAACCAATAGGTGCATATTTGGGAAAGGTGAGTGTTTTAGGCAATTGTGGTATACCAACAAAATGGGTCAAGCGGCTTCCAGCAAGAGTGGTATAGGCAAGAGACACTATGCCCCTCTTGAAGGAACCCCTGCATTTGATATGTTGATTAAACATGGATTGAATTCAACATTGTTCTTAAAAGAATGGTCCGAATACACAAAAGATTTGATTGAGCATAAATGGCCAGACACCGGGTCCTTTGATGTGGACCGCATATCCAAAGTAGAAATAGAGTTAGTAAAAAGACGGGTTAGACCCGCACAGTTTGAGGCTATACGACTATGGAGGGTAGAAGCAATGCGCAGGCGCAATGCTCAGAATAAACAAAAAGCAAAGGAGCAGAAGAGAACGGTAAATCAAAAATTACATGATCTAGAGATAAAAGAGAAGGGTGAGAGGCTAGATCAGTTGGATAGACGTATGATGATTAAGAACAGTGGGGGTATGTATCCTGCCGTGCCGGTGCCTCGATATGAAGATGTGATAGGGCTAGAAGCAGAACAAACAACGACTGAATTATTGTTTCCAGGAGCTACAGCTCCACCGGCAGACAGTGAGGGTGAAAGGGTGGAATTCCCAATGAAGTATGGGGACCCAGATAGGTTGATAGACCATAGGAGAACGACTACTGTAGAAAAGGATAGAGATGGAGACTTGCAAATCCTTATGACCGGGCTGTATGGCACACCCCTCAATGACAGCCTACGGGACCAATTGGGGTGTTTGACACCTTTGGAATTTAGGACAGTGGCCACTAAACTATATACCTTTCATGAGGGTAACTGTAAATTGAGAGGACAGAGTACTGCGGATCTGCCCTCAGCATATCAGGACGCTGTCGCGTTACTACCAGTGACTGCGTCCAGTGTTCAGTTATGGGGATGTATGTCAGACATAATAGAGGAAGTCATAAGGGGCAGTGTTGAATGGGAGAAGGAAAAGAGGGCATGGGAAAGAGAGGTGAGGGAAAGAGAGGCTAAACTCAAAGATGCAGACCAGGCGGGCCAAAACGTAGCTAATCGTATGATAGCATCCATACACTCGCAGTCCATGTCCACCCTGGTGAGTCTGATGGAGGGCCTTGGCTGGCCTATACAAGTAAACGTAATTAAATATCTTCTTATTAGGGTGGATGATATAGAAGAGGAAAAGGAGCCTAGATATGTGTCCCAGTGGAATAGGATTAGGACGGAATTGGATAAGAAACTGCTATCTAATATAAGAGTGGATGATTCAGGGGCGGAAGAATGGAGGATGGCTAAGGTGGAGAAACTATTAAAAGATTATAAAAAAATAAAAGAGAAAACTCTTAGTCACCAGTCCTCTGCTTCATCACCAGTGCAGGCCCTTGTGAGTGAACAAACAAATACAGAAAAGTCACTATTAATGCCAATGAGAGAGTGCCAACCCACCATAGAGGCAGCCACTGGTAACATGATGCGCACCTATGTGTATGTCCCTTTATCCCGAATTGAATTAATGCATATCACCAAGTCCATCCCCGACCCCCGTATAGACCCGGCAGGATTCTACAAAGAAGTGGGAAAGTTATTCAGACCAGGGTTATTTACCGTAGAGGATGTAGATAACATATTGTTAGCCATTGTCCCAGAAGAAATATGGACCCCCTTTCGTGCCAAAGACAATGAAACAATAAAATGGAAAGATGTAATGGATGCGAGCAAAAATAGAAAACTGCATGAGGAATATCCTGAACCCCTAAGGGGGCATGGCATGGCAGTCCTGAGGGCTCTAGAAAAGGTGTTACCCCCATTTGATGTGAATGTGGAGAAACTGTCCGCTGTGATACAGGGTGCAAGTGAGGAGGTAGCACAGTACTTTCTGCGTTATGAAGCAGCATTCAAAGCGCACAGTGGGCTAGAGATAGGGTCTGAAACGGGCCAACGGTACTTTGCCACAAACTTTGTAGAGGGGCTCCACGGGCCAATTCAGGAGAACATTAGGAGGGCAGAAAGTACATGGATGACTAGAAACCCCCGGGATCTCCTCGAAATGGCCAGGTATTATGAAAGAGGGGAAAGAGTAAAGGGACAACAAAAGGCACGACAAGAGAAGGATTTAAAAACCAAAGTGTTGATGCAACAGTTGCATCAAGGGCCCCAAGGCAGGTATAACTACAATAATAACGGCCCGTCACAGGGCTATAGCAGCAACATGATAGGGGGCCAAGGGACAGGAAGAGGTACAGTGCAAGGAGGTGCGCTATATGGGAGGAGTGATGGGCTACCCCAAGATGTATGTGCCTTCTGCAAGAGACCCGGACACTGGAAATCCCAGTGTCCCCAGAGTGGTGGGAGAGGAAGGGGCGTACGGCCCCCTTCACAGACAACATTTGCCCCAGGAAATAGGACTGGTGGGTACGGCAACCAAGACAATAGAATGTTTAAACCCCCTCAACCCAATGCCTTTGACGGACAAGCAAGAGGGGATGTTCCCTGGCCGGCCCCGCCTCCCCCCAATCTACTGTATCAGCCACAACAAACACCACAAGTACAAGGTGTATGCCAGGGTGAAGAATGTGGAGAAGGGGTATACTATAGCGATGATTTTCAGGATAACACAAGCGATATGTCCTGAGGATGCCGGAATGAGATAGCGGGAGTGGTGCAGGTTCCTATAGACCAAAGGGGGCCTTATGCCTCTATTAGGATCGGCCCCCACCGAAACTTGAGATGTCTGGTAGACACAGGAGCTGGAAACAGTTCCGTGAATATCAGAGCCGTCCCCGCTGTCCCATTATCGGATAAAAGCAAGGTATCAGTTGGATTTGGGGGAAATCCAATAAAGACTCCTGTAAGTGAAATAGTAGAAGCGGAACTTCATGGGGTAAAATGGGAGAATGGGTGGCTGTTGACCAATCACTGCCCAGAAAACTTGTTAGGTATTGATGCATTAAAAACGCTAGGGGCCACAATATATTGCTCCCCCCAGGGAGTGAGAATGACCATAAGCAAACCTATGAGTATGATAGGAGTAATGCAAACCCTGCCCCCGGAACTCCAAGACATCCCGAATGAACTATGGGCCACTCATGGGAATGATGTAGGAGTGTTGGATGTTTCCCCAGTAGTAATCAAACTAAAGCCCGGTGCCAGGTTGCCCAGGATAAAACAATATCGCATATCACACGAGGGAGAGCAGGCACTATATCAAATAGTACAGGACATGATACGGTTAGGGGTGGTAGAGCCAACAAATGATAGCCCTTGTAACTCTCCGATCCTTCCAGTACACAAGAAAGGTGATGAAGCCGTACCCTATCGTTTTATTATTGATTTAAGAGAAATAAACAAAATAGTAGAACCCAGATATCCAGTTGTCCCTAATATTTCAAGTGTACTCACTTTAATTCCCAAAACAGCAAAATGGTTTACGGTAATTGATTTGAAAAATGCCTTCTTCAGCATTCCTATTGCCGAAGAAAGCAGGTACCTGTTTAGTTTTACTCTTCGAGATAGACAGTATCGATTTACTAGAGCCCCGCAGGGATATACAGAAAGTCCCGCCATATTCAGCCAAGCACTAAAAACACAGATGGATAACCTAGCCCTACCCGCTAACACTGCTCTGATACAATATGTTGATGATTTGCTATTATGTGCAGCCACCGAAGAGGAATGCCATTATGTGACCAGATTGGTGCTAATGCACTTAGCAGAGAATAAGCACAAGGTAGCCCTAGCCAAAATGCAGTATGTAAAACAAAAGGTCCATTATTTAGGCTTTGAGCTGTCCGAAGAGGGGCGAACCCTGTCTACTGATCGCATTGCTTTGATACAGTCCATAAAAGGTCCAGACACGGCAAAGGGTCTCCGAAGGATAATTGGTGTTTTATCCTACTGTAGGCACTGGATTCCTGAATTCTCTGTATTGATCCAGCCCATGCTAAAAGCCTTAAAAGAAGTACAAGAAAACGGCCCATTAGAATGGACACCTGAGATGGAAAAAGCCCTGACAGCTATGAAAGATGTTCTATGCCACGCACCGGCCTTAGGCACACCTGATTATACTAAGAGATTTTGCCTTTTTGTTGATGAACAGGAAGGTTGCGCTGTGTCAGTCTTGACACAGGAACAAGGGGGTAAACAGAGACCATGTGCATATTTTTCTAGCACTCTGGACTCAGTAGCTCGAGGCCTACCCCCATGCATGAGAGCAGTAGCTGCAGCAGCGACAGCCCTAAAACAAAGTGCAGGTATCATCCTAGGGAGTGAAGTAACAGTAAAAGTTCCACATACGGTAGATGTTCTTCTGAATAGAGTGCATACACAGCATTTGACTACAGCTAGACTCACACAGTATGAGATGATCCTGTTTGCCAGTAATGTAAAAATTGAACGGTGTAACACTTTGAATCCAGCGACACTGCTTCCTTTGCCCACCTCACCTGATGACATTAGGCATGATTGTGTGATTCAAATGGAAGAACACACTAAGGGTAGAGCAGACCTGCAAGACACCCCGCTGGTTGATAATGAGGGTATATTATTCTGTGATGGTTCCTGTTTCAAACTGCCAAATGGGGAGACAACAGCAGGGTATGCAGTAACTACAGGGGAACAGTTGATTGAGAGTGGGAAAGTGTGTGAGAAATCGGCGCAGGCGGCAGAATTGATTGCGCTAACTAGAGCATTAGTGTTAAGCAGCGGCATGAAAGTGACAATTTATACTGATTCAGCCTACGCGCACGGGGTGGTTTCCAGTTTTGGTAAACTCTGGGGAGAGCGTGGCTTCTTAACCTCTCAAGGTGATACTATTAAACATGCCCGATTGATTGCTGAATTATTGCAAGCCCTTACGCTGCCCAAAATGGTGGCCGTAGTGAAGTGCTCAGCGCATAAAAAAACACTGGATTATGTCACGCAGGGAAATTCTTTGGCTGACCAGATGGCTAAACTAGCTGCCACAAGGGACACTCGGTGGGAAGCCCGACAGCTCATAGTGGGGAGGGATGTGACTATGGAAGGGACGAAGGAGCGCGTAAAGGAAATCCAAGCAGATGCAACCATTGAAGAAAGACTATCTTGGCACAAGGATGATCAATATGAGGAGACGGTAGATGGGCTATGGGCACATACCAAAACGAACACCTGGGTACTACCTGACGCATACTTACCTGTGATAGTGAGCGTGGCTCATGGTCCAACCCACGTTAACGCAAGAACTATGGAAGAAGTTTTAAGTACTGTGTGGTACAACAAAAGATTGGGAATGTATTGTCGCCAATGGGCAAAACAATGTGAAATATGTGTTTTATATAATGTGGGGAAAGGTGTACCGGCCCCGGCGGGCCACAGTAAGTTACCCACCTGCCCTTTTGAGGTGGTGTATATGGACTTTATACAGCTGGAGCCTGTAAATAAACATTCCTACTGTTTGGTGATGAAATGTGGGTTCTCAGGATGGGTGGAAGCATATCCCCTGCGGGACAATAGTGCCACCTCCACAGCACAATGCATATTGAAACACTGGGTGCCCTTGTATACGGTCCCCAGATATCTATGGTCTGACAATGGGACTCATTTTACTGGTGAAGTAGTACGCAAAGTTTGCAAGGCCCTTGGTATTGATCAACGTTTCCACGCAGTTTTTCATCCTCAATCAGCTGGGATTATAGAGGGCACAAATAAGGTATTGAAGAACAAACTGGCAAAGGCTTGTGCTGAAACGGGACTGAAATGGCCGGATGCATTGCCTATTGCATTATTGAGTATGCGTACTATGCCTAAGCGTACACATGGTTTATCTCCTTTCGAAATTGTTATGGGGCGTCCACCAAGTATTGGGACCCCCATATCACCTAAGAGATTGTCTGAGCAAGCATGGCCTGCATTACAACAGTACTGTATTGGGTTAACTAATAGACTGATTTCTATTAATGCACAGGTGAACGCAGTAGCTCCATCTCCTCTGATAGGAGAAGGTCACGACGTGCAGCCCGGTGACTGGGTTGTTATAAAAGCCTTCGATCGCACCAGCGGACTGCAACCCAGATGGAGGGGCCCGTTTCAGGTTCTCCTCGCAACACAAACTGCGGTAAAAGTTGATGGCAAACCGCACTGGTACCACGTGAATCACGTCAAGAAGACGCTGCCACTATTGATTCCTCCAGAAAAGGGAACCGACAAACCGCAGGTTGCAAGTGTACTGCCAGATGCCAGTGACAGGTGTGCCCATCGCCTCCGATCCCGTGACGTGTATGTGCCAAGCAACGTGTAAGGACACTGTTTTGAACTTTGATCATTAGGGAGATGAACATTTGGACTCTCTTGTTGGTTTTAGCAGAATTGTGCCTTACTGAAGACGACGGGCTTGTAGCCTGAAGGGCCTTCGGCGTTCCCCTCCTGGGACAGGCACTACGAGACGTGGGACAGATCGGATGAAGGTTTTCAGTGAGACCTACCACTACTAGAGTAATAAGGACACTGGTGCTTTAAATAGGGGATATTGCTATATCGCTAGGTTGCAACTGATATACGCTGTATACTGAGCCATATACTGAACTATGTCTACACCCGTGTATGCTGGTTTAGTCCCTGAACGGATAAGTGTATGCTCCTCAAACACAGAAGGTAAGAGGAAAATACCAGTTTGTACCACAAGAGGCAAAATTTTGTTTTCTGTATGCACGATAGTAGTACTAATAGCATTTGCCATAATATTCTGGTATCTGGAACATCCATCTAGATATGAATTAAAGAACCTGTTGCCCGAGTCAAATGAAACAGGGAGAACAGATTGGGTCAAGAGCAGGAATCGAGATGCCTATGACCAACACGACCCGGAAGACTATGCTAAAAATGAATACGTGAAGATAATAAACACAACATATGGGGTAGTGAATAAAACTGATTGCTGGATCTGCACCCACATGCCCCGACATAGCAGTGAAGGCATCCCAGTGTACGCATCGCCAGTTACTGAGGATGCGGGGTGTACATTAATTTACATGAGAATAGTGTCAGCACAGCAATATATGATACCGAATACCGCTTGTTATGTTAGAGGAGAGAACAAAACCCTTCTAAAGGAAAAGATACGCTATAAAATCAAAACTGAGGGAATCGGGCTTGCACCTGCTATGGTACAGATAGTAAGAGAACCTCCTCCCCCTATCACCATCACACAAGAGTTTAGGCCAAAGAATATATGTTTTAAGAGGAGCGCAAGAGGTAATCAAAGAATGATCTCGGGGTGCAGTCAAATGGTGAATCTAAATAACTACACAAAGGGATTGTTACAGATTGAAGGACATGCCTACGTCTGTAACAAGAGGGCTTATTTGTGGTTAGCCAAAGATTTTGTTGGGGTATGTTACATAGCCAGAATAATGCCGGCTGTGATGGTATATGCCCCGTCTACTCTGCATAAAGAAATACACAGCAGAAATAAACGAGCAGTAAACCCAAAAATTCCTACGTATCAACCTACAGGATGGGAAACGTTTATAGATCTGATGGGGGTCCTGGTTCCTCCAGCGGGCATCTTTATGAACAGTCAAGAAATCCAAAAGCTAAGCAGGGCCCTTGAGTTCGTAATCGAAGAATCTGCAGACCTAATGGAAAACATCACTTATGAAATGAAAGCAATTCGGCTAGTGGCTCTCCAAAATAGGTATGTCTTAGACATACTCACTGCAGAAAGGGGCGGAGTCTGTTTTTTGGTGGGATCCCAATGCTGTGTTTACATACCAGAAGGGAGTACAGGAATCCTGGATGGAGTAAACAAACTGCATAAAGTGGCGGATAGCATCCACCAGGAGGAAGGGTCAGGAGATAGCTGGTGGATGAAGCTCCTGAAAGAAATTGGATGGCAACTTCTTACGCCTATACTGGTTCTAGCGGCAATAGTTGTAGGTATTTGTCTCTGCATCCAATGTTTCCCGGTATGTGTGTCGTGCTGTGTTTCCATGTGTTCTTCCAGCATAACGCGCCTAAATCCAATGGATAAAAGCCATGTACAACAGGAATTTTTTGACATGGGAGGCCTGGAGAAGATTATGGTACATACAGTATGTGATGATGTTGCTTTCCTGCCATCTGCTTATGCTAGGAAGGTTTAGATTGATGCTCAAGTGTGAGCAAAGGGTGGATTGAAGGTACGCATACATATGTAATGTTGTGCTCACACTTGGAGTTTGTACTAATCATCATATGCGTTAAAAGAATGTACTTTTTGCTAAAAGAAGAGGCCTTCTCTTTTATACGGTGGCGTTTAATGGCCATATATGAATAGCAATTGCAAACTAGAAAGAGACCTGCTGACCTGGCAAGAACTTGTTTTTAACAGAAGAATTGTGTTTGGTCACTGTATGTCGAAGCATGTTGAGCCTGCTAAAACTATCTGCAGATTACGGGTGGGGAAGGAATGAGTAAGCACAGCCTCGTGCACAGAGATACACAGAGGGGCACGAGAGAGAGCGAATAACAGATAACAGGAAACCACAATAGCAGATGTTGAACTGTTGACCTTGATGCAAAGTCATGACTGGGAGGAACCGCCTTGTGGTGGACATAATCTATGTGCAGCAATGTATGACAATGTAAAACAGATGGGTATAAAAGGACCACGATGTGCAGGGCAAAGCGCGGCACTTTGACGACTTGCTTTGCGAGACGTTTGAACTTGCTGCCCATTCGCGAATGCTTGTGCATTAATAAAGTAATGTTAACTTGGCTCTTTTCTGTCTGAGTTATTGCAGGGTCCCTCTTGTACTGGTTATGGACGGCGAGAAATCGCACCCACACAGCCCCCTGGGACACACAGGCTGCAATGCCCCGTGTCACAGCCCCCTGGGACACACAGGATGCAATGGCCAGTGTCACAGCCCCCTGGGGGACACAGGCTGCAATGCCCCGTGTCACAGCCCCCTGGGACACACAGGCTGCAATGCCCCGTGTCACAGCCCCCTGGGACACACAGGCTGCAATGCCCAGTGTCCCAACCCCTGGGACACACAGGCTGCAATGCCCCGTCTCACAGCCCCCTGGGACACACAGGCTGCAATGCCTCGTCTCACAGCCCCCTAGGACACACAGGCTGCAATGCCCAGTGTCCCAACCCCCTGGGACACACAGGCTGCAATGCCCAGTGTCCTAGCCCCCTGTGACACACAGGCTGCAATGCCCCGTCTCACAGCCCCCTGGGACACACAGGCTGCAATGCCCCGTCTCACAGCCCCCTAGGACACACAGGCTGCAATGCCCAGTGTCCCAACCCCCTGGGACACACAGGCTGCAATGCCCAGTGTCCTAGCCCCCTGTGACACACAGGCTGCAATGCCCCGTGTCACAGCCCCCTGGGACATACAGGCTGCAATGCCCCGTGTCACAGCCCCCTGGGACACACAGGCTGCAATGCCCCGTGTCCCAGCCCCCTGTGACACACAGGCTGCAATGCCCCGTGTCGCAGCCCCCTGGGACACACAGGCTGCAATGCCCCGTGTCACAGCCCCCTGGGACACACAGGCTGCAATGCCCCGTGTCCCAGCCCCCTAGGCTGCAATGCCCCGTGTCCCAGCCCCCTGCCCCGTGTCACAGCCCCCTGTGACACACAGGCTGCAATGCCCAGTGTCTGTGACACACAGGCTGCAATGCCCAGTGTCGCAGCCCCCTGGGACACACAGGCTGCAATGCCCCGTGTCACAGCCCCCTGGGACACACAGGCTGCAATGCCCCGTGTCACAGCCCCCTGGGACACACGGCTGCAATGCCCCGTGTCACAGCCCCCTGGGGGACACAGGCTGCAATGCCCCGTGTCCCAGCCCCCTGGGACACACAGGCTGCAATGCCCCGTGTCACAGCCCCCTGGGACACACAGGCTGCAATGCCCCGTGTCCCAGCCCCCTGGGACACACAGGCTGCAATGCCCCGTGTCCCAGCCCCCTGGGACACACAGGCTGCAATGCCCCGTGTCCCAGCCCCCTGGGACACACAGGCTGCAATGCCCAGTGTCACAGCCCCCTGGGACACACAGGCTGCAATGCCCCGTCTCACAGCCCCCTGGGACACACAGGCTGCAATGCCCGACACACAGGCTGCAATGCCCCGTGTCACAGCCCCCTGGGACACACAGGCTGCAATGCCCCGTGTCACAGCCCCCTGGGACACACAGGCTGCAATGCCCCGTCTCACAGCCCCCTGGGACACACAGGCTGCAATGCCCCGTCTCACAGCCCCCTGGGACACACAGGCTGCAATGCCCCGTGTAACAGCCCCCTGGGACACACAGGCTGCAATGCCCCGTCTCACAGACCCCGGGGACACACAGGCTGCAATGCTCCGTCTCACAGCCCCCTGGAACACAGGCTGCAATGCCCCGTGTCACAGCCCCCTGGGACACACAGGCTGCAATGCCCAGTGTCACAGCCCCATGGGACACACAGGCTGCAATGCCCCGTGTCACAGCCCCCTGGGACACACAGGCTGCAATGCCCAGTGTCACAGCCCCCTGGGACACACTGGCTGCAATGCCCCGTGTCACAGCCCCCTGGGACACACAGGCTGCAATGCCCCGTGTCACAGCCCCCTGGGACACACAGGCTGCAATGCCCCGTGTAACAGCCCCCTGGGACACACAGGCTGCAATGCCCCGTGTCACAGCCCCCTGGGACACACAGGCTGCAATGCCCCGTGTCCCAGCCCCCTGGGACACACAGGCTGCAATGCCCCGTGTCACAGCCCCCTGGGACACACAGGCTGCAATGCCCCGTGTAACAGCCCCCTGGGACACACAGGCTGCAATGCCCCGTGTCACAGCCCCCTGGGACACACAGGCTGCAATGCCCCGTGTCCCAGCCCCCTGGGACACACAGGCTGCAATGCCCCGTGTCCCAGCCCCCTGGGACACACAGGCTGCAATGCCCCATGTCACAGCCCCCTGGGACACACAGGCTGCAATGCCCCGTGCCCCAGCCCCCTAGGCTGCAATGCCCCGTGTCCCAGCCCCCTCCCCCGTGTCACAGGACACAGGCTGCAATGCCCCGTGTCGCAGCCCCCTGGGCCACACAGGCTGCAATGCCCCGTGTCACAGCCCCCTGGGACACACAGGCTGCAATGCCCCGTGTCCCAGCCCCCTAGGACACACAGGCTGCAATGCCCCGTGTCCCAGCCCCCTGGGACACACAGGCTGCAATGCCCCGTGTCCCAGCCCCCTGGGACACACAGGCTGCAATGCCCCATGTCACAGCCCCCTGGGACACACAGGCAGCAATGCCCCGTGCCCCAGCCCCCTAGGCTGCAATGCCCCGTGTCCCAGCCCCCTCCCCCGTGTCACAGGACACAGGCTGCAATGCCCCGTGTCCCAGCCCCCTGGGACACACAGGCTGCAATGCCCCGTGTCACAGCCCCCTGGGACACACAGGCTGCAATGCCCAGTGTCACAGCCCCCTGGGACACACAGGCTGCAATGCCCCGTCTCACAGCCCCCTGGGACACACAGGCTGCAATGCCCCGTGTCCCAGCCCCCTGGAACACACAGGCTGCAATGCCCCGTGTCCCAGCCCCCTAGGACACACAGGCTGCAATGCCCCGTGTCCCAGCCCCCTGGAACACACAGGCTGCAATGCCCCGTGTCCCAGCCCCCTGGGACACACAGGCTGCAATGCCCCATGTCACAGCCCCCTGGGACACACAGGCTGCAATGCCCCGTGCCCCAGCCCCCTAGGCTGCAATGCCCCGTGTCCCAGCCCCCTCCCCCGTGTCACAGGACACAGGCTGCAATGCCCCGTGTCCCAGCCCCCTGGGACACACAGGCTGCAATGCCCCGTGTCACAGCCCCCTGGGACACACAGGCTGCAATGCCCAGTGTCACAGCCCCCTGGGACACACAGGCTGCAATGCCCCGTCTCACAGCCCCCTGGGACACACAGGCTGCAATGCCCCGTGCCCCAGCCCCCTAGGCTGCAATGCCCCGTGTCCCAGCCCCCTAGGCTGCAATGCCCCGTGTCCCAGCCCCCTGGGACACACAGGCTGCAATGCCCCGTGTCACAGCCCCCTGGGACACACAGGCTGCAATGCCCAGTGTCACAGCCCCCTGGGACACACAGGCTGCAATGCCCCGTCTCACAGCCCCCTGGGACACACAGGCTGCAATGCCCCGTGTCCCAGCCCCCTGGAACACACAGGCTGCAATGCCCCGTGTCCCAGCCCCCTGGGACACACAGGCTGCAATGCCCCGTGTCCCAGCCCCCTGCCCCGTGTCACAGCCCCCTGGGACACACAGGCTGCAATGCCCCGTGTCCCAGCCCCCTGGAACACACAGGCTGCAATGCCCCGTGTCCCAGCCCCCTGCCCCGTGTCACAGCCCCCTGGGACACACAGGCTGCAATGCCCCGTGTCCCAGCCCCCTGGGACACACAGGCTGCAATGCCCCGTGTCACAGCCCCCTGGGACACACAGGCTGCAATGCCCCGTCTCACAGCCCCCTGGGACACACAGGCTGCAATGCCCCGTGCCCCAGCCCCCTAGGCTGCAATGCCCCGTGTCCCAGCCCCCTCCCCCGTGTCACAGGACACAGGCTGCAATGCCCCGTGTCCCAGCCCCCTGGGACACACAGGCTGCAATGCCCCGTGTCACAGCCCCCTGGGACACACAGGCTGCAATGCCCAGTGTCACAGCCCCCTGGGACACACAGGCTGCAATGCCCCGTCTCACAGCCCCCTGGGACACACAGGCTGCAATGCCCCGTGTCCCAGCCCCCTGGAACACACAGGCTGCAATGCCCCGTGTCCCAGCCCCCTGGGACACACAGGCTGCAATGCCCCGTCTCACAGCCCCCTGGGACACACAGGCTGCAATGCCCCGTGCCCCAGCCCCCTAGGCTGCAATGCCCCGTGTCCCAGCCCCCTCCCCCGTGTCACAGGACACAGGCTGCAATGCCCAGTGTCACAGCCCCCTGGGACACACAGGCTGCAATGCCCCGTCTCACAGCCCCCTGGGACACACAGGCTGCAATGCCCCGTGTCCCAGCCCCCTGGAACACACAGGCTGCAATGCCCCGTGTCCCAGCCCCCTGGGACACACAGGCTGCAATGCCCCGTCTCACAGCCCCCTGGGACACACAGGCTGCAATGCCCCGTGTCCCAGCCCCCTGGAACACACAGGCTGCAATGCCCCGTGTCCCAGCCCCCTGGGACACACAGGCTGCAATGCCCCGTCTCACAGCCCCCTGGGACACACAGGCTGCAATGCCCCGTGCCCCAGCCCCCTAGGCTGCAATGCCCCGTGTCCCAGCCCCCTGCCCCGTGTCACAGCCCCCTGGGACACACAGGCTGCAATGCCCCGTGTCCCAGCCCCCTGGAACACACAGGCTGCAATGCCCCGTGTCACAGCCCCCTGGGACACACAGGCTGCAATGCCCCGTCTCACAGCCCCCTGGGACACACAGGCTGCAATGCCCCGTGCCCCAGCCCCCTAGGCTGCAATGCCCCGTGTCCCAGCCCCCTCCCCCGTGTCACAGGACACAGGCTGCAATGCCCCGTGTCCCAGCCCCCTGGGACACACAGGCTGCAATGCCCCGTGTCACAGCCCCCTGGGACACACAGGCTGCAATGCCCAGTGTCACAGCCCCCTGGGACACACAGGCTGCAATGCCCCGTCTCACAGCCCCCTGGGACACACAGGCTGCAATGCCCCGTGTCCCAGCCCCCTGGAACACACAGGCTGCAATGCCCCGTGTCCCAGCCCCCTGGGACACACAGGCTGCAATGCCCCGTGTCCCAGCCCCCTGCCCCGTGTCACAGCCCCCTGGGACACACAGGCTGCAATGCCCCGTGTCCCAGCCCCCTGGAACACACAGGCTGCAATGCCCCGTGTAACAGCCCCCTGGGACACACAGGCTGCAATGCCCCATGTCCCAGCCCCCTGGGACACACAGGCTGCAATGCCCCGTGTCACAGCCCCCTGGGACACACAGGCTGCAATGCCCAGTGTCACAGCCCCCTGGGACACACAGGCTGCAATGCCCCGTCTCACAGCCCCCTGGGACACACAGGCTGCAATGCCCCGTGCCCCAGCCCCCTAGGCTGCAATGCCCCGTGTCCCAGCCCCGTCCCCCGTGTCACAGGACACAGGCTGCAATGCCCCGTGTCCCAGCCCCCTGGGACACACAGGCTGCAATGCCCCGTGTCACAGCCCCCTGGGACACACAGGCTGCAATGCCCAGTGTCACAGCCCCCTGGGACACACAGGCTGCAATGCCCCGTCTCACAGCCCCCTGGGACACACAGGCTGCAATGCCCCGTGTCCCAGCCCCCTGGAACACACAGGCTGCAATGCCCCGTGTCCCAGCCCCCTGGGACACACAGGCTGCAATGCCCCGTGTCCCAGCCCCCTGCCCCGTGTCACAGCCCCCTGGGACACACAGGCTGCAATGCCTCGTGTCCCAGCCCCCTGGAACACACAGGCTGCAATGCCCCGTGTCACAGCCCCCTGGGACACACAGGCTGCAATGCCCCGTCTCACAGCCCCCTGGGACACACAGGCTGCAATGCCCCGTGCCCCAGCCCCCTAGGCTGCAATGCCCCGTGTCCCAGCCCCCTCCCCCGTGTCACAGGACACAGGCTGCAATGCCCCGTGTCCCAGCCCCCTGGGACACACAGGCTGCAATGCCCCGTGTCACAGCCCCCTGGGACACACAGGCTGCAATGCCCAGTGTCACAGCCCCCTGGGACACACAGGCTGCAATGCCCCGTCTCACAGCCCCCTGGGACACACAGGCTGCAATGCCCCGTGTCCCAGCCCCCTGGAACACACAGGCTGCAATGCCCCGTGTCCCAGCCCCCTGGGACACACAGGCTGCAATGCCCCGTGTCCCAGCCCCCTGCCCCGTGTCACAGCCCCCTGGGACACACAGGCTGCAATGCCCCGTGTCCCAGCCCCCTGGAACACACAGGCTGCAATGCCCCGTGTCACAGCCCCCTGGGACACACAGGCTGCAATGCCCCGTCTCACAGCCCCCTGGGACACACAGGCTGCAATGCCCCGTGCCCCAGCCCCCTAGGCTGCAATGCCCCGTGTCCCAGCCCCCTCCCCTGTGTGTCCCAGGCTGCAATGCCCCGTGTCCCAGCCCCCTGGGACACACAGGCTGCAATGCCCCGTGTCCCAGCCCCCTGGGACACACAGGCTGCAATGCCCCGTGTCCCAGCCCCCTGGGACACACAGGCTGCAATGCCCCGTCTCACAGCCCCCTGGGACACACAGGCTGCAATGCCCCGGGGGCTGAGGCTGCAATGCCCCGTGTCCCAGCCCCCTGGGACACACAGGCTGCAATGCCCCGTGTCCCAGCCCCCTGGGGGACACAGGCTGCAATGCCCCGTGTCACAGCCCCCTGGAACACACAGGCTGCAATGCCCAGTGTCCCAGCCCCCTGGAACACACAGGCTGCAATGCCCCGTGTCCCAGCCCCCTGGAACACACAGGCTGCAATGCCCCGTGTCACAGCCCCCTAGGCTGCAATGCCCCGTGTCACAGCCCCCTGGGACACACTCTTATTTTTTCCATTCAGAATGTGGGAAATAAAGGTACACTGATATTATTTTGTATGGGGTGCAGGATAGCATACAACACCGGCACGCCTAAATGAGAGCTTCTTTGGGAATCTGCAGCTGTTTGGGTGCACGGCCGGGTCTGCAGAGGCTTCTTTAAAAGGGTAGTACACCAACACAGGGGAGGGGTGGGGTCACATGCCACAGGCCTCGCTCACTGCAGAGTCACTGCTCTCAGGGACACCCTCAGTCTCAGGCCTGGCTCACTGCAGAGACACTGCTCTCAGGGACACCCTCAGTCTCAGGCCTCGCTCACAGCAGAGACACTGCTCTCAGGGACACCCTCAGTCTCAGGCCTGGCTCACTGCAGAGACACTGCTCTCAGGGACACCCTCAGTCTCAGGCCTGGCTCACTGCAGAGACACTGCTCTCAGGGACACCCTCAGTCTCAGGCCTGGCTCACTGCAGAGACACTGCTCTCAGGGACACCCTCAGTCTCAGGCCTGGCTCACTGCAGAGACACTGCTCTCAGGGACACCCTCAGTCTCAGGCCTGGCTCACTGCAGAGACACTGCTCTCAGGGACACCCTCAGTCTCAGGCCTGGCTCACTGCAGAGACACTGCTCTCAGGGTCACGCTCAGTCTGCGGTCAGGCTCACTGCAGAGACACTGCTCTCAGGGACACACGTTCAGTCTCGGGCCTCGCTCACTGCAGAGACACTGCTCACCAGTGCATCCTGGCATACACTGCGGGGGCCCTCATCACCACCCTGTGAGTGACAGCTCGACCTCCCGTTATCTGTGGAGCCGGTGCCGGGATTTTGATGGTGAGAGTTTTGTCTCGTGCAGTTATAAGAGGCCACGGAGCCCGGCAGAGATCCAGAGAATCAGGGCTTGCGTTTCACTGACCTTCACCTCCCCCACCAGTGTCACTGCCCTCAGAGGGACAAAGGCGTGGGATGTACAAGGTTGTATTGTTTGTTTAAACATCCTTGAATTTAAGATAATTGAACATATTAGAATGTTTTCAATTGATGGGTATGGTGTTTAGAATTGGTGTTAAGAAGCTGCCCATCCACAGCCAATAAATTCATCTACAATGGCCTCAACATCCAGATGTGCAGCTTCATCTTTGTGTCCAGGTTGCAAATCAACAGCATTTAATCAAGCTTGGCCCACTGTAGCTCTGAGGTAGGTTTCGCTACATTGCAAATCTGTGATAGTTAAAGCAAGATGGGTGCACAAGGATGTAGAGGTGCACCCAACACAAAACAATTGGGGTGCACAGGGATGTAGAAAGAAGTGCACCCAACACAAAACAATTGGGGTGCACTGGGATGTTGAAGTGCACCCACCACAAAATAATTGGGGTGCACAGGGACGTAGAAGTGCACCCAACACAAAACATTATGCAACATTAAAAAAACACACAGTATAAATTACGCACTCTGATCTTCCCAATCAATTGGAAATGATCGATAAACCAGTTCACAGCCAACAACAACTGCCAGCCTAAAGGGGTTGGGTGGGTGGCTGGTCTAACCTTGTCCTGAAAGCGTGTGAGGGCGGCGGGAAAGAGGAAGATTGTTGTCCTTAATCTATGTATGTCCACCCATGTTCCTCCTGTAGCTAAATAAATAAATACATAGATTGATTGATTTAGGTGCAAGGGGCTTCCTGCCTGGCTCTCCAGGACAGTTTGATTCCTGAGAGCCGTGATTACAGCTCCATTGCCAGAAGGGAACTGCCCAGCAGAAAATAAGGAATGGTCCATGGATTGTGGGCCAAGGTAACCTTCAGCGACATTTTCATAGGCAATTCTTCAGGAACGTGGAAGCCAAGTCCCCACTCCAGCTCACGGTGGTGTGTTGCATCATGTGTGAAGGAAAGGGTCAACTGTATAGTTTAAAAATGTGCAAAGCTGCCTACTTGTTTGACAAGCAACACATCATTTTTGCAGAGCTGCACGTTTTTCCCACATAATGCGAAACATGTTGCCTACCTGTACCAGATAACCAAAAAGCAAGCAACCATGATTGATAATGCAACGTCTCGGGAGGATAGCTGAGGGGCAACGTGCTTGCCCTGTAAGCAAGACGACACAGAGCAACATAGGTTCGATCCCCGGGTCGCGCTAAGAAACCTCTGGGTATAAACTGCGTTATAAATAAGCTATCATATAATATCATAACGAACTGCCAGCAGACTGCTGCCTTCTTAGGTTGCCCCAGTGTTGCATGTGGACAGGACATCCTGAGCTCCCTCCTTTTCTTGCACCCCTCACTTGCAGCTCTGCATGTATGTGTACGAGAATGCATAGCACAGGATGCACCACCCGCAGCAGGCATGAGACCTCTAGGCGCTCTGCAGACACTGTCACTTATCACTGTAAGACACTGCTGCACACCCCTGTCATGCAAATACCATAGACACGATGTTCTGAAGGTACTAGTACATGGCTAAACAGTGCAAGTAACACCCCTCCCCCATTCTGCTCGTAGGACATCACAACGTAATTGCACCCCTAAAAGTTCTGGCATTATAACCTAGTAGTGGATCCTCCTTTTCTTCCCCGTGGGTCACAGGGGGGGAGGGTCTAGTACAGGGCAGTTTCCGGGTCGCCCCTAAACCCTCCCCTCCAGGACCATACACCAATGTGAGTCCTAGAGGGGAGGGCTTAATCGGAAATTCGCGTGCTTTTACCAGGCCTGAGAGAAGTGATGCAGTATCGATGGAAAGGGCCATCGATACTGCATCACTTCTCTCTGGCCGGGGGGGCTCAGCCCCGACTTGATTTTGCCGGGGGGGGGGCGGTCCCCAGAGCACCCCTGTACTCGGCGCCCCTGGCAGGGGGTCACCCTGCATGGTTCGGATCCCCGGACGGATACCTCTGCTGGTAGGCACCCAGCACTTGGCAGCCACGGCCATGGGGGCACCCAGGTCGGGCCAACGCACCCAGGCCACGATCACGTGGCAAAACCCAATTCAACAAAGGGGCACAGACACGAGTTGCCACTTCCTGGGGCTCTGCTGCACTAACTCTTACGTGCCAGCAGAGCCCCTTTTATTAGAGGAGCGTCATGACAATGTCATGACACCTCCTCGCAAAGAAAAACTAGCACACACATCACAGCAACTTCGGTCCACCCATAAAATCCCTCCTTTATTATAATATTTAACCACTGCCACTTTAAACACTGCAAACAACAGGTGTGTGTTCCAGTCCTCACACCGCAGGGGCCCAACAGCGGGCTGTTATAAATCAAAATATGCCCGGATCGAATTGGCCGTTAGCACTGCTGCAGGACTAAAAAAAGATGTTTTCATCCTCATTTTCCTCTTCGGCAAAGTCATACTGTAATTGGATTCAATTCAACACTACAGCTAAGTCAATGCCTAGTCTGGGATGCTGTGAGAAACCCTTATTGATATATTTTTATGTCCAGTTCGTTAACTCTGGATGACAACCCTTATATAACACCACTCTCTTAGAATCCCCCTGACCCCACTGAGCCAAGAAGTAGGTTTGTTTTGCAAATTAAAAGGTTTATTTGAAAATTAAACAATATATATATATATATATCACACTTTTATAATAAATTAATATTTGATAGCACACTTGTGAAGATAATAGTGATCAACAATGGATAATGTTACAGTGGTACACTCTTCTTGATGGCTTAGAAGTGATATACAGAGGATAAAGTAGCTGAGAATGCTTTTATAGCTTCAAGGACAATGCAATGATGAAAGAAAATGCAGTACAGAAAATGACTTGATATGACTTCAACAAAAGACAATGTAATCACTTTTCTTTGACAATTCACCCCCCCCCCCCTTTTATGCAATGTAAAGAGATGGAAGGAAAGCACACAGTTCTCAGGAATGCAATCAAATATAATGCAGTCCCCCCCCCACAGCAAGCTTAGAGGAAAACAGGTAGGAGTTTTAAACACAGGCCCAAAATGCTTTGAATGTGAAAAATATGCTAAAAATGCTTTTAATTCCCTACAGGGGGTTCAGGGTGGGTGACAGCTACTTTGTATTGGTTCAGGATCACTTTAGCAATGCTCTATGAATGATTGTCAGGTTGCAAACGAATTTCAGCAAAGGAAAGCAAGGAAAAATATTTTTACATGTGGCTGAAATTAAGCAAAATGTCAAATCATGGCAAATTTAGTTGCGTGCGTCAAGCGCAATTACGGAGGCAGTATGAGGAGTAGTAGAAGTCGGTTTGGAGCTCGTTGGAAAGCTTAGAATCTCAGCTTCAAAATAAAAGTTAAATCTCGCTTCTATCACGAACGGTTCCGGAGATACGGCCGATTTAGTAAAGGTAGTTTTTTGGATTTGAAATTTGAAAGCTCAGAATGACAGTTTTCAGGTTTAAAGATGACAGAATGACACGATTCTAGGAACCAGTTCTAAATAGGTTAAAATAGTTTGGATTAGATTATTTTAAACTAAGAGATTGGGTTTGCAAACTTCTGGTTGTACTCACACTATATTTTGGACAGGAATGCGACTTCGCCACGGATCGGGCCAGGATTGGACTGCGGTTCCCTCGCCACGGACGGTCTCTGCCTGGTTCTGCTCACTGGATAATTCTACCTTCTGGGTCAGCTCTGCTAGCAGCACTGCACAGCGGTCTGGATCTCTGGTTCTGACAAAAGTTCTTGGCACTGCACGGCGGTCTGGTCTCTGGTTCCGGGTACAGCTCTGCTTTCTGGTTGTTTCTGGCACAGGGTTTTAGCCAGAATCAGATCGCTCAGCCCGGCGGTCTGAATAGTTTGGTTTGGTTGCTAGGTTTTGAAGGCCTGCTGATAGGAGTTTAGCTGTTGGGTTCTAGAGTTCTTCGAGTTTCTGGATGTGAAGTCTGAAATCAGGATGTGGAGTTGTCGATCAAAATGCTCCGCAGAAAGTGAAAAAGAAAAGACCCTATCTGGCTTCCAGTGGCTCTTTTTATGTGTTTAAAAAGTGGGTGGGTCGGCTAATCCTGCATGCCCAACCCTCTCAACTTATCATTGGCCAGTTCCTCCTCTCTTCCTTGATTGGGGGAACTGGGTTGTGAGTCAGAGTGATGAGGTAGGTTTATGGTCAGAGGATCCTCCCCTTGTCAAATTGCACACAAATCTATTTCTGATCCAAATACATATTCATCTATGTACCATTTTTCTAATATTATACATCCAGTTAACATATTTTCTGTAGCACCAAACATCCGATCCGTGTCTTTGTAAGATGTTGTGTCCACTTATGACAGAATTCTACCCTTTTCATCCAGATCACGACCTCTAAACCTTTCCAGATTTTACACAAATGTGCACCAGGGATATGGGTTTCAGATGATAAAGTGTCAGATTTTTAACATGCATACATTTGGAGTAACAACCTTTTTTTTCGCTACTATCCCCAAGAACATACCACAGGGTCCTAACACCTCTTAAAATGTGCACACAAAAATCACAAGAATGATGATGTTATTTATATAATTTTTACAAGTCCGCACTATGAATTATCCATCTTTTTAAAATTATGCTCTGGCCCCGAGGGGTGTGGTTTTCCAAAGCACATGGTGGAATTTCTGGTTTATCCACTTCCCCCAACTCAGCTTGCTCACAGATGCAGTGCCCCTCCCAGTTTCTCCCAAGAGGAAGCCATTTTACGACCCCCCAATATAACATTTGCCTGAGTCCAGGGCAGGGCTTTGTTCAATTTCCTGCAGTCTGCAGATACCACTCCCCTAATTCAATCAGAGAGGTGTCATCTCCTTTTGGCAGGGGCAGCAGGATGCAGCCAGGCCTGGCAACACAGCTGCTGAATTCCCTCTCCTGTCGGGGTAGTTGTCAGGCAGAATCCAGTTTCATTAAGCCAGGCTTCAGCTAAATGTCACTTTTGTTCCCAGTTTTTCTACATTCAAATCAAACTGACAATTTTTACACATGCAGCTAGAACGCTGATTCTAAGTTCAAAACTATGACATTTCAACAGTTGCAAACTATGTGCCACTCAACAGTAGGTCACTCATTTATTATAAACATTTGGATTTTAGTGGCTTTAAGTCCCATTTAACTTAAGCTGCTGACACCCACAGCTCAGCCAGTTTCCTTATGAACCTTATTTTAGGCTCTTCCTCTTTCCAGATTTTGTATGCACACAAGGCTTCATTCTGCCAGATGTCTGCTGGTGTTCAGTGAGTTTTTTTGGATATCTTGCAATGTTTGAAATGGGCATTTTGAGCTTGCATTCAGAGAAACAAAGGGTGGTTTTAAAGTGATTCTGAGCTAACAGGCACTGTTGTTTTTCCTTTGGCCCCAGATTTCACTCATGGCGCTTCTGACCCAGCACGCTTGCACTGGTTGGTGGCAGGTCAGGTGACTATTTTGGTGTGCGCACAACTGCGCGGTTCTCCTGGATTCTGGCGCGAATGTGGGCGGCGACAGCTCATCCCCACATCTACCCTGTCTAATAATTCAACATGGGTCAAAACCCTTGACAATACCACTCCCTCCTCTGATCTTCAGCCACGTGGACCTTGGCCACTTTGACGGTCTTCCTCCCCACACTCTCCTTCGACCCACTCCCCACTGGGGTTCCCACCATGCAGGCCGGCGTTGGGGCGAGGCACACCCGTGCAAAGTGATCTGCCTTCCCGCACCTCCCACAGATGTGTCCCTTGGCTGGGCAGTCTTTCGAATGTGGAAGATCCCACCGGCACTGATGGCACATGGTGGCACCGGGGTCTCTCCACGGCCAGTCACTTCTCCTCATGGGCCTGCCTCCTTGCCACTTGCCAACGGCTAACACCTCCTCCAACTTGGCCTGTTGCATGGGGACCTCCAGCTTGAGGTGTTGTCTGGATTAGGACTGGTCTCTTGGAGGACCGGTCCCAAACAGCTTCTGGGTGGCGAGTCCGGCGGAGTACAGGAGAGTTGGGCATTTTATTTAATCCTTGACTTCCACCGCCTCGAAGTACAGCTCCATCCTCTGCACCCACGCCCTCCACCGGGGCCCTAGGCTGGCAGGAGCACCCATGACATCGAAGGGACAGAGATGCGTGAGCTGACCCACCTGCCGACAAACCACCTCACTCTCTTCATCCCCCCCATGAAGGGTACTGGGGTAGCGCAGATGGCACTCCCTGCTGATGGGCCCCTGGTCTGGGCTGGGCCGGGTGGAAGTTCTAGAAGGCGCACAAGCATTCCTCGGGGAGCCGCTACCCTCGGGGAGCCTGGGCAGATATAGAACCCAGGAGGGTTGATGACACCCTTTTCCTCCCAAGAACACCAGGCACATGGGCCCTGCAGCACTCCCCAGGGAATGAGATTCCCCTTCTGTGTCGCCTCACCATTGTTGAATGGAAAAGAAAGAACAAAACGTTACTTTGCTTCACTGTTCCATTTTGTTTTTCTTATTGGCGTTGGTTGTTGGGGCTATTGCAGGCCCGACTGTCACCGGAGGACACACCCCTCCACTCTCCCTCCGGTGGAAAAAATGCTTTCAAAAGTCACCACCGCAGTCCGGTTTGCTGGGCCACGACCCTTTCCTTTCACTGGGAGGTCTTGCCCATTTTCCAGGCCGATTCGCAGGCTCCAAAATCTGCTTTGTGTATTTTACCTTTCACTGCTGGGCCCGGGTGCTCATGGACCCTCTTCCACTGCAGACCTCTCGCCGGGGTCCTCTGATGATACTGGCGGCGCGCGAGGACCAGTCTCCACCCCTTCCTTTGTTCTGGGGCCTGGGGGTTATCTCGCCGTAGCCGGCGGTTCTTTTGTTTCGTGGTCTCCGCTGCAGATGATGTCACACGTCGTTGATGGGCTGGAGGCCACCAGCGCAGGTGAACAGCATCCGGTGCTGGTCCACTCACTACACGGCCTATGCTGCTTCTTCAATGTGCACGTCCACGGTCCGCGACCGCCCACGCGGATCCGTTGCTCCGCCTCCTCCGCCTCCTCCGCGAGATGGAAAATAACAATAACCACTCTCGGGAGCCCCGCACATGTATGTGTGTGAGGGGGCGAGACCTCTTCGTCGCCAATGTGGTGGCCCGCTACCGTTCACCGGGGCAGGCCACAGATGGTGTCGGCATCGCCCGATACAGGTCCTGTAACTGCGGGCATGCAGTGGGTTGGATGCAGGAGTCACCCTGCACGGTCCGGATCACCGGACGGATACCGCTGCTGGGCAGCACCCAGCACTTGGCGGCCACGGCCGTGGGGGCACCCAGGCTGGGCCAACGCACACAGGCCACGATCACGTGGCAAAATCCCAATTCAACAAAGGGACACAGACACGAGTTGCCACTTCCTTGGGCTCTGCTGCACTAACTCTTACGTACCAGCAGAGCCCCTTTTATTAGAGAAGCGTCATGGCGATGTCATGACGCCTCCTCGCAAAGAAACACTAGCGCACACATCACAGCAACTTCTGTCCACCCATAACAGTCAATAGGGAGTGGCCAAGCACTCTTTTTGTACCAGTCAAGCAACTTTTTTTCTAAAGTTTTGTCGTGAATAGGACATGCCTCGAACATGGTGGCAAGATGAAGGGAGGCGGGGCGCTGAATGTGGGTTATTGGCCCCTAGGAGGCTGCAACTTTCTCAGCGAGGAAACCAGCATTGCACATAGAACATAGACTTCTGCAGATAGTGATTAATGACCTGAAGGGCCACCTAGACAGTGCCCCGAAAAGCCGGATTCCGTGACTGGATAAATAAGCCACGCCTGTCACACCTTAGACCACTCCCATCATGCAAGCCACGAATGCAAACGAGACCCCCCTCAATTTCTTACCACACTAAAAGCGCTGGCTGTGCTGTGCCTGTTACAGGGAATTCCCAACTGGACACCTCTTACAAGCTTATACTCACCCCAAAGTACCCGACAGGCGCAGAAGAAGCCGCTAGAATCACGCTTCCGCCCACAGCAAAGCGTGCCACCTTTCCCTTCAGTTATTACCCACGTGCTATGTGAGGCTCCCGGTTTTGTGGTATTTATTTTTTCATCTCTTTTTATCCACACTTATATTTTGATGTGTAAAAAAAAACGTTGCAACTAAAATGCTTCCACATATATTAAAACTCAAACAAATTGAGTGCTTACATCAAGCCAGAAACCCTTAAACAGAAGACCGCCTTAAGGGAGGAAAGGGACGGACAAGGGACGGGGCTGGGGGAGGAAGAGGAGGGGCTGCTAGAGGAAAGGGAAAGAAAGGAAGGTTGCTTATGTCTTCGTGAGGCACCTCCCCCCGCGCGCATGCCGTACCCAGAATCCTTAGCAGGAGTTTGATGGTAGGGGACGCCTCAGGGGTCAAACAGCATTACCACTAAACTCCCATATGAGTTGCACATGTCAGTGAAGAGGGAAGGGGATGGCAGTGTGCCAGGGAGAGGGGAAGACAGCACATTTACCCATCCTGGGATACTCTTTTATTGGGGTTTATACTGTGCCCCACTGCCCTTTGCATGGTCTCCAGGCACTTCGGCAGATCTGAAAAATGAAGTGGTGGAAGGGGGATTATTGGGAAATGCAAGATAGCTTTCCTGTTGTGTGAATGCATGCATGCAGATCAGAAGTGTACCCCCAGCTATAGGTGCAGGGCTGTTTCTAGGTGTCATGTGGCAGGAGTGTAGGGTCATCTGGGAGCACAGGGGAGTGTGGAATAGAGGGGCCCACTGCCTGGACATTGTATTTTGTATTTGTATTTATTTAGTTTAAATAGCGCTTTACACCAAAGCGCTGCACATTTTAACCACAGGATAGCAGCAGAGCGAAGGGAGTGGGAGGGAGTGTAGAAACAGAGGAGCGAGGCGAGATAAGGGGGAGCAAGACCTTGGAGAGATTTAAAGACTAGGCAGACAAAATGAAATTTAAGTTGGGCGTGAAAGGGAAGCCAGCCAAGAGAGGAGAGGGAAGCAGAGATGGAGTCATGGGAGGGGAGGAGACAGAGGGTGCGGACAGCAGAGTGGTAGATAGATTTAAGGGTGGCAAGATGAGAAGTAGGAAGTCCAAAGAATAAGGAGGAACAGTAGAAGAGGCGAGAGAAGATAAGGGAGGAGATTAAAAGTTTAGTAGCATGGAAAGCGAGAGACATTGCTTGGAACTGAGGTGATGCAGACATATGGGAGTAGAATAGAGATGTGCACTGGAGGGGTGGAGTGTAGAATAGAGAGTGCCACTGCAGGGGACTGAGGAGATTCAGACATAGGAGAGTAGAATAGAGATGTGCACTGGAGGGTGGAGTGTAGAATAGAGGGACTGAGGTGATGCAGACATAGGAGAGTAGAGATGTGCACTGGAGGGTGGAGTGTAGCATAGAGAGGGCCACTGTGTGTAAATCAGGATCAGACATAGGAGAGTAGAATAGAGAGTGCCACTGCAGGGGACTGAGGAGATGCAGACATAGGAGAGTAGAATAGAGATGTGCACTGGAGGGTGGAGTGTAGAATAGAGGGGGCCACTGCAGGGGACTGAGGAGATGCAGACATAGGAGAGTAGAATAGAGATGTGCACTGGAGGGTGGAGTGTAGAATAGAGGGGGCCACTGCATGGGACTGAGGTGATGCAGACATAGGAGAGTAGAGATGTGCACTGGAGGGTGGAGTGTAGAATAGAGAGGGCCACTGCAGGGGACTGGGGAGATGCAGACATAGGAGAGTAGAATAGAGATGTTCACTGGAGGGGTGGAGTGTAGAATAGAGAGGGGCACTGCATGGGACTGAGGTGATGCAGACATAGGAGAGTAGAATAGAGATGTTCAATGGAGGGGTGGAGGGTGGAATAGAGAGGGCCACTGCATGGGACTGAGGTGACCTAAACTGAGGTGACCTAAAGATCCCCCTTACACCCCTGAAGAATGTCCCATCATATCTAGCACTAGAGGACAGACACATGTTGCCTATAAGGGGCTTAAGGAAGACATGTTTTGTACAGGTACTGTTGTAAAATTGATGCGTATATGAGCACATAATAATCTTCAAGCGCACAAGAGCCAGGGGCTCCAACTTCCCTTCTACCTCCACTGTCTCTGGAACGCTCTGCCACTCCACCGGCATGCTGCAACCTCCTACTGGCCATTCAGGAAGCAACTAAAAACATTACTTTTCAATTGACTCTACTTCACCGCTCCGTATGCCTCCTCCCCCATCTACCTCGCTGTTGACTGGGTTCTGTAACGAGCGCCTTGATACCCAAGGGTTCTGCGCGCATCATGAATGAAAAAATAAATGATACCTGTAAGAGCCATGCCTGTGACCATTTGAGCAGCTCTGTTTAAAGAATTAGAAGAGCACATTCACTGGAGTGTTATTTTAGATGGAGGAAGACTGCACAGGATGGAAGCTCTGAACCTGCATAGTTATTTAATGTAAGGAGAATGTACCGTTTAATTACCACAGCGTAGAGCTAATGTATACACAACAGATTCTAGAATGAGAACACATTGTAGACATATATATTTCGAATACCAAGAGTATATTGTGAACTTCTTATTTGTCAAACCCAAAAGGGAGAGGATTGTGTTACTTGAGTTCTCATCCCCTGCCCAGGCCATTGTTTGCACACAGACGCAGTAGAAATGTTTGTGATGCTATAATTTGCACTGCAACACCCCAGAAGAAGGCAACATGGCCCCTCGGTAAAGACCATCATCTCGTTTCACTTTTATATTTTTAGGACAGCAGGTAGGGCCTGACTGGGCATTTTGTACAAGGGCATATAAGGCTGGCTGAGCAATCACAGGGATGTGTGAGCTACATTAGAATACATGTGCCAGTGTCAGATCCATACACCGGGTATAGTGGGGGGCAGTGGCACAGCACGGGCGGGACATGGTCCAGTGTACACACAATAGAGCTGGACATATGGACCATGTCCATTTATAGCAAGGGGGACATGCATAGTGTTCACATCGATGCCCAAGACGGGGGTGGTTGGCGGTCAGGGGGGAAGAGACTTCTGGTGCTTCCTCAAGTGGGGGGAAAGGCTTTTTCAGGACAGATCTGAAGCCGGCTAATGGGGGGCTGCGCTTGATGTCAGGGGTGGGGTAGTTCCAGTGGCAAGGGAGGTATGAGGAGAGCTAGCAGTGCTAGAGTGTGAAGGGTGAGTACCCAGAGGCGGAGACAGCCAGGTGCGGCCAGCCGATGGGACTAGAAAGAGGACTTTCCAGAGGGAGAAATGGGCATAGACAGACATCTCACTAAAAAGCAATGCTCAGAGGGGGCTCGGGATCCGGGGCGGTTGAACGCGCTGTGGGTGGCAAAGTTAAGTACCTTTTTGAGGAAGTAAAAGAAGTGGAATAGGAGATCGAAGGAGGCTGAGCAGTAATGCAGCCTTCCAAGCACAAGGGTGCAGAATACAGCCTCGGAAGAGACAGACTTTACCAATGTTGCAAAGGTTACACCTGGCAGCCATAGAGATAGAACTAATGAACTGTGTAATTTCACTATCAAAGACAGGGTTTGGAATTGAGGGGAGCTGGGAGCTGTTTAGCTCCTGCTTGTAGCCAAGATGAGCCTGGTTAGTTTGGCAACACCAGCTTCCAGGAGCCACCTTTGGCTCCTCAGGCCAACGGATGCAAAACAAACACAACTATGCGATTTGGGACTAAGTGGAACTATCTTTCCATCTTCCATTACACCCTCCTTCCTTGGATGATTAAAGGTGATAGACTGCAGATGTACACAGGGATTAATGGGAACTATCTTTCCATCTTCCTTTGCACCCTGCTTCCTTGGATAATTGGATTCAGAATCAATTACTGCAATGTCATCTTCTGACTACGTCGGAAAATCCAGTAAGTCACCACAGCCTTGATCATCGAAGCAGCCATCATCATTTTCAACAACGTTTTGGACATGCCCTCTAAATTGCACAGGAGAGAATTTATTCTGACCAGTTTCGCAATCATTCCATATCTTCTTCCCATGTTTCCCCTCCTCTGATCGTTTTGACTTGTTATCCAAGCTTCTAGCCTGAAGGTTCAGCCATCTGCATCCGTAGTGCGTGCATCCATTGTTGCGTGTTGTGCTGTACCCGCCCTCACCTGCACCCATTGGCCCATCTACCTGGCCCATGTGACCAGAACACTCTGAATCCATCGGAGTATTTACACAGTGGACTCCCTCCCCTGTACTCTGATTGGCCCAAGAGACCCACTAAAGACCATCTTTCCAGGGAAGCCCCTATGCCCGTGCAGCCCTCTTCAGTGAAGAACCCCAAGGCAAAGGACGGCTCCTGAAGAATAGGCAGCTCCAGACCATGTTGACCCGTGTTAGCCTGTAGAACCTGCAGCTGTCAAACAGCAGTGACTAGCAAGGTAAGCAAGGTCCAGACAGGGGCACCAGCCATTACTGCTCCCCATTAAAACTGCCCTACCGATCTTATTACCTGCAAACGTGTAATCTGCTGCTCTTCGCATGCTAGCCATATCTCACATCTTGCCATATTGTGTCAGTTAGCCATATCTTACATCTAGGCAGACGGTGTTAATCCGCTATAGCTCACATCTTGCTATATTGTGTTAGTCAGCCACATCTCACATATAGGTAGATTGTGTTAGTCAGCCATATCTCACATCTAGGTAGACTGTGTTAATCCGCTATATCTCACATCTTGCCATATTGTGTCAGTCAGCCATATCTCACATCTAGGTAGACTGTGTTAATCCGCTATATCTCACATCTTGCTATATTGTGTTAGTTAGCCATATCTCACATCTAGGTAGACTGCGTTAGTCAGCCATATTGCACATCTATTTATGGCTGCTCACCCACTCTTGTCAGCTATCTGAAGTCCAGCTCTAGCTCATGCAACCTTCCTAGGCCCTCTCCCTCTATCCAGGTGTCCCGGGTCTGAGCGCTGCTCATTTGCTGCTGTGCACTCATTCCAGGCCCTGCCATCCCAATCTAAGGATCGCTGCATCTACTGTTGCACCCCCATTTTAGTTCCAGGTAGCCAATATTCCAAAGGTCTCTGCATTACTTAGATCCATCTATCCCAAACCTAGGGGTTAACGGTTTTATTATTGTGCACCCATTTTACGCCCTTCCCCCTCTATCCAGGTGTCCAAATCTAGGAATCACTGCATCTGCAGCTGTGCCCCCACTTGAAACCCTCTCCCAATTCCTTACGCACTATCCCCGGTTCACCTCAACTCTAGGCGTTGTGCACCAATTTAGAGTCATATCTCAATCACACCCACCAAGTGTCTCCAGCCACCCACCCAGCCTCACCCTTACACGACCATGGCAAACAGCATATTCAGGTCAACTGCATGCACTTCCCATATCTCCACCCCTACATCACTGCCACTCTCACCCAGACTGACTCACACACACAATGCCACCCACCGCACACTCCCACTTACAAGAACAGCTCTCAGATACTCCAGAATGCACCACTTCTGCCAGACAGCAACCATCATTGCACCCTCATCCCAAAATGCACCACCACACTGCCCCAGAATCATCCCTCCCAAATGATACCTCACCCGCCTTACATCACCTAGCCTTGCTCCCTCATTCTCAAACCCATTACAACACTCACTCGGAAACATGCACACACACACCACCAACATTACACCCCCCCAGTCACTTACACATGGAGATCGCAGATCCTCCAAAACATAACCTCTCTGCATTTCATCCCCCACCCATGATCCATCTTTCCCAAACCCAATACCTCACACACCCCCTGTCACCACACACTATCCCACTCAAATAAACTTGGAGCTCTCAGACACTCCCACTCACAACTCACCCGACCTGAATCCTCCACCCTCGCACCCTCAGTCATGAAGCCACTTCACAACACACATAACATTGCTACCTCTTCCAATGAGACCCACCCACCAACCCTTCGACACCACCACTTAGCACACACCCTCTAGCGCACTGACCAGAGGAGATCCCTGCTCACCCGAGCTGCCCACGGCATACCCCCTTCCAACCACCGGCACCGCATCTCCTCCAACCCTGAAACCCTCTTGTTCCCCCTCCCTCTCAGAGAACCAACAACCTCCCACATACTCGAAGTGCCGACCCTTGAACTCTAAGACCAGAGGGGCTATCTGGCATGCCCAGAAACAACTGAACCAACCACTGTTTGTTTCCTCCCTACTCCATTCCCTCCCCCCTCCCAAAGCCTCCCACTGCCCAGCGTCCAGCACTCAGACCAGAGGAGCTCTCTAGCACCTCTTTTGGAAACACACCCTGGCCAACCCTGACCCACCCTCTGCATCTGGCCCCCTTAACTACAAACTCAAAGACCACGAGACACTGGCCTCAGCCCAACTTTCAAACGAGGGGAGGCTGTCCCCAGCACCCTCCAAACTGTCACCCTCCCTCACATACACTATCAACCTGCCCACTCTGTCACCAAAACCTCCCAAGAGGAATCCAGGGGGTGCTGCAAAAGCCTTGGCCCATCCTTCCACCTGTCCGGCTCTAACAAAACCTCCCTCGCCCCAACCACATCTTCCTCAGCAAGTTATGCCCACCCACCAACCACCATTTCCACCACACTGACCACTCCAAAATGGCCTATCCCAGCAAGCCCCTTCCCCTCACAGGGGGTGCTGCATCTTGCCCTTTCCTGAACCATCACTTCTACCCCCCGACCCTCTCACAGACATGCCCTCAGCTCCCAAACGTACAAATCTCAGAGGCAGAAGACGACCCTCACCCTCTACTCTGAAAGCCTCACCCACCCTTCACCCCTCAATCCGACTTCCCTCCTTCACCCTCACTACCACCTCCCCTCTACCCCACCACCTTCCACCCCATCCGTGTAGGTCCTCTCCTCCGTTGCCTCTCCTTCTACCCCCACCCTCCCCTTTCCCAGGCCCCATGCACCCTCCTGTAACAACGCCTAGCCACACACCCCTGCAGTACCCACCTCCCCTCACTACCTTGCCTCAACCCCCCGAATTCTCAGACTCTACAACTCCACCCAACCTACATCCTCCAACCTCGAAATCTCAGTCTTGAAGCCACTTCACACCACACATAACATTGCTACCTCTTCTAATCCTACCCACCGACCCTTCAACACCACCACTCCAATGCAATGACCAGAGGAGCTCCCTGACCCACCCGAGGCACATTTCACCAACACCCGAACTGCCCACACCACCACACCACTGAGTCGAAGACCTGCGACCACCTGCGCTCTCTTCCCAATCCCTAGCAAAACTCTGCCCTTTATGCACCCACTACATCACCACCTCCCCCTTACCACATCCGTCCATCCTGTCTCATGCCCGGCCCAGCCAACTTTCTCCTCACCACCAACACCCTCCTTCAGACTACCCCGACAGACCCAGCCCAGCCAACCCAGGTCATCCTGACAAACACTGCTGCCTCTACCTCTGACAAAGTCACAAGTCTCCTCTTCAATGCCCGCTATGTAGCCAAGAACAAACACCATCTTTGATCTCCTAACCGCTGACAACCCCGATCTTTTCTTTATCACCGAAACTTGGTTCTCGGGTGATCTCAAGCCTATCACTCACAAAGCATTCCCACCCATCTACTCACTCATCGCCCACAACAGACCTTCCAGAGGAGGCAGTGTAGCCATCCTGCATAAACCTCTCATCTCTATCAACTCCACCGAAACACAACCCAGCACAGCTAAATGTAAATCCCTCCTAGTCAAACTCTCTCGGCTGCCTACTCTCTCACACAGCTACCTACTGGTCTACAGGCTCCCGGGCTATGACAAACACTTTGCCAACAGCCTATGCGAATCTCTGGCAGCCTTTCTAGTTACCCACCTGATTCTCACCTTGTTGGGAGACTTTAACATCTGGTTCGACCTCTCCAACAACTCCATGACTCTATCACTAGTGGACAGCCTGGAAGCACTCAACCTCACCCAGCATATCAGAGGACCAACACATAATGCTGGCCACAACCTCAATGCCATGTTCAGCTCCTCCAACCTCCTCTCCATGTCCACCCCAACCCCTCATCGGGACAGATCACTGTGCCATATCTTTCTCCGTCCTCATACCTCTGCCAACCCCCCAAGTCATCCGCTACCCCTACATCTCCTTTCAAGTGTTGGAACAAGGTCAAGGTACTACCAGACCTGGCAGAGGCACTACTAAGCGCCCTCCTGTCACTCCCGACCACAAATAGACCAGTAGCCACAGTACTCTTTGACTCCTTGCTAAACGACTTCCTCATTCGCCTAGCCCCTTCCAAGTCTGCTCCCTCCCGCAAAGGACCCACACCCAAATAGTTCACCCCCTCCTGAAGACTCTAAAAACACAAAACCGCTCCCTTGAGCACAAATGGTGAGCTTCCAGAACACTGCAAAGAAAATCAGTACTGGCCCACCACCACAGAAACTACAAATCAAAGATCCGAAGGGCCAAAAAAGCCTACTACAGTAAAAAGATCCTGCACTGCCAGAGCGGCAACAGAGAGCTCCAAAGAATCATCACTGAACTCCAGATCACACCCTGCACTGCAGCCCTGACTGCCTCCTCACAAACGCTCTGCAACTCCCTGTCTGAACAGTTCCGCAAAACAGCCCTTGACAGGACGGACACCCTGCTGTCCACCCGCTCTACACCTGCTCTACCTGACTCATCCGCCCTCACCCCCAAGTACCCTTCTTTCAGCTCCTTCCTCCCCATCTTGAGGGAGGAGTTTGCAAAACTATCAGCCTGTCGACCCTCTGCCTCACCGCTTGATCCCTACCCTGCCTCGTTCCTCAAAGAAATGTTCACCTCCACCTGTGCAGGAGAACTGGTGAGATCCATTCTCAATGACTACCTTTCACAGACTCCTTCAAAACTGCACATGTCAAACCTCTGCTTAAAAATGGCTTCCCTCGATCCTCGACTACCAATCAACTACAGGCTAATTTCCAACACCAGATTCCTGGCAACAATTCATCGATGGCACTGCTTACTCACAGCTCAATACCTTTGCGGAAACTAACAATCTCCTAGACCCTGTGCAATCAGGCTTCTGTCCACACCAGGGAACAGAAAACACGCTGATCTCTATCTGGGATGACGTCAAAGTGACCGCAGACTCAGAAGGATGCGCAGCTCTTATTCTTGACCTCTCAGCAGCGCTTGACACCAGCCACCACATAATCCTCGGTAGCAGACTACACTCCTTAGGAATACGGGATTCAGCTCTCTCTCCTGGATCACCTCATTCCTCTCTAATAGCCAGCAAATCACCCTCCTCCACCTTACCGTTCCTCTCCGCTACACTCTAACTAAACACTGGAGTACCCCAAGACACCCAAAACTATGGCCTCTGCATTCAAATTTGCGGACACCCACTTAGGATCTGCTCCCCAGCCTTCCAACATCTACCTTAATGATCCAGCCCTATGGCTCGACCACTTTACCAAAACACCTACAGCCAACCAACCTTGCGATATTGCCACTAGAAACAAAAGACTAGGCTCTAGACTCTTGGGCAAGAAGGGCCACCCCATGTGCCCTAATGTACTTACGAAAACCCCATCGCCCAGTCCGTCCCCCAAACCCCAACCTCACCCACGCCCCAAAGCCCCCAGGCTAACCTCGCCTCACCAAGCAACCCCAGTCTGATCAAGGCGCCCTGATCAACGCAAGGTCTTTAGCAGCGCATGCTCTTGACATTGCTGATTTTATCAAAACTCAGGAGCTTGACCTTATTGCCACCTCTGAGACTTGGTTGCACCCTGCCTCTGGTCCAGCACTTTCCCTGGCTATTCCCCAGACTACTCCATCACCAGATGCGACCGTACCTCTAGAGGCGGAGGAATTGCTTTCATCGATAGAAACTCACTAGGACTCAGAACCCTACCGAGCACCAAGGTGGAATCTGCAGAGCTACTCTCTGTCAAACTCGGACTATCGGCCAATCAAACGGCCGCCATCCACCTCATATACAGACCTCCAGGTCCCCCACTTCCTTTGTGGATGACATTACTGCTCTTGTTCTGGACAAAGCAAAAACGAACTCCCAAACCATCATCCTCTGTGACTTTAATTTAGGCCATCAAGACCCTAATGACCCTGCGGCCCTCGACCTTGCTAACACCTTAACTGATGTAGGCTTCTCACACCATATACAAGCACCTACCCACATTAAAGGGCGGTCCCTTGACTGGCTTAGTGACACCAACTGCAACATCCGCTTACTCTCAAACACCCCTTGCATATGGTCTGATCACCACATCATCACCTTCAGCATTGAAGCAGCCTTGCTACCTACGCCTCCTGTTGCCCCCGCTACCCTTACCAGAAACAAAAAAAATATAACTGAGAAGAGCTTCTCCCCCACATCCTTCCCACCCTGAACATTGCCACTGACATGTGTTCGGACCCTACTGGCCTAGCTGATGCTTATAATCAGTCAGTGCTTACTGCCATAAACTCTATCGCCCCGCTCAAACTTAGGAGACCTAAACAACAGGCGCACCTCAACTCGTGGTTCACACCTCAGCTTAGAGTGTTGCGTAAAGAGAAACGTAGTGCAGAATTACGTTGGAAAAGTCACCCTTCTGACTCCCACAAGGACAATCTCCTTTTAGCCACACTTAACTACAAAGAAGCCCTACTGCAGGCTAATAAAGGCTCTTACAACAACCGCATTGTGTCAGCACAATCAAATACCAAGGAATTATTTTAAATTCTTAAGGAACTCGAGACACCTGCAGCCCCCCTGACTCTTGCCCTAAAGATAGTAACTGGTGCACGAATATACAGTCAGCACTCCTGGGGAAAATTGCCACTCTCCAAACTAAAATCAGAGACAAACAAAAGTCCTTACAGTCAGACCAACCTCTGATCCTGCCCACATCCAGTATCTACCAACCCAACTCGACATCCAAACCATTCACCTTCTCCCCTCTTACCATCCCTGAAGTTGAAGGAATCATAAACTACCTCAAACTGTCCAATTGCCAAGGTGACCCCTGCCCGGCACCTAACATTAAGGAAGCCTCTCACGACCTTGCCCCCTTCATCACAGCCTTTATCAATGCCTCCTTCAAAATGGGCATAGTCCCTGATAACCTCAAGGATGCATGGGTAATCCCACTACTTAAAAAACCATCCCTCGACCCTAACATTCCGACTAACTTCAGACCGATCACTAGGGTCCCTTTCCTGCTTAAGATTCTTGACCGTGCAGTTTACCTGCAGATCCAAGACTACCTCGAGTCCAACAAACTTCTGGGGATAAGGCAATCAGGCTTGCGCCAGAAACACAGCACCGAAACAGCGCTGATTGACCTGAAAACCCAGATGGAGGCACTAAAGGACAATGGGAAATTAGCAATACTCCTCCTCGACCTCTCCGCGACATTCGATCTGGTCAATCACCAAATACTTTGCCAACATCTTAAATCTGCGGCCTACTTCTCTGATTCTGCTAACGCCTGGATCCACTCCTTCCTGAGCAACAGATCTATGCAGGTCTTCTCACCTTCAGCATCGGCAGACCCCTCGCCCATTCACTGTGGTGTCCCTCAAGGCTCTTGCGTATCGCCCACACTGTACAATGTATTCACCAAGCCTCTCTTTGATGTGCTCGACTATCTGGGTGTCTCCTATACCAACTATGTGGATGACACCCAGATACTCATTCCCATCACTGGTGATTACACAGCCGATACCAAATCCCTGAACGAGGTTTACCAGGTCATTCAGGCCTGGATGGCACAGCACAAACTCTGCCTAAATGACGATAAGACGGAGCTCTTACTGCTAGGATCATCTTATTGCCTCAACAAATTAGACCAAACCTACAAGTCCTTCACCATTGACGGTAACATCATCAAGGTCTCAAATGATACCAAAACTTTGGGTGTTTACCTGGATGCCACCCTCTCCCTGAACAGACAAATAAATGCAGTTAGGTCGGCATCGGCTTACACATGTAAACTTATTACTGCCTGCAGACCCTTACTGAACTCTCATAACTGCACTACCTTGGCCAGAACACTCCTCATGTCCAAAATCTACTACTGTAGTGCCCTCTAACTAGGGACGAGTTAATCTAACCTCAATAAACTGCAATCTATCCAAAACAATGCCATAAGGGCAGCACTCAACATCCCCAGACGGTCCCACATCTCCTCCACTAGATCTGATCTATGCTGGCTCCCGGTAAAACATAGAATTGCCTTGAAAACACAAGCTTTGACTCACAAATGCCTGAACAACAATGCCCCACCTTATCTATCATCGCGTCTTTCACTCCACACCTTGTCCCGGCCCATCAGATCAGCCCAAACTCACAGTCTAACCATGCCTAGATTCAAACTCCTAAGAGCAGGTGGTGTGAGTTTCCCTGTCCTAGCTTCCAAACTGTGGAATACCATGCCTACATTCATCAGAACTGAACCTTCGTCCCGAACATTCAAGAACCAAGCCAAAGCTTGGTTGCTCACTCAGAACGCATAAGGTTCCTCACATCAGCCTTGCATCCTTCTGTAATATAACTCTGCTGTGTATATACGCCTCGCTGCTTCTATTTCATAACCTGTAAATTGGTGTCTTCTGTGTATAACACCTGAAATGTTTGTAAATTGGTATTCTGTTACAACTTGTAATTTTGTAAATTGTTATTCTATGTATATTGTTGCCGGAACTTGTATTCTAAGATTATGCACCCGGTTGCCCATGGGCCTGGCTGCGTTTTACAAATAAACTAAACTTCAAAACTTCAAACCTGCCTCCCTCCCCTTCTCTTCAACCTTTACCTGACCTCCATCCCCAACATCCTCCGCTCACACAACCTCACTTGCTAAAATTATGCGGATGACACACAAATCAGCCTGAGAATTCCGAAATCGACCTCAGACCCCAGCCCTGACCCTAGCAGCTTGTCTCTCAGACATTGGGCCTCATTACGTCTGTGGCGGTAAGGCACCAATGGCGCCGGTAGGGCTTCCGGCGCCGTTGTTACCATGCCGCCACATTACGAGTTCTGCTCACGGGTGCCGATCTGCACACTTGGTCAGACCAGGCGTGCAGAGCGGCAGACCAAGCTACAAAACCATTATATTAAAAAAAGACAGTCACAAGGGGGCATGGATGGGGTGGTGTTCAAACACAGTTAGGATGCATGCTGAGCAGTCGAAAAGCAGAGCTTCAGGGTATATGGGTATAGACCAGGCGTGCAGAGCGGCACCTACAAGCAGAACAGGATGGTAGCAACAGTACCATTATGAACGGTATATATGAGCCCCTATGGGGGCTCAAATGGGAATGGGGACGTACCGGCTCTGGGTCCCACGCAAGGGAAATTACTGGGCCTGCAAAGGTCAGAATGGCCCGGTTATTCCCTATTCATGGGACCCGGTGCCGGACCCGAGTTTGGGGGTAGCCATGCCCTTAACAAGGGCATGGCTACCCCCAAACTTGTAATGATGGCCATTGACTGCTGAATGACAACCAATCACCTCCTTCTGAACCCAGGTAAAATGGAGATCATGATATGTGGAAAATCTGCCCTATTTCCCCATCCAACTCCCTGGTCACCCTCAGTCAGCCTCCTCCTCACGACCACCATCACTGTAAAAAACCTTGGCTGCACAATGGACTCAGACCTAACCCTACCTCACCACATCAACAATACATATAAAGCCTGCCAGACTACTTCTCGCATTGGGACGAAGGGACCACATCTCAACGGCCCTCCAAACCCTAAACTGGCTCCCAATTGCACGCAGGGCCACCTTCAAATGTCTGTGCATCACCCACCGAGCGATGCAAAAAACAGGCCCCAAATTCCTACAAGACAAAATCATGCCCTACCTTCCGACCCGCACCCTTAGGTCTCCTCCTTGTGGTTCCAACCTCAATACATCCAGGATCAGAGGGTCAGCCTACTCAACCCTGGCACCAACTTTGTGCAATTCACTGCCTCCCCGCGTTAGACACAGCAAAGACTACATGGCGTTCTGGAAGGCTCTCGAAACCTGGCTCTGTGCCTAACTACCCGACCTACCTTCCAGACCGACACCTGCCATGGTACCCCGCTGACTACGTTATGTTATGTTAAAATTATTTATAGAGCGCACATCCACAATAAGGCACCTAGCGGTGCTAAACGAGGGCAGTCAGCCACCAGTCTAGAAGAGAAAAGTTTTTAGTGCATTCCAGAATTGCAGGTGGTTTGTTAGATTCCACAGGGTACCTGCATCAACTGAAAATGCACGGCCACCCAATCGAGTTCTCTGGAATTTCAGGATAGTGACCAGATTTGCTGCTTCTGATCATAAGGACCTAGTGGGGATGTATGGCCTAAATTTGTCCTGAAGAAATTCAGCACACAGCCCATAATACAGCTGGTGTACAAGGCATAGGGCTTTAAACTTAATTCTTTTTGCCACCGGGAGCCAGTGTAGCGCCCAAATCACTGGACTAATGTGGGCACCATATGGCGATCCTGTCGTCACTCTGGCTGCCATATTCTGCAGTCGCTGAAGCTACTGAATCAAGCCCTTAGGGTTGCGCCAGGTAAAGGGCATTGCAGTAATCCTGCACAGACCCTATCATAGACAATCCGGCCAAACAATCTCCAACTCCAATACCTAGGACCTCTGCCCAGCAGCACTAGATATCGGGGGGCCGTCCAATAGTTAAGCTGCTAATCATCCCTACCATTGAATGTACATAACAGAATTACCCTCCAGTAATCTATCTGGCAGAACTAGTAACCCTTGCACTCATTCCGCTATACCCCTCGATTTCACACATAACATCACCCTTCAAGCACCAGCGCCACCAGAATACAGATACCATAGTCCATTGGTTTCTCTGCACACATTCTACTGATCCTACACAGCCACTGTTCCACAGCTAGCGCTATTGTGCAGCTACACATCACCTATTACACACTGCCTCACACATGGACCTTATACTACGCTACTCTCTCCACTGATCCAGACTGCGTTCTCCGAGAGTGTTCAACCCACAGCGATTTGGAATCATAACAAAGGTAAAAGTGCTATACAAATGCCAAATAGCATAACAATATTAACACCAATACATTTGCCTGTTCTACTTGTAAATCCACAACCACAACTTCTTGTACCGAATTATCAGCCATGTTATTGTAAAGAAATGAATTCTCAGCCATAATTATCTGCAGTCAGCCATCCCTGGAAATAAATATACTTTTGTGCAAGGAAGAGACATATGGGCAGCCGGCTGGGAGTACATTCATTTAATCACTGCTTCTTACAGCTGAAAATGGAAATGTCTCAACTTTGTACTGCAGACATTACAGTTTTATACATGGCAACAGTTTATGCAAAGATTCTATTGTAATATGAACCTTATATTACAATAGGCTTTGACTGGCCATTTTACTTAAAGGTCAACATATCACTTGATTTCTATTGGACATAAACACTTCCTGAAACACATGACTTACTATGTTAATCAGCATGACTAGGTAGATTCCCGAATTTCACTGAACAGCAAGATATATGTTGCAACCTTTAAAACTAGACAGAGAAGGTTATGGAAATGACACATTTACTTTCAGACTTCTTAGCACATTCTGTCCAATATCATCTAGGGTTCGTAGCGCTATATAAATGCGAAATTATTATTATTATCTCCCCCTGCTTATCTACTTGTGGCTGTATTCCAGTTTCCTTTTATGAGTCGCACCATTGAAAATAACATATTCTGCTATTAAATGCCAACTGATCTGCACCTGTCTTCAGCTGCTCTGTCAACCTTGGCTGGTGCTCAATGCACTCCCTTTTTGCACACAGCACTATATTTCTGTGTCTGCTCAACACTTTTAAATCTTCGTGGAGTTATAAGGCCTATAGCTATCTGGAATGCAATGTCTACCTATTGCAGACCTATATTCTACATCAAAAATGTATATTGTGTGTTAATTATGTTGTGCGCAATGTAAGCATTCCTTTATGTTTTATATTGCCCTAAAGGAGTGTGTCCACTGTTACCTATTTCCAATGTACTTGCCCTAAATAAGAGAGTCTGAGCTGCCTCAATGGACAGTGCTCCTGACCTTTCTACTGTTGGACAGGAGGGAGGGGTATAGTCCCTAAATACCATATGTACCCGTTTGTCACCAGAGAGAGAGAGAGAGAGAGAGGCTGCTCCTCTACATTATGTTCAGTGCCCCCACATTCCCTAACAATATATCTGTACCAACAGAAACTAACGGTTCCTGAGCCAAGCACGATTTCTCTAATACATGGGGTCGGCTGCTTGAAAAAAATGATTATTAGTACTTTTTGCCACAATATGGACTTATAAGAAGCCCACTTTGGAGGTTAACAGGTTCAACACTGAAGTCTGATCTGTTAGACTTGCATTGGTATTTTCATATAAACTAACAAGGGTGCTTAACACAAAGTTCAGTGCTGATAATGCCGTTGCACCCAACAGTGGGCCTGGAGTTTTGGTTTCCAATAATGGAGGGAGTAGAAGAACTGGAAAAGGTGAGCAGGAAGAAAATTCTGAACTATTTAAAGGGGAATTGTAGAGAACCGGTGAAGTAGTCAACGACGCCGGAAGCGGGTCGCAAGATTCCACCAAGTCACTAATTTGCTGATTTTCATTCTCATCATTTTCACCTGTGTTCCCAATAATTTCAGCCAAAATATCCCCTTGCGGCTGACTTACACTCAACTCTCTCTCGCCCAATAGCCCAAGAATAGCCCAAGAGAGTGGGGTAGTATTGGCCCTGCTGCTACTTGCGCACAAGGAATCATTTAATTATCAATTTGCCCCTTATGCTTGTGACAGCATTGCCCTGTAATCTCCTCTAGCTCAGCTTGTTCCGTCATTGGGTCTTCATTTGGTATTTGCCTGCTTAAGGTAGCATTTAAATTGGAGTATGTACCCAAAGCCGTTTATAATTGTAGACATGATAACATCTCATTATCCGAAATAGAATCCACCAAGACTACTGCTGAATTAGAGCAATGGGGTGCATCCTCTATCAGAAGTGAAGGATGCGTTGTTGATGTTTATGGAAAAACGTCATCAGTTTCACATTTTGTGTCACTAATAAGTCTCTCTTCCCTAAATGTATAGGTGTAGACAGCATGATTGGGACTTATTTTGATTTAACTGAGTCCTCAGGAGTTTTGAGTTGTCGTGATTTTACCTTTTCTGGTTTAGCCGTTGAACCTTGTAACACCCCATTAGAATCTTGTGTTAGTGTACCTTCTCCTGTGAACACTTGAGGTCTGTAAACATTCTGAATCTTAAATTCACACAATGAGCAAACCTCGGGAACAGAACCATGGAAACACAAACAACCAGAGGATATTAATATCATACCTTTCTGCAGTTAAAAGACAAGGGGCCTCATTACGAGGTGGGTGGAATGGGTTTAACGGCGCCGGTAATGGTGCCGGTGCCGGTAAACCCATTCCGCCCTATTACGAGGTTCCCTTACGGGACCCGCTCTGAACGTCTGGTCAGACCAGAGGCCCTTTGCGGGACCCGCAAGGGGGTTAGGGAGCTAATAACTGGCCCGTTATTAATGGGCCCGTTATTAGCTCCCTCCCCATTCCCCTAATGGGCTTCAAATGGGAATGGGGATGGTTTTTTTTAATGAGGAATTACCGGGTCCTCCAAGGTTGGAATGGCCCGGTAATTCCTCATTCAAGGAACCCGGACCCGAGTTTGGAGGCAGCCATGCCCTTATTGAGGGCATGGCTGCCTCCAAACTCATAATGAGGCCCTAGGAGATTAGGCTCACCCAGGAATTCTAGCGGTGCTGCCAGGAATAGATCTTTGGCGTAGGTGAAACAGAGAGTCGGTGGTGCCAGAAATAAATCCTTGGCGTAGATGTGGCAGAAAACCCCTGCTTGACTCCTGAAGGACCACAGTAACAGTTCACTTGCCGACACAGTTTGCTCCACTTGGGCTTTATGCACACACACCCCTCCTTCATCTTAAAGCGGCAGCACTTATCCACCAAAGAAAGCTGTATACGCCAACTAGCGCAACGCGTATTGTACCTCCAACCGCTAAGGCAAAACTACACTTGCCACCACCCTTCCTATGATTTATTCGTATGCACCTTCTTCTCCGGCCCTGCCATGAATATCTCCTTTCACCCGATATGACACCATTCTGTCTTTCCCCTTCCATCCGCAGTGTGGACTACCACACTGCTGACGGCATGATTATGCAGTCACTTGAAGGTATTTAGGTTCACTCCTTGACTTTTTCATTCACTTGCTTCTCAATTCAGTAATTTCACGTGATGTTGTAATTTGGCTTTGGATTATATTGGGTATAGATGTGAAAGGGATCCCGCAAAGCTTTCCTCCAGTTGAGACATCTTTTTTTGGAGGCATCTATGTTTTACGCACGGCCTGTGGCTAAAGCATATTTAACCCGCAGTGTGCCACATGTGTGCCACATGTGCGCCACATGTGTGCCACATGTCCTGTGCACTTATTTAGCTACTTTGGACCCTTTCAAGATTCTTCTCGCATTTAGAGTTTACGTAACACTGCAAGGCGCACTTTAAGTGCTGTTGCAATGTTCTCTGCACTATATGCTGCATGTTTGCTCATTACATTCACTCTTGTTTATCATTGTGGGCACGTCATGTCCCCACCTAAAAGAAAATGCAGATGCCATTGCTTTCTACCTCCCGATACAGGTATTACTCCGGCCTCCCTCTCCCGTGGGTCTCAACTATATCAAAGGAGGCAGAGGAGCATAGCAGTAATGATCCCCTTTTAACTTCACTGAGCTTATTTTAGAAAATTCCAGAAAATGTGGAAATGAATCCATTCTATAAATAACCCTCCGATCCAATGTGTTGTCTTTTTAATAAGATGCTAGTGTTCTATTCTCACAGTCTGCACTATTCTTATTTTGTAGAGGAGGGTGGCAGGCACTGATGGAACCTTGGACAGTGCCCAAGTATTTCAATTTATAGAAAATAGATCTGTAAACTGAGTTTACATAGATGTTTGCAGCAGCTGCACTACCCACTGAGTTATCTTACTAATCTTTGATCTGGCCTTTGCGCTACATAGATCTCTGCAACTAATGGGAGCTAAGTCACTAGGAGGGGGATTCTGCACCCTGTAGGATACAAATAGATCTTTGCTGCGGCTGATCAACCCTCCGAGTGGTATGGAAGTCGTTGATATCCATTCTCATTTCTAATCCTTGGTCCTTTAAAGTATATACTCATCCAGGATTGTGTCTCTGCTGCATCCAACAACATGGCTGAACTCTTTAAAATCTGCAGGGAACTAGCAAACACTTCCGCAGTCTCCTCCTCACCTCTCCCCTCCCAGGCATTGGCCACACACTTCACTACAAAAATTCAGGACATCCTGAGCGCCCTTGCATCCCGCTCCCCCTCCCCTTCTCCCACCCCCCACCTCCTATGGCCTCCCACCCCCGCCTCCTATGGCCTCCCACCCTCCATCTGCCTTTCTCTCCTTCTTCTCCCCTATCACACCTGATGAGGTCCCAGAGGTGTCCGCTCCATGAAGGTCTCCTCCAAACAGGTTTCCCCTTGCTCCTCCAGAACCATTAAGGACACTATTGTCTCTCGTGCCCCTGCACTTGCTGATTTCTGCAACCACTCTTTAGCTACTGAATCTTTCCCCTCACCCATCAAGCACTCCCTTGTGAGCCCTCTCCTGAAAAACCCTTCAGCAGACCCCACTTGTCCAGCCAACTACCAACCCATATCTATCACCCCGTTCATTGGGAAACTCTTAGAGAAGCTGGCCTTACCCCAACTTACACAGCACACGGAACTCATTGGTTGCCTCCATGACCATCAATCTGGATTCCAAGCATCCAGAGGCACGGAAACTGCTCTTCTGAACACCCGTGAAGGACTGCTCGCATCTCTGGACTCCGACTCTCCAGCTGTCCTCATTCTACTTGATCCCTCCTCTGCATTTGATACAGTCATCCACTCCATCCTCATAAAACGGCTACATGATAACCTGGGTATCTCGGAGCAGGCACTGGACTGGCTGACATCCTTCCTCATTGACCGACCATCCCAGGTTATTCTTGGCTCTTTCTCCTCGCCTACCTATATCTCCACCTGCAGTGACCCAAGGGCTCCAACCTCTCTCCTGGCTCTTTAATACCTATCTTGCTCCACTGGTACACCTCATTTCCACCTTCTCCCCTAGGTTTTGGTGTTACGCAGATGACAAACAACTACCCTCTGACCCTCGCCTCATTTCTTCCATCATTCCTGACTGCCTAGCTGCCATCCAGTCCTGGTGCACTTCCAATAATCTCTGCCTCAAGCCAGAAAGACTGGGACTCCTGCTCCCTCGTTCTTCCCCTCACTCTGGCCATCCTCTATGGGCTCTCCTCCTTCTCCTTCATCTGAAACCAGAAACCTTAGAATCATCTTCGACTCCTCTCTTTCTTTCAACCCTCACATTCAGGACCTTGCCAAGAGGGCCCACTTTCAACCCTACCTCCTTAATGGAATTCTCCCTTTCCTCGCTTTCCCCCAGAAGCTCAATGTTTCTAGAGATCTGGTTCTCTCTAGACTAGACTATTGCAATATCCTCTTCCTTAATCTATACTTTTCTTCTTTACGAGAAGTACTGTACTGCACTTGCCTGCCCCCTTCCCCCTTGCACTTTCCCCTTCCCCCCTCCACTTCACTTGCGCATTCTCAATATCACTCTGCCTAGTAAGATCATTGGGCCTCATTACGACCCTTGCGGACAGTCGTGCCTGTAATACAGGCACGGCTGCTGCTGGAGTCGTTTTTTAACCGGCACCCTGGAATACGCAATTACCAGGGTATCACAACCCCGGCAATTGCCTATTGCAGGGCGCCGGAAAATATTCTTCCCCATTCCCATTTGAGCCCCATAGGGCTCAATGGGAATGGTGAAGCCGCATGCACCGCCACCATTCGTGAATTGTGCCGGTGCAAGCAGCATGCTGTGCTCGTGGGTGCTGCTCTGCCCGCCAGGTCCGACCTGGCAGCAGAAAGGCACCCACAAGCACAACTCATAGTTTGCCGGTACGGGAACTACGGTACTGGCAAGCTTATCGGTACCGTAGTTCTCGGACCGGCAAACTTGTAATGAGGCCCATTGTCTCTGTCTTCCCTCTGTTCCCCTCCCTTGCCTCGTCGCGCCTTGAAACACTTGTGTATAGGCATGTTATGAATGCCATATCATATAAAATCATATGACCTCTCCAGGTAATCCAGAATAGGGCTGCAAGACTTATCCTTGGCCTCAACCCTAGTGGACGCATTTCGCCAGCCCTAAAAGCTCTCTAATGGCTCCCAGTTGCTGCAAGGTTCAAATTCAAATCCCTCTGCATCATCCATAAGGCTGTCTGGGACCATGCCACGCTATCTGCAGCTTGCTCTCACTAAATACTCTCCCTCCAGATCTTTACGTTTCTCCGACACCAACTCTCTGTGCATCAAGTGCTTTGCTAAACAGAGAGCTGGCGGCCGATCCCTTTCCTCAGCAGGCTCCCTCATATGGAACAGCCCCCCCCTTCCTCTTCAGCCGGATCTCCTCAAATTCCAGAAGCTCCTCAAGACTTTTCTTTTCACCTCCTCCTTCCATTCCTTCCTCCTCTGCTAATCCCACAGTTGCTGAGATTGGTGACCAGGGCCATGTGTGTCCTTGGGGCCCTGGCCTCTCACACCCAATCGCCTTCAGCACTCCCAGCACTTGCCTTGGCCTCCACTGGCCTATGCCACTGCAGGCCTGACCTTACTTATTTATTGACAGCTGATCACTCACCAAGCCCTTCCCTCCTGGTGCCCCTAGCACTTACCCCCCACTCCCTCATCCCTTCTCTTCTCTCTGCACTTGCACATTCTGAATGCTCACAAGGCCTAGTAGGTCCGCCTTTATCTTTCATTGTTTTAATTGATTTGTATTCCCATGTTCCCTCTCCGTTGCTCTTGGGTGCTTTGAAACACAATTCACTTGTTGTATAAGTGCCTTGCAAATGCACAATAAATAAAATAAACAAAAAGACCGCAAACTACATCCCTTTCTCCCCCACTCTGCCAAAATCCCTGGATACGATTTGCTGTGTCTTTGATGTTACATTAAGACTGTACTGTCTGTTCCCAGCTAAATAGATATTTATGGAACAAAAGACACGTCTAATCAGCTCCTTTATAGGCCTCCGGCAACAGAAACCTTGACTTCCTCACTAGATCGTGTTCCTCTTTGATTAGGATTACAGTTTCCTACACCGCTGCAATGCACAATGCTATACTTATCTTCAGGTTTACAGACATGGGGGCAAACATATATGGACCCTGTATCACTGACAGGAATGTGCCCTGAAACTCTTTATGTAGTATTTATGTTGAATTTGTATTTCTTAGTTGGGGGTTGCTACAGTTTGCTAAAGTTTGCTCTCTCCTGCAATCAATGTTTTCAGTACAATTGCCCTACACGACTGTCACACACAATGCCTGGCAGGATTAACAAGAACACAAACCTGCTATATGTTGATGTGTTTTTAATGTCTTGGATGCCAATACCATAATTGATATGTTAAATGATGACAGCACCCAAAGCCCTTCCAACCCTGGCAGAAATGGAACTCATTCTGATTCCCGGCATTACTTAAAACACGGCGACGCAGCATTGAGACAGCACATGCTTGTTATTTCTAATCTCTATTTTAAATTTGAAAAGATAATAGTTTCTTTTACTTCTACAGGAGACATGCAGAGAAAAATCAGAATGCTGGTAACGTACCCACAAAAAGGAAAAGAATAAAAATGTCTACATGGAAGAAAATGAAGGAGTCCCAGAGCTCAAGAATGAAACTATTTCTAGACACTCGCTGTGGACAAGCACTGGGAGGTGGAAAGATCTACACACTGTGAAGTAAACAAAATACACACTTAACAGCGAACGCAATACAAGTACTGCTCATAAAATACATGCCATCTTGCTGTTTACAGGAGGCTGCTTATGGGGGTGAAAACATGTTGATGCTCTTCAGAACAGCAACCCCTCAGTTGCAAATTAAATCTGACCACCCGTATGGGAAGATCCAGCAGAATAAATCTTCTTTCATTCTTGCGAGCCATATCATACTCCAAAAACGTGGATACAGTAACCCTAAAGTAACCCTAAACAAAACATATATCTCTGATCTGACTGCAAAGCTACCTCCCAACATAAAGGCAGTGGGTTTGTCCATGAGACTATGTGTACTGAAAAAAAACTGGACTGGTCAAGGAAAGCAGTGGCAACTCGTGAGCTCCTGACAGAAGCTATCTTTAAGCCGAATGATGCCACGAAGTAAATCATGTAAAGGGAGTAACGCCACGTTTTGATTCTAGAGAGAGATTAAATCTTAGCATGGCACTTATTCTAGAAAAATACAAGTCTGGAGGAAATAACCCCCAGGAAATGTCTTATTGCTGCTATAAATATCCGAGTGACTTGAATCCGAAGAATAGCCGATCTGTAGATGAGAGACCCCACACAGGAGAAAAACCTTATCAGTGCCCTGCACGTCAGAAAAGCTTAAACCATAAAAACAGTCTGACGAAACATGCAAAAACCCACACAGTGACAAGACCGTATCAGTGCTTCATATGTCAGAAGAACTTCAGTCATAAACGATTCTTAACCAAACACGAGAGAAACCACACAAGAGAAAGTCCTTATCAGTGTTCCGAATGTCCGAAAATCTTAAGCAATAAAACCAATCTGACTTTACATGAGAGAACCCACACAGGAGAAAAGCCTTATCAGTGCCCTAAATGTTTGAGAGGATTCAGTCAGAAACAGCACCTAACTAGTCATGCGATTACCCACACAGGAGAAAAGCCTTATCAGTGCTCTGAATGCCAAAAACGTTTCAGTCATAAACATTACTTAACTGTACATGTGAGGACCCACACAGGTGAAAAACCTCATAAGTGCTCTGAATGTCATAAAAGCTTCAGTCGGATAAGTCATCTGGCTCAACATGAAAGAACCCACACAGGAGAAAAACCCCATCAGTGCTCTGAATGTCAGAGATGCTTTACTCATAAAAACCATCTGACTACACATGAGAGAACCCACACAGGAGAAAAACCCCACCAGTGCTCCAAATGTCAGAGATGCTTTACTCAGAAAGGCAGTCTGACTAAACATGAGCGATCCCACACAGGAGAAAAACCTTATCAGTGCTCTGAATGTCCGAAATGCTTTGGTCAGAAAAGGGACCTAACTATACATGAGAGATCCCACACAGGGGAAAAACCTTACCAGTGCTCTGAATGTCCAAAACAGTTCATGCAGAGAAATAACCTTACTATACATGAGAGAACCCACACAGGTGAAAACCCTTACAGGTGCTCTGCATGTCATAAATGCTTTTCTCAGAAAAACAATCTGACTACACATGAGCGATCCCACACTGGAGAAAGATCTCATCGGTGCTCTGAATGTCAAAAATGCTTTGGTCAGAAAAGTGATCTAGCAAGACATGGGAGAATCCACACAGGGGAAAAACCTTACCAGTGCTCTGAATGTCCGAAACAGTTCATGCAGAAAAATAGCCTAACTATACATGAGAGAACCCACACAGGAGAAAAACCCCATCAGTGCTATGAATGTCAGAAATGCTTTGCTCAGAAAAATGACCTCACTATACATGAGAGAACCCACACAGGGGAAAGACCTTACCAGTGCTCTGAATGTCAAAAATACTTTACTCATAAAAGTCGTCTGGCTACACATGAGAGAACCCACACAGGTGAACAACCTTACCAGTGCTCTGTATGTCAGAAACATTTTACTCATAAAAATCATCTGACTACACATGAGAGAACCCACACGGGGATAAAACCTTACCAGTGCTCTGCATGTCAGAGAAGCTTTACTCATAAAAGCAATCTGACTAAACATGAGCGATCCCACACTGGAGAAAAGCCTCATCAGTGCTCTAAAGGTCAAAGCTTCAGTCAGATAAGTCATCCAGTTCAACATGAGTGAAGCCCCACAGGGGAAAAACCTTATGCGTGCTCTCAATGTCAGAAATGCTTTTGTCAGAAAAGTGACCTAACTATACATGAGAGAACCCACACAGGGGAAGGCCTTATCAGTGCTCTGAATGTCAGAAAAGCTTCAGTCAAAAAGGAGGCTTAAAGAGACATGGGAGAGCCCACACTTGAGAAAACCCTTTTCTGTGCTCTGAATGTCAGAAAAGCTTTAGATTGATGAGCAATTTAACTATAGATAAAAGAACGCATACAGGAGAAAAACCTTATCAGAATGTCAAACGCTTCAGTCGCAAATATCATTTAGCTCAACATGCAATAATCCACACTGCGGACACACCTCTCAGTGCCTGGAATAAGAGAGAGGCTTCACCCACACTGAAACAATGACCTTGTACTAGCCTTACACTTCTTTGCTAACTAGACATAATGGATCCTGGCACTGGTGTGTCACGTGGGCATCGTGGAATCTGGCATTGCTGTGCTAACTGGGCATACTGGGCTTTATTTACCTACCTGGACTAATGGAGCCTGGCACTGCAATAGTAAATGGGCATATCCTTGATAATGAAGTGACTCCCTGGTGTCTGAGGTTGTTATGGCAACACCCAGAAGGGGTGTACCTGGGATATAATAGCAATACATTCAGTTGGGTGTGAGTATCAGACAATATTATGTCAATAACCTGGCCAGTAATGTTACACTCTGTGCACATGTTGGCAGTAGTCTGTAAATATGCTGTCAATGCTTCACTAGTGCTTATACTTCAGAAACAGCTCTTCAGTAGATCTTCAATCTATACATGAAGCCACTGGGAGCCCTCCTAGCCACACACCACATCCACCAATACGCTGATGACACCCAGTTATACCTCAAGCTCAACTCCATCAAGGACATCCATAGGCTCAACCCCTCCAAGACCAAATTCCTACCCTTCACCATCAACACCGAACACCCAGACATACAGACCTGGATATCAACCATGAACTCTAAGGGCTTCACACCTGAGCTCCCCTCCTGTGCCAAGTCCCTCGGGTTCCACATCGACAAACTCCTCTCTTTCAAAACACACATAGCAAAGAAAACTCACAGCTTGGTTTCAGCTCTCCCTCCTGTGGAAAGTCAAGCCCTTCCTCCCTTCAGACATCTTTAGATGCACCGTCCAAGCACTGATCCTTTCCCACCTGGATGTGGCCAATGCATTCCTCGAAGGCCTCCCGTCGTCCTCCCTTGTGCCCCTGAGAAGTGTCCTATACGCGGCTGCACGCTTCGTCAAGGTTCTATGCAGATAGAACCACATCACTACAGCCCTCATCGACCTTCACTATCTCCCACTGCATGTTAAAATCACCTTCAAGTCTTGCTGCATAGTCTATATTGCAGTCGCCTCAGCACATCCAGCTACAGGCAGATAGTGCACCACCAGAAGCCAGGACACGTGTAGACTTGAAGTCTGCCTCTGCAAGAAGGAAAGGACCAGAAAACAAGCTTTCTCTGCCTATGCCCTAAGACTATGGAACCTCCTCCATGTCAGCATCAGACTCGCCCCCACGATCCTACAATTCAGAAAAGAACTCAAGACTCACCTCTTCAAGTAACCTCTCTGCCTCAACACCTAGGCCATCACATCGCCCCTTACGCCACCTGACTCGCTAGAAGCCGCCCGCCCGTCTGCTCCCCGCAGATCTTCAGCTGTGCCCACTTTTTAATGTAAGTCACTTCACATGTAATATGATATCCAAGGGCCTGGTGCCATTGAGTTGTGACAGGAGTTCTGAGTACCATGGTACCGCTGAAGAGCTTGGACTCTGAATATGAATGATTATTGTATGTACATATGTTCTGGATCTGTGGGAGCTCCACTGGCACTCATCCCTACTGAGGTCACTGATTTGATATGAGTGCGCCCCAATCCATCCCTCCCAAAACATATGTTTGGCTCCCCTCAAGGGCCTTCAGAACTGCAGAAATCTCGGTATCTAGAGAATCTATTTGCAGCTTTAGGCCCAGGTTCTCTGGTGATATCCCGTGGGTAATATGAGCACATCGTTCAGATGATTTACATCCTATCCTGCATGCCAGGCTCTATCCACCACAAAGGCGGTCTACATGCTCACCTGGCGCCGTGCCAGGCTTTCTGGCAGAGAATAGTGCTGTGCCCGAAGCAAGGTTCTTGAGAAAGCTGGGTCTCTGCGCTTTAGTGCCAGCGGAACTGCTGCCCCTGAGCATCTGATAGACTTAGTAATGGACAACAATACTGCTGTGGTTCTACCCTCTGAGTCATCTATGTACCGATGCCTATTACCCCTACGTGCATGATAAACATTGGATGCTATCTACACTGTCTACACCATTTTATCACTTACCCAACAAGTGTTTGCACTTGCAATATAGTGTCTTTTACACTCTATTGTTTAGCATCAATGTGTATTTATATCCTTCAATGAATAATGTGTGGGAATTAACAATATAGAAATAGCATGGCCAGGCGATATGCAGTTCCTCATCTTGTTAATATAGTAGTGGAGTAGATAACGCTCATCCTACAGACGGTGGAGGTACAGTCTTTGCCTACTCCTGAAATCTACTTTCTTTCTTAACCAGGCAGATCATGATCGTGTGGGTCAGCAGTCCTCCGGGTTCTGGTCCTTCTGGATTGCGAGTGGGGTAGCCTCAAATGAAATGTCATGATCTCCTCCAAATGTCTAAAAACATCTGTCTTTTTTTAAATCCCACCCTTATTTCCCTGTTAGCCAGTCACATTCTTGCAGCTAATGAGGTAATTCATGTAATCAGTAGAAAGAGTAGAAGAGAATCTTGTGGTTATATGTTACTTACTTATGAACTTGTGTGTTCCATGTGCTTTTTCCAAAAGATGAAAAGACGCCAATGCTTTATTCATAACATGTTGTACTATCGGCGTGCCCTAATTAAGCATTGAACCTTGGTTAATGTTTTATCTGTATTGACTTAAACATATTCGAATGAGGTTATGTTTGCAATGAAATCTTTTCAAAATAATTTTCTTGTTGAACATAATGTTGCATATGTTTCTGATTTCTTGTGTTCTTCTGCTGCTATGTTTTAAAAACGATACTGATAATGTCACTATGTGCGCATTAAACCAAAGCAAGAAAACTAGGTGTTTGAAAAACACTGTTTAGCAAATGGTACAAGGTTAAAACAGACTTGTTGCATAAGCAATCTATCAACTTGTGCTTTTAGCGTACATACATAAATGTGCTTTTAAACACATCAAGCTTTTTTCTGGATTCAAGTAAACACATTAACCCTGTCATGCCTTCTGAAATGTTCAGTAATGCTCGGTATAGTTCTGTTGTACGTCAAAAGAGAAGGCTGGCAAAGCCAATAGTTCTGAATGGACATTTGTGAAATGCATCTGTGTCCATAGGAATGTTTCTGTCAGGGATTGCGTCCATACCATGGCAAGACCCCGAATACAGTGGCCTCCTGGGCTCACCACACAATGCCCTGGCAGTTACCATGGCGATTAGCCCAACACGCAGCATCTGCATGCAGAACAACATCCAAGCCTCGTTCTGCATGCCGTGCACCCCACGTTTCCATGAAAGAGCATTCAATGTTAGGACACCACCGCCCACAACAATTATTTGTTTATTTATTTATTTATTTATTTGCATTTATAAAGCTCACAAGCGGCCCTGGGGCATTGTGGCACTGTTAAAGAGTGCTTAGCTTGTATAGGTAGTACAACAGTATTGAATACAATAGTATAGACAGGTCTCAGACGATGGGCCTCATTACAGGTCGGGCGGTCCGGAATTAACAGTGGCGGTAAACCCGCCGCCACTGTTAATTCCGGACCGCCCTATACCGACTCCTGCAGGCGGGAGGTGATGTTCCCACCAGGTCTGACCTGGCGGGTTTAACACCGCCCGCCTGCCGGCAGACGTGGAAACATCAGCACCATCACGAGATGGTGCCGGCGTTTCCACTTCCCCATTCCCATTGAGTCCTATGGGACTCAATGGGAATGGGGATTTACTAAATTCCGCCTCTGGAATTCCCGGGACACCAGGGTCGTAATGCCCTGGTATTTCCGGGAGTCACGGAGGCGGAATGGTAATACGAGTCCGGCTGTAACCAGGCGGTTTTACCACCTCGGTTACCGCCGGGCTCGTAATGAGGCCCGATGACAAAGAAAGACGCGTATACTATACTGCTTCTATGGTTACAGTGCAACAGCATGAGAATGCCCGCTAATTAGGTACATTTAGCAGAACAGTAAGGTTTTTAGCGTTTTGCGGAAGGTGGTGTAGGATTTTTCATTCCTTAGTGTGGTAGGCAGGGCATTCCAATTTTTTGGTGTGAGATTTTGAAAACTGGACCCTCCCGCTTTGGTTCTTTTGAATGTGGGTACATAGATCTGATTTGAGAGGTGGGATCTAGTAGGTCTGTTGGTGGATTGGGGGTGATTCTTTCAGATAGGTAGGGTGGAGCATCTGATGAGAGGCACCTGTTTGTGATGGCCATTGATTTGAAGAGTATCCGTTCCTTTACCGTGAGCCAATGGGCTTCTTTTCTAGCTTGAGAGATATGTTCCCTTTTGGGAATGCTCAGTGCTGCCCTGAGGGCATTATGTTGAGTGACTTGTAGTATTTTTAGGTTTTTTGCAGAAGTGCCCAGGAATAGGGCATTGCACTAGTCCAGTTTAGTGCCTACGGTGGCTCTGGCGATGGGCAGGATAGGCGCGCACCGAAGGAGTCCCGCTTTGCCCGCCTTGCTCGATTGCTGTGGACCGTTACAAGCAAGTTTCTTCGTTTTGCTCTGAGTGAAATGCATCTCCCATAAGGCACTCTGCTGCCTAAAGTGGGTGTCTGCATAAAATAGTGCACGGTCGAATCCTTCATTGGTATCTATTGACACCCCCAGAAAGCAGGGCAATTCTAATGTCTTCACTGGTCAGACCTCCAGGCAAGATGAAATTCGAAGGGCTGTTGAAGCCTACATGGTTAATTCTGTCCACCTGCCATCAGTAAGTGCACAGCAAACAATTTCTTCTACACATTTGGCCCCCGAAAGAAACTCACAGGAACAAAGTCATCCTTCACCAAATTTTTGCTGTAAATCTGGTACTAAAGCCCAAAAAGTAGTTCACTTCGCTCCTGACAAAAGAGAAGGTGCGAATTCAACTGAAAAAACTAAAACAGAGGCGAAAACACTGGAGGGTCAAGGACTAGAAATAGCTATGGTGCTACAGGCTTTATTGCCTAAAGCTCAATCTAGAAAAACACCACAGCCGGTGGCTGAGTTGCAGTATCAACCTGGCACCGGAAATAAACAACTAGCAGGTCCCTTGCGGGACAATAATTAGACTTCCCTAATCATCCACAATATCTTTTAAATAGAAAAGGCATTCTCTGACATAAATCGACTAGAGGATGTGGGGTCTGCTGACATTGAACAAGTTGAATTTAATGATAAAAATATACTGACAGTTAGCTGTATTATTTGGTCTGGTAAAAAACAATTCTTTGATATAGGTTTCCTCCTGACCACTGGTCCCTCAACAGCTAACGACCTAATCAAAGCTTCAGTACAAGATGTTGAAGCAGCAGCTTATGCAGGTGGTGAGGAATACTTTGAGCGTGATTTGCAATCTAAATGTGAATGTCACTGTGTAGTACCCAGTAAACTAAGCCCACAAATAAAAAAGAGGCCGCTATCATTTGCCTCCTGGAACTCTTGTGGTCATTCTCACTTGTTTAATAACTACAAAGTAAACTTAAATCATTATGACATAATCATGTTCCAGGAAACAATGCTTACCAAACTGGCAAGATCACACTATGCACTTTACTCCTGCTTTGCAGGGCAAAAAAGGACGCCCCATGTCAGGACGTCTAACTGCCTTTAAAATCAGTTCTACCATCACATTAGTGTCATCTTATTCTCCAGATGCCTTTGTATGCTTTAATTAATGTTTATTGGAACCATAATGGTTTCAACGATGAAAGTTTCTTTAAGGATATGACCTGCATGTTGGATTTTATTGTGATGTCACCAGAAATCTGTCACACTGTAATTGCTGGCGATCTCAACTAGCACCTTTTTTCGGCTAAGAAACTTTTGGAAAATTCCAGACTAATGCAATGGGACCATATGATGTCCTCTCGAGGTTTGTGCATGTTGAATGGATCGTGTGCAGGAGATGTTCCTCCAAAATACACCTGGCAATGTGGAATACACAAATCCATCGTTGACTATATATCTCGATTTAAAGTTATTCATGAATGGGGTCTGATTTAATGTAATGTCTGTTAGTGACAGTGATCACCAAATTTTAACAAGCCAATGGTTGACGCCCTCGACAACACCTCAAAAGCCAGCACCAATTTATCTGGGTGACCTTAGTGCAAATGCCAAATTAAATCGAATCAAGTGGTGTGAGGAAACAATAACTCACTATGCTAACTCACTAACAACGGCCTTTACTCACTCATGACTAAGTAACGAACACCCTAATGTCTGCTATTACGATCTTATGCAAGAATTTGTTCCAATGGGTCACAACACTAAACGGCCATTAGCAGTGAGAAATCACGTTTTTGACACACTGGTTAAAAGGAAGAAAACTGAATACCGTGCTCAGCTACGCAATGTCGCTCTTCTTCCTTCAAAATATAGGGCAACTATCCTGACTAGAATTAAAACAAGATATAAAATTGGATGCGATCACATCGGGCTTCTCTTTACCAAAGGGAAGTTGTCTATGACTCGTAATCAAAACACGGCCCAAATGTGGACCTTTCTAAATGCAGTTACATCTTCTTCCCAAATTATGATACAATCACACAATGTCTCAGAGAAGAGCTGTATTGAACACTTCACTAAGATCTATGCGAGACCCTCAACGGAATTGGTGGAGCTACAATGTGAAAATATCGCACCATTCCATCTTAATTTCACAAAATGTGATATATTGCACATTATTTCCACACTAAGTGATTCCAAAGCCCCAGGCATGGACGGGCTTTCGAACAAACTATTCAAACTCAATCCGACCCTATGGGCTGAAGATTTATTTCAAATCTTCAAAAACATCATTGTTACTCAATCTATACCAGCCTCTTGGAGACATGCCATCATTATACCATTGTATAAGAAAGGTGATTGTCAGTTGCCTCAAAGCTACCGACCGATTGCCATATTAGACGCCCCTGGCAAACTGTTTAGTCGGATCATTTTACAGGAGTTAAATGATTGGACGAAACGTGAACGCAAAAGAGACCTGTTTCAGTCTGGTTTTGTCAGCGGAATTGGCACTGTCCCTAACATGCTGGTGCTCAATTTGATCAAACACAAATATGTTAATGAAAATCACAACCTTTATGTAGCCTTTGTTGATTTTAGCATTGCATTCGACTCGATTGATCGCCAACTTCTATTTAAGAAACTTCTCCAACACGGCTGTCCTTCTTCGATTCTCACATTAATCAAACTCTTGCACTCGCACACCTCTCTGCAAGTGAAACTATCTTTAGAAGGATTACTAACAGCCATAATCCCTACTGAAAGAGGTTTAAAACAGGGATGTACTTTAGCGTCTACCCTATTTAATTTCTTTTTACTAGATATTGGTCTCAAATTTGAGAATGTAATAGCTGACTCACCCAAATTAGGTAAACAAAAGGTTACTTGGCTGTTATACGCTGAGGACCTGGTGTTACTGTCTTGCACACCTAATGGTCTTCAAAATCTTCTATACAAACTCCAGGAACATGTTACTGGGAACAATTTGATTATCAATCTTGAAAAAACCCAAGTAGTAGTTTGCCACAAAACTGCTATAAAAAGAATGAGTAAATTTACTTGGTCTCTTTACAATCAAGACCTAACCGCAGTTCAGCAATACAAATACTTGGGTCTTCCCTTCACCGAAGTTATGAACGACAACACTTATCGCGTAACCCTTAACGGAAAAAATCGCTCACTAACTTCACAAGCTAAAATTGTACTATTTAGATATGGCAAATTCACATTAGTTCATATTATCAGTTTTTTTCTACAAAATGTAACACCCATAATCACCTACAGGGCAGAGACAGTAGAACCAAAGCCAAGAGCCTTCTGGGATCATCTTGAATCTTATTTTTGGAAGGGTGTTCTGGGTTTGCCCCAGTGCACCCCTACATCATTGATTCGTTACGAACTAGGCCTAATTTCCGTGTGCACTCAAGTATTGTGGAAATTCTGTTTGCTCTATCGGAAATGTCTAATTGGAGCTTCATCCTCCAATATTTTGGGTGTGCTAGCCAATAATTTGTTAATTTCTGGCAAGAAATTTCCCAAGAAATGGGCGGACTGTGTTCTGGACACTTTAGATAAAGCTGATATCTCCCTTGAATTATTGTTGATGAATCCAACAAAGGCTAAACTGCAATTATTTTGCTTTGACTGGATAAACACACGTAATCAATGTTTGGAACATGTGGATTGTGAAGTGGTAAAGTCAGGCCACAAAAAAATGCGTTGCCCTGTACCTTACTTAATTAAATGTGCTTCTAGTTTCGTAAGGTTCGTGTACGCTATGTTGCGACCGTCGAGATCATTGAAGAGTGGGAGGGTGAATATGTTGTAGAGAGTAGGGGTGGTGCATGAGCCCTGAGGGGCGCCGCAGTGGATGGTAGTGGGGGAGGAAGATGCTGTGTCTGAGAAGACTTTCATGAGTCTTTCGTTTAGGAAGGCGGCCACCCAGGCGATGGCTTCTGGGGAGAAATGCGCTTCGTTTTTTAGGTGCATGCCTAGGATATCATGGTTGACAAGGTCAAAGGCAGCGGACAGGTCCAGAAGGAGGTGAAGTGCTGGTTTGCCTATGTCCATGAGGTCGCCAAGTTGTATTTTTAGATCGAGAAAGACTGACTCGGTCCCGTATCCTGGTCGAAGCCTGACTGTCTTTTGCCTAAGATGTGGTTTGCTTCTAGATATTCCTGAATTTGCATGTAGGCAACTTTGTCCAGGATCTTAAGCAAGAATGGTACGGTGGTGATGGGCCTATAATTATTTGCAATTTCTGGGTCCAGAGTAGGTTTATTTAGAAGGGGGCGCACCCAGGCTTCTTCTAGACTGTCTGGAACCGTGTTGGAGTTGAAGGCGGCGTTAATGAAGGACTTGAGAAATGGGGCGAGTGTTTCTGCGTAGTCTTTAATTCGTTTAGCTGGGCAGGCGTCTCCTTTGCAGGTGGAGGGCGCAATCCTATTCATTATCTCAAATAATGACATCTCAGGAAGAAGATGAGCCTTCCCTTGCTGCGGCTTAAGGGCTTCTCGTTGAAGTAAGTCCTGGTCTTGTTATTTCACTTTTCCTGAACTTTTTGACTTCTGTGTTTACAGACCCTGCTTCTCTAAAACTGACTGCCCTTTGGATAATCCTTGTTGGTCCTGAGGCACGAATGGTTCTCTGTGTATGACCTTTTGGATTGTGTTACAGAGGACTGCTGTTTGGATTCCTGTGGCTGGTGATGAGATGTTTAGTCCCTTTGCCTATTTCCCTCAAACCCTCCTGGATATTATACCTGAGCAGTAGGACTTCACCCCTCGAGCATACTTGTGCCATCTCGGGTCAGTTCCCATTAACAATACTAACTTTTTCACTTCCTTCTCCTTGTTCTTCTTCTATCATTGGAATACCATCCGTTGTTCTTGGAAATTATCTGTGAAATACTTGATCCTTGGTTATACTTCTCATTGACTAACACAGGTGAGAATCTATATGAATGGTTATATGATATGGGAAAACCTCCCGAAACCAAATATTTATAGTTTCTGTTTTGTTCATCAGACAGCTGAACAGAACACCAGGATGTTGGGATCATCCAGCTGAACGCATCTCATGCCTGGCCTACGTTCAGGAGACTAAGGTGGGTTCCTTTACCTTTGGTCTTTATTGGGATGAAACAAATCATAGCCCCAAGTCCTGTTATTTCTTTTCTCTAGCCTGGCGTACCCTGGGGATCCTTTTCTGCTCTTTCATTTGAACTGAAATGTCCCTAGTACCCATAACATTTGGGGAAATATTGTTTCATAAGAAAGGCCCCCTCCATTGAGGCGACCCTTCATTGGGTTTACATTGAGAACATATGAATAGCGCATATCTTACGCTGAGGCAAGTTTGACAGAAGCCAATATGGACAGGCCACACTGGTGCAGTCAGTAACTGACCTGCACAATGATATGACAGCAGCTCATACTTCTATTCATCGGGGAATAGACGCATTACATAGCATGGTCCATCCCTTACTTCATGATGAGGATTTTGGGGGAGCCGCAGCTGTGGCTCCCATACTGCCAGTTCCTGCACAGAATCCCGTGCCAGTACTTGTACCCTCTGAGTTTCCATTAGCCCCCCCTGAAAGGTTTCATGGAGATCCTAAAACCTATCGTACATTTATCAACCAATCTAAACTTTTTTGTGCTGTTCTAACTCTTTTCTTGATGCTACTATCAAAGCTGCCTTTGTTCTTTTACGTTTAGGTGGCACTGCGGCAGCGTGGGCTAACCCATTATTGGAAGCCAATAGTCCAGTTCTCTATGATATTGACGCATTAATAATTGCCATGAATCATGTTTTTGGCACTCGTTGTAAAACACAGGTTACCAATTCTTCGAAGTACAAGGCAATGCTCCTTTGTTGGCTTATGTACCTCGATTTAGCCAACCTGCAGCAGAAACCACATGGCCGGAGGACAAAAAAGCCACAATTTCTTACAAGGGAATATCTGAGGAACGCAAAGACTGAGGTTTCTTCTTCATCTACTAATTCTGGGAGGTACTGTGACGGGTCCTTTAACAACAGCTGTGAGGGAACATATACGAAGAGCCATCCTTTGCATGAATTGTGGGGCTTCAGATCATTTTTTGCTTTCATGCCCCAAAAAAACCAATACAAAATATGGGAAACTCCAAAACTCACCTGTAGAAGGAGTCCCTCGGCAGAGTAATTGTCCTTTTGATTCCCCTATTTCTCAAACAGTGAAACCTGTGTATCTGACTGTGTCCTTTGAGGGAACATCCAATGCTCCGATTGAAGCCTGTGCTGTAATAGATTCAGGGGCAACAGGTAACTAAATGGTTATACAGTATTCCCGACCAACTGGTTTTCCTATAGTTACCAAAGAACACCCAGAAGTTGTCAACACAGTAGACAGGACTGCCCTGGTTTCAGGACTGGTTACAGAACAAACTCAAATACTTCTGATGTCCACCGCTATAGGACACCAAGAGCAGTTGTCTTTCAATCGAATTGCGGCACCCCACTTTAGGATTATTCTTGGTTTGCCCTGGTTACATCTACATAATCCACATATCGATTGGGACACAGGAGGTTTGCTTTCATCAAATTATTGTAATACTAATTGATTGGAGGCAATGACTCTGATTCCCCAGACTCCTTGCTCTGCAATGCTTGTTTCCATGTCATCTGTTGGAGCAATAACCAAAGTACCCATTGTTAGCATTCCCGAAGTCTATCTTGAATTTTCTGATATAGTTGACAAAAATAATGCAGAACAACTGCCACAACACCGACCCTATGATTGTCCTATTGACCTTGTTCCAAGGTTCCAAAATTCCATGTGGTCGTATTTTCTCTTTGACTGTGAAAGAAGAGGAGATTTTGAGTGATTATCTGGACAAAGCTTTGGCCAATGTCTTCATCGGACCATTTAGAGCGCCAGCTGCTGCACCTCTTTTTTTATGTTCCAAAGAAAGACAGGGACTTCAGATCTTGTATAGAATATATGTCTCTTAATGCTATCACTGTAAAAAAACAATATCCATTACCCCACGTTTCACTACTGGTGGATCAATTGGGTTCCTCAAAGATATTCACAAAGGTGGATCTGAGGGGGACATACAATCTAGTAAGGATACGCAAGGGTAATGAGTGGAAAACAACCTTCAAAACCTGTTATGGCCTGTTTGTAGGTCTCATCATGCCATTCAGCCTTTTTCATGCCCCAGCCACTTTCCAATATTTTATGAACGACATCTTTAATGATATGCTGGATAGGTTTGTTGTGATATACTTGGATGACATCCTCATCTATTCCGAGTCTTACAAACAACATGTGGCACAGTTTGATTCTGTTTGACAGAGGCTATGTGAGAATTCACTGTACGCCAAGACTGAAAAATTTAGTTTTCAACACACCTGAAGTTGAATTCTTGGGCTATGATCTCACTAACAGGGGCGTATGAATGAATGATTACAACTAAAGTGAAAGCAATTCTAGAGTGGCCTGTTCCTGTCTCCATGAAGGCATTGCAATAGTTCCTTGGCTTTGACAATGTCTATAGAAGGTTCATAACTCCTTCTCCAGTATTGTTTCTCCTCTTACAAACCACACCAGTCCTTCAGTGCCATTTTGTTGGAATCCTGCAGCGCAGAATGCATTTGACGCACTAAAAATAGCCCTTACAACTTCTCTGGTTTTGCACCAGCCTGACTTGATGCACCCTTTCTTAGTAGAGGTGGATGCATCTGGTATTGTGGTTGGGGCTGTTTTGTTGCAAAGATGTGCTGACACTGGCCAACTCCATCCAGTAGCCTTCTATATTAGGAAGCTAGCCACCCCTGAGAGGAATGATACAGTAATGGAAAGAGAACTCCTCTTCATAAAGGAGGCATTCAAAGAGGGGAGACACCATCTATCAGGGGCACGTCATACTGTGATGGTCTATAAAGATCATCGCAATCTCCAAGCCCTACAAACTGCGAAGTGCGTCACAGCCTGACGGGAGCGCTGGCCCTCATTCTTTTCTATGTTTGATTTCAACGTTACCTACCGACCTGCCTCGCAACATGGTAAAGGAGACACTTTATCCCGTGTCACAGATTCCTGAGGGAACGGACACTCTTACATATATTTTCAGTGGTTTGACATATATCCAAGAACATTTGTACATCACGACTGAAGACTGCTGGTGTTTTGGCTGATGTATTCCTTAAACATGTCTTTCGCTTATTTGGGTTACCCACCATTATAGTCACGGATAAAGGCACGCAGCTCATTTCACATCTTCGGACTGCCTTAACCTCTGCTTTTGGGATTGACAGGAGATACTCCAGTGTTCACCATACCCAGATGCACGGGCAAACTGAGAAGTCTGAAACCACACTGGAACAATACCTACACTGTCTCTGTCTTCAATGCCAGGAGCACTGGCACTCAGTAGCTCACACAGCTGAATGTGTGCACAACCTTTTCTTATATTCCTCGATTGACAAGTCATTGTTTTATGCTATGTGTAATCAACACCCACAATCTTTACCTTTGAATCCTATTTTGCCTTGGTACACACCAGCTGCCCTGGTGTGTGTCAGCAATTTAACGCAAATACAAAGAGGTTAGTGGCATTTGGAACAAGTCCAACTCTTGGCCAAACAATATGTCGATAACCACAGTACAGCAACACCCAGTTATCAAGTTCACCCAGTTTACAAGTTTGGATGAAGGTTTGGTTATTGTGGTGAATCAGTGATAAATCCTCCAGAAACCTGGTCTGGGGCCCTCCTCATGGCCAGGGAAAGGCAGCCGCTTTCTGATCCCAACCCTGGGGGTGGTGTGCTGCAGGAGGATCACATGGGGGGGGCAGACCAGCAGGACTGGGATAACCCCCTATTTAACTTTCCACATAAACCACACTTTTGATGGCTATTTGCCAAACTGCAGAAGTAGAACAATCTAACTTTATTGAAGGAGACTACAACTGGGATGAGGAAGAGGGCTGAAGAGGCATGCAGATGTAGCAGTCAGGCAATTAAGCCTAGTGGCCATTGCAGTAGTCAGGCAATTGAGCTTAACAGCCCACACCCAAAAGTTGTTACTGATCCTGGGAGGCAAAAAAGGCCACCTCAGGAAAGGAGGAGTAGGAGTTGGAACGAGAGCTGGAAGGCAAGCTGTAGTAGTAGTAGAAGTCGAGAAGAAGCATGAGGCTGGCAAATCACGAAGACATGGGAACCCAAGAGGGACACCGGAACGTGTAGACAGCAGATTTCACATGCAAGTTCTGAGAGTGTCCTGTTCTCCCAAAATCAGAAATGCAGAGACTGTGCAGTGGAAGACGTGCAGGAGACTACATTTTCACCATGTAAGGCTTATTGCAGTGATTGAAGACCTGTGAACGTGCCGGAGACCAAGGCCAGAAGCAAGCCGAGGCTCTTGAGAGGAAAAGGAACTCCCAGTTTGAGTGGCAGGGCCAGTAACATGCATGCAGGAGAAGCGTGTGGGTCCCAAGCGAGCCAGAAGTAGTAGTGGAAGTCGGGAAAACACTGCAACCCACAAAGCAAGTGCCTAAAAAGCTGATGAGGGAAGTTCAGTGTTCTAACACTTTGTGCAAGCCTTGCCGGTAACTTTCCAACTTTATGCGAGCAGAAGCTGTTTGTTCTATTCAAAGTACTGTTCACAATGAAAGTGTAGCACTCGCGTATACTGTTGAAGATCGAACATTCTCATCAGAGCTAAAGTCTTTGAAATACATTGTTGAACTACTTAAAAACTGTTACTGTCTAACGTAGTGGTCGCGTGTCCCTAATTAAGAAGAGGGATTGCTCTCTACACTATTACCATGTTGGGTGTTCTGACCCACGTATGGACTATTATGCTACAACATTTGGTGCTGTGGGCTTAGGAAATCCAAGATGGCCGAAAAAGCCCACATGTGCGCCAGAATCTATGAAAACCGCGCAGTTGTGCACACTAAAATGGTTGCCTAACTTGCCACCCACCAATGCAAGCAGGATGGGCCGTGGCGCCATGAGTGAAATGTGTGCCAAAGGAAAAACCGCACTTTAAAATCACCTTTTGTTTCTCTGAATGCCAGCTCAAAATGCCTATTTGCAACACATCCAAAAATCTCACTGAACACCAGCGGACATCTGGCAGAATAAAGTCTTGTGGGCATACAAAATCTGGAAAGAGGATGAGCCTAAAACAATGTTCATCACAAAACTGGCTGGGCTATGCATGTCAGCAGCCTAACTGAAACTGGATTAAAACCACCAAAATCGAAATGTTTAAATTAAATGAGTGACCTACTTTTGAGTGTCACATAGGTTGCAATTGGTTAAATGTCATAGTTTTGAACTTAGAATCAGCATTCTAGCTGCATATGTAAAAATTGTCTTGACTTAAACTGGGGAACAAAAAGTGACATTTTATCTGAAACCTGGCTTAAGGCACTGAATTCTGCCCACCAGCTACCCCGACAGGAGTTGAGACTTGCACAACAGCTATGTTCCCAGGCCGACCTGCATTTTGCTGCTCCCACCAAAAGGGATATGACATTTCTCTGATTGAATTACCTGGGCTCTGCAGGAAATTGAACAAAGCCCTGTCCTGACTCAGGCAAATGTTTTATTATGGGGGCCATAAATGGCTTCCTCTTGAACAATGGGCCTTCCAGGGCCCAGGCAGATGGTTTATTGCAGGTGTCGTAAAACAGCTTCCTCTTGGCAGAAGCTGGGAGGGGCAGGGTCTCTGAGCTTGGCAGAAACTGGAAAGACTGGTTTCTGTACCATGTGACCTGAAAAGACACACCCCTGTAGCCAGAATATGGTTTTAGAAAAAGATGAATAACTCATAGAGCGGACTTGTGAAAATTATTTAAATGATACCATAATTCTTGTGATTTTTCTGCCCACATTTTAAGAGGTTTTTAGAACCGGTGGCATGATCTGGGGGCAAACTAGCAGTTAAGAGGGTATTACTTAAAATGTATGCATGTTAAAAGTCTGATACTTCATCAAGTAATGTCCATACCCCTTGCGCACATGTTTATAAATTTGGGGTAATGTCCGATATTGCGAAACCAGTTAAAAAGTGCAAATGTCGCCATTTCTGAATGCAAGCTGTGATATGTGATGGGTGCATGTAATTTTAAACAAATGTGTACCTGTGCAAATATGTCTTTTGGGTCAAACTATAGATTGTGTGTAAATTGACAGGGGTGGGTTCTCTGTATCATAAACAGACCTCATCATGATGACACTTCATTTCATTCCCCCAATCAAGGGGAAGCGGATGAAGTGGCCAATGACAAGTGGAGAGGGGTAGAGCCTAGTGATGCTGCACACACACCCATTTTCAAAACACATAAAAGCAGACAGACAGGACAGATAGGGACCTTCAAATCCATTTGCTGCGGGACACTCTGCCGGGAAAATCCATACTTTACCTCCATCAATCTCTAGAGAAAGCTGTGCAGAAAGATCCAGACTTCAAATCCATCAATCTCCAGAATCCAGAGAGAGAGAGAGCTGACCCAGATCACTGTGAAGCGCAGAGACCAGACCAGAGTCCAGTCTAAAACCTGACCAGATCCGTGGCGAGGCCCATTTAATTCAAGAATATAGTGTGAGTACCTAGCAAAACTGTGCAGAACCCAATCTCTTAGTTAGAATAATATAATTCAATCTATTTTAATCTAAGTAGAACTGCCTCCTAACTGTCACCTGTCATTTTCTAGTTGCTAGCTGTCACTTGTCTTTTTGAATTTTAAAATTGCAAATCCGAAAAACTACCTTTATTTAATCGCTCATATCTCCGTATCCGTAGAGACTTGCAGTAACTTTCATCTGGAAGCTGAGATCCTAGGCTGTCCTAGGACCCCAAAACGATAGTGCTAGTCCTTGTAGTTCCTCTGTAATCGTGAAAAACGCACTCGCGAATTTGCCGCGATTTGAAAATTTCTCAACGTGTGAAAACAGCAGTTTTCTTGCTTTCAGTTGCCAAAAATTCGTTTAACCTGCTAGTTACTCCTAGATCCTTGCTAAGGTGAGCCTGGACTAATATTAACTTGATACCACTCACCCTGAACCTCTAGAGGGAATTAAAAGCATTTTAGCATATTTTTCACTTCATTGCCAGCACATATAAAAGCATTTTGGGCCTGTGTTTCCAACTTCTGTAGTCTAAGCTTGCTGGGGTGAACTGAATTACATTTGATTGCATTTCTGAGAACTGTGTGCTTTCCTTCCATTTCCTTGCATTGCATAAAGGGGGGAGGGGATTGCCAGAGAAAAGTGATTACATTGTTTTGTTGAACGCATATTGAGTATTTTCTGTACTGCATTTTCATTCCACCTTGCATCCATTTGAAACCATCAAGTATTGTTGCTATCTTATCCATCCTATAACCACTCATCATTGATTATAAAGAAGTGTGCTAGTGCCTGACTATCCATTATTGATTACTGCTCAGATTCAGTGTGATATTCAATTATTAAATTATTATAAAGTGTGATATATATATCTATTGTTTAAATTATCAAATAAACCTTTTAACTTGCAAAACAGGACTACTTCTTGGCTCAGTGGGGTCAGGGGGATTCAAAGAGAGGGGTGTTATATAGGGGTAGTCATCCAGAATGCATGAACTGGACATAAAGATATATCAATAAGGGTTTCCATTCAGTATCCCAGACTAGGCATTGACTTAGCTGTAGTGTTGAATTGAATCCTCTTACAAATTGGGGGCTCGTGCCGGACGTTTGGATTAGATCTATCACTTGTGCAGATTAATACAGCGTGCCAGCTGACCAGATACACATATCCGGTCAGATCACCACGCTGTGTTACGCTGTAAAGCACTCCTCAAAGGAACGCTCTAAGGAAAAGGTCTGTTTTGCAAAAATAAAATACAAACTTCTGTAAGTCAGGAAGGAACTCAAATTCCAGAATGACGACCTTAGTAGACATGAAAATAGCCAGAGAGCACTTCTTACACAAGTTATTTGTGAGAGGTGAGTGGACTCACCAGGACCGCATGGTCTGGTTGCAGGCCATCACGCAACAGGTCACGGAAACAGGGTCAGATATATGGAGAGATCAGGGTCCCTTACATGTGGCCCTGAGTGAACTATACATGGCTTCTAAAGCTAAGGATGAACAAGACAAGATGGTTAGGATAGCGGCGTACCTGTACCTATATATGGGAGACATGCAGGATAAATGTACTGAAAGCCAAGATCTGGCGAATAAGCGACAGATGGCGTTAGAGAAGGTCCAATCTGACCTGGTCTCTTCTGAGCAGAGGCTGCAGGGGAGCCAGGAGTCAGAAAATGAGAGTAGACAGCACATCATTAAAATAAAGAAGGATATGGACATCCTGCAACAGGAAAAGGCTGACCAGGATACCAGATTTCTGGCCTTGCAGAGGGAGTACCAAGAAGGTTTGGACTCCCTACTGCAGAGCCAGAAAAAGCTGGAACAACAGTTAGATTTCAATAGGGTATGTGCTGAGCAGGTAGTCACCCTGCAAAGCCACCTAGATATAGTGAAGGCAGAGAGCAACAAGCTGATTTTGAAAGACCTGGATACCCAGGCAGAGTTTGATGAAGAACGCCAGAAAGCTGGTGCCTTTGAAAGGCAGAGGGACGACCTGGCGGCACAAATGCAGGCTCTTAGTCAGGAAAGGAATATCTTAGGCCTGGAAGTCTGCCACTTAAAAAGAAAAATGGAAGAAAATCACCTGGCCCACCAGGGACTGGGTGACCTCCAAAAAGAACACCAGAACTTGTTAGAGCACACCAGGAAGGTGGAGGATGCTCTGGCAAGAAAGGAGCAGGCCAATAGGGACACAGCTCAGGAGGTAACCCTCCTGCAGCAAAGACTGGCCCAGTGCTCCAGGACCAATCAGGAACGCAGAGAGAGAATGAGGCTCTCTGCCAGCACAATGATAGGCTCCAACAACAGGTAGTGATGCAGGAGAGACTGATAGAGTCTAGTAAGGCCTTAACTGAGGAACTGGAGGCGCAGGCTCTTGCATTGCAACAGGGAGCAGGGGCGGATAGAGATGAGGTTCGCTGGGAAAGAGAAACTCCTGAGCATAACCCCAGGAGCCCTAGTACCAGAGGCCTTTATTTCTCTCAGTCCCTGGACTCTGCCACCCCCATGTCCCCTGGCGCACATGAGCACAGGGCCACAGGGATGGCAGATTACTATCCAGCCAGAAGCATGGGGCTCATAGGCCAGTACCACCCAGGAATGGAGGGGCGGGCATCCGGGTATGGGCACCCAAGCACAGTGCAATTTAGTGGGGAACCCCAGGAGAGTAGGCCCATTAAGGGCATCCTGAAAACCTCTGCCCAGTTAGGTCAGTGGGGGGGTACCCATCAAATCCTGGCAGCAAAGAGGAATCTGAAGACTCCTCTGAACGGTACAGGACACAGGAGACCAGGTCCCCACATTCTGCCAGCCATTCCCAGGCGCGCAGAATCCGGGAAAACCTGGAAGATCAGACAGGAACCTCTGGGAGCAGTGCCTCTGAGTCAGAGGACGAATGGACAAGGGTTACCCGAACCAAAAAGGCCAATAAGGCAAAAAGGGCCTTGATTAAGGACCCATTGAAACAGATTAAGTCAATCAGGAGTGTCATCACGCCGTATCATAAGAACGCCAAGTACTCTGTTTGGGAACACTTGGAGCTCTATGAGCAAATGATGGAGACTTTTCATTTGAAGGACAGCCAAAGCTGTATCCAATATCTAAAGTGGACATTCTCCCCAGAGTACTCCAGTTTTTTTGCAGGGCTGGAGGACCAAAATCATTCCAGGTGGTCCACCTATAGGGCGGCCATATTAAAACATTTTTCTGTTCACAGAAATCCCCAAGAGGCTCGCAAGGCAGCCTACAATTTGCAGTGTGGGGAGGATCAGGCCCCACAAGAATTTGTGCAGGAGTTAAAGCGTGCTTTTGCACAGACCACAAGAAGGGTGCGCACGGATAGCAGAGAATTTATTAATACGTTTTTCCATGCCTTGCCCAAATACATAATGACCCAGCTCGTGAGGGATTTTCACGAGAAAAGATCTTTAGACTGGGTCATTGAACAGGCGACCCGGATCTATGAGGTGCAGAAGCCAATAGAAAATAAAAATAATGCGCCCAAAAACCCCAAAGCCAACAACACCCCTGCTGCTGCCAAGGTGGCAGAGGTAAAGGTCACCCCCGTTTTAGAGTTGGAGATGGGGGGGGCCTAAAAACCTACCTGCACCTAATAATGCTAGGCCCAGAAGGTCCTCGGGCCAGTCACAGACAGGGAGCCAGGGAGGCAGCCCCACAAATGGGATCCCTCGCTCTCCTGATTATGTAAGTCCCCGTTACAAGGGAAATCGACCCATCCTGGGTTATGTGTGGACTCCTCCAGCCCAAGGGGGGGATCCAGCCAAGCACCTAACCCAGGGAACTTCCCTCCTAACTTCCCACAGGAGGGCAGAAATTCTCCAAATACTGTGCAGAACTTTTTCCCCAGGTATCCACCCAACTTCCAACCCCAAAATCCTCCACCCTTCTTTCCCCAATTCCCTGAGCCCAGACAACCGAATCCGGGAGAGGGGAGGCCAAGGGTGGAGGGGTATTCAAATCTTCCTAACCAGGGGTACTACCAGAGAAAGGATAGCTACCCTTCCCGGGATCAGCCCAGGGGAGAAAACAGGGCCCCGTATCAGCCTGAGCGGGTTTCCCAGTTAGAGCGCCAGGTTCAAAACATGGCGCGGGATCTGGGTCACATACTGAGGGCTCAGTAGAACCCTCAGATTGGCATGCCGGTGCAGAACGCACCCAACTCTGGACCTGGTGCTCCAGAACAATGACGGGGGCAGCACCCCGATAACTCACCGGTTCCCAGGGAGGAGGCACAAAGGGAAGGGGGGTGTAAAGCCTTGGAGGAAGCTTCCTTCCTCACTTGTAAACAGCCCCTGGAAACCCAGGAACCGGAAACAAAATCTCTTGCCCCTGAAAGTCTGCCTCCTAAGGAGCAGAGGGGGGGTAGGAGAAACAAAAGACCCAAACAGACTCAGTTTGAGGAGGAGGTACAGATCTTCCAATTTGAGGGAGAGGGAACCTCAGAAGATCCTGGGAAAAGGATCTTCTCCTTCAGAGAAGGGGGAACTCCTCCCAAAGAAAAATGGGTCCCTAGGGATGCAAATCCAGACTGGGGAGATGTGGAGACTGAGCTACCGCCGCCCACCATCTCATCCCAGAACCAACAGCAAGAAAATCCCCTGGTTCAAACCCATCCTGGTGACTGCCTCCAAAAAGGGGGGGCGGCCCAGAACTGGAGCCAGGGGAACCCAAAATGGCTCTAATCTCCAGCTGCCAACTTTTTCTTTCAGATTCCCAAGGCTCTCCACAGAATTCTGCCCAAATCTCTTCGCTAGAAATGTCCAAAACCAGAAAGTTAGCCCACCAGTTGTCCAAAAATGTGCATTATCTGTGCCCCCTTGAGGAGAAGGAGGGAAGATACTATGCCCCGGTACAAGTACAGGGGCAGGGTACAATTTTAGCGCTGGTGGACACGGGATCTCAAGCTACCCTTCTGTCCAGAAGGGCCTTTGATGAACTGAATGCAGGAAGGGGAGGGAATTACCAAATTCCTCTCACCTCACTTCCTGGACAACTCCAGAACTTTGACGGGAAGGAAATTCCTGTCGAGGGGACGGCAGACTTGGACATTAAAATTGGGCGACACAAGTTGAAACACCCGGTCATAGTAGTGACTCCAGAGGGCACCCCTTGTTTACTGGGGAATGACCTCCTGAGAAGGTTGTCACCCCTAATAGATTGTGTAAACAAGGTCCTTTGGACCCAGACTAGCCCACCAATAAAATTAAAACAGAGTGTCAACCATGTTAGTTTAAACGGCACCTGCCACATGGTTGAACAAAAATCTGACCAAGTAGAATTTCACTTCCAGAATAGCCAAATTCCAGACGTGACAGTAATAGCAGTAGGACAACAGACTGGTGATGGAGGGTCCTCTCTATTTCTGAAAATCAACCTTCCTTCCAGTTTAAGGTGGTATTCCACACTGGAAGGAAACACCCTGAGATTCTATACTAATCCACAATCAGAAACTCCCACTCCTATAGTCCAGAAAGATGTGAAATCAGCTCAGAGCCTGGCTGATATTCAGCAAATTGGAGAGCAGTTGTTCATCCCTGTCCAATTAAATGATGGGAAGGACTCTGTTCTCGCTCGAGTGTGTGAACAACGGTAAGAGTTTCATCAGCGAAGCCATGTTCTGCCAACTCCCAAAAGATCCAGCCATTCCCACATTCAAACTGATAGACAAATGGGAAATGGACCCGGAAGCACCTAATTCCAAACATCTCCTGCCAAGCAGGTGTATGCTCAAAATCTCCATTGGCAACAAGAGCATAGTCCACAATTGTTGGGTCGTGCAAGACGTCCCTGCCGCCTTTTACTTAGGCAGTGACATTCTCAATCGCTTCGCCATTAGTTTGGACCTAATAAACTTCAAAGCTTGGTCCCGATTAGCGGATAATCCCATGGGCTTTGATGATCCAGAAAAAGCATTTAGGTCAGCTCAATTGCTACCTTATGCAGTTGAAATTCAGATCATAGAGGAAGTCACCATCCCAGAAAGGACCCGACAATTCTCCCTGGAAGTGAAAGCTAAAAGAGGACAATATTTGCAAAACCCTGATGCTTACATACATCTAAACGCTTCTCTCCAACAGCAAGGGTTGGGGGTAAACCCAACACCATTAGTCAACATAGAACATGACACCATTCTAATAGAGGTGGATAACAGTGACTTAAAGAGTATTACTCTAGCCGCAGGCACCATTATTGGAATGGCGGTTGATGACCGACATTTTTCCATCGATTTAGGTAATGAACTGTTAGGGCCAATCCCCAAGGACTGCTTTGACAGTGACAGTGATGACAATACAACACCAGACAGGATTTTTACCCGGCATGGGGGGAACTTCCTGGTGTACACTTCTTGCCCTTATGGTAAGGAAGATGTGACTTGTGACTTCAGGAGGGATGAGGTGATTTTCCAAGTCCATGAGGGCAGCCTTTCCCACCTGAAGCCCCCAGTCCAAATCAGCACTCTGACCAGGGACTTCTCCACACAGCTGGAGGAGACCGCTAAAATATCCAAACCAGAAGTCTTTCCAGGCTTCAGGCAGATGGTGGAAGAGAGAGTCAACCTATCTGATGCCTGTGTGACTCTGGAACAAAAGCAAAAGTTGAAACAAGTTTTCTTGGATTTCCAAGATCTCTTTGCGGTAGACTCATATGACTGTGGTCGCACTGACATCCACACAACAACAATCCCCACGGACCCTGGCATGACTCCTGTGTTTGTGAAGCAATATCGCTTGCCTCTCGCATCAATGGAGTCCCTTACTGAAATAATTAAGAACCTTGGGTCCAGGGGAATAATCCGTCCCATCCACAGCACCTTCAATAATCCGGTGCTGGGAATATTAAAGCCAAACGGCCAGTGGAGACTCTGCGCCGACCTCAGGGAGCTCAACAAACGGGTCCATACTTCCCGATGGCCTCTGCCCTACATTGACCAAGGGCTGGCCCAGATCCAGGGGTCACAGGTATTCACTGCAATAGACCTGACCAATGGATACTGGACTGTGCCTGTCAGTAGGGAGGACCAATACAAACTGGCTTTTACCTTTGGGGGCCAGCAGTACACATGGACCCAGACTTCCTTCGGATACCTTAACTCCGGTAATGAGTTCAACATTTTCCTACATAAGGCCATGCCCGACCTGGGTGCGAGGGGTAACCTGGCTTATGTAGATGATGTCCTCATCAAAAGTTCATCTGTGGAGGAACACATAGCGGAGATCCGTTATGTTCTGACCCAGTTGAGGGCCGCCGGAGCAAAACTTTCCTTTCAGAAAGCACAGTGGTGTAGAACCCGGGTTAATTTCTTGGGGCATGAGATTACTCCTCAGGGTCTCTGTCCCCAGGAAAAGAAAGTGGAAGCACTTCAGAAACTGAAAGACCCCACAACTCCGCGGGAACTAAGGAGCCTCCTTGGACTGACTAATTACAGCAGAAAGTTCATTGAGGGCTACGCAGAGATCACCAGACCCCTGATTCATCTCCTGAAGGGGGGGTCAAGTGGGAATGGGGTCCAGAACAAGCCGAGGCAGTAAAACAACTCAAAAGAAGCCTCTCACAAGTGCCTTGCCTAGCTTACCCTGTCAGAAACAAGGAGTTCTTCCTGGAGATGGGGTTCTCTAATACGTGCTTGACGGCAGTATTATACCAAAAGCATGACAAGGTCAATAAAGTAATCACCTATGCGAGCAAAACTTTATCCTCTGTGGAGGAAAAATTCAACGATTGTGAGAAGGCACTCCTGGCAACGGTGTGGGCATTGAAGAATTACCGTCCGTTCATCCAGGGGGAACACATCATAGTGGAGACTCCACACCAGCCTCTGCAATATCTCCAAAGTGACAGAATCCGGGCTGGAAATGTGAGTAATTCCCGAATTACTTCCTGGATTCTGTCAATGCAAGGCTTTCCTGTGGAGGTCAGATATGGGCAAAACAAGAAGAGTCCCCTCGCGCAAGGTCTGGCTGACTTGCATGATTGTGCCAGAGAAAACTGTCTCGAGGATGAAAGTCTAAAAATCAAGGACAACATGGAGGCATACCTTAATTCCCCACACAAAGTCTTTGAAGAGGACAAGTGTGAGGGAATGCCCACTGTCTATGTGGATGGATGCTCTTACCATGTTGACAACAACGGGGAAAAAGAACTGGTGGCCGGCGTAGGGAATGCATGGGTGAAGGAGTTCCCAGAACCCTCAGCTGGGTACAAAATTGGTCCCCGAAGTAGTCAGGTGGCAGAGTTGATGGCTGTGCATCAGGCCATCCTCACTGCTGTCCAGCAGCAACTCCACGAACTGGTCATAATCACAGATTCAGATTATGTACGGAACGGGTTCGTGGAGCACCTGGTTAATTGGAAAACCAGAGGCATGTTATGTGCTAATAACAAACCCTTGAAACATGGGAAGTTGATCCAAAACATTGATGATCTGGTCACCTCGAATGAGATGACCATCCATTGGAAAAAGATCAAGGGTCATTCCAAAGTAGAGGGACCAGACAAAACTGGAAATGACTTAGCTGATCAGTTGGCCAAAACCGGGGCCATCCAAGGGGATCTAATTGAGATTGAGTCCCTGTTGGGGGAAATCCAGGTCACTGCTATCACTAGGTCCCAGACAAATGCTCACAACGACCTTTCAATTGCACAATGGAGTAAGGAGACCCCTGATGCTGATTTGATTACCGCTCAGAAGGGGGATCCAATAATTGGTCAATTTTACCAGCACCTTGAGGACCCTGAGAACTTTCCCCTGACGGATACCGATTACACTGGGAAAGAGGACCTAAGAGTGTTGATGAAATGTCCAAAAATGTTCCGGATCCAAGACGGTTTGTTGGTAAGGAAATCCAAAGCTGGCCACGATCAGTGGGTGGTTCCTACCTCATTCCGAAGCCTGATGTTAAGTCACGCCCATGATGCGGCCACCGCCGGTCATAGGGGGTTTCACACAACATTGGAAATCTTAAGAGAGGTTGCATACTGGCCACACATGGGGCAGGACCTCGACCAATACTTGAAGGGGTGTCTTGTGTGTGCGCAATTTCAGCCATCATCCCTCACGCACCGTGCGCCTCTCCAAAAGAGGGGGATGACACTGCCATGGTCAGATTTACAAATCGACTTTGTAGGCCCTGTGATTCGCTCTGCTGGGGGGAATAAGTACATGTTGACTGTGACATGCTTGTTTACCAAGTGGGTGGAATGTCTCCCAGCCCCAAACTGCAAGGCAGAAACGGCAGCTGCCTTGATGATTAACCACATCTTTTCCCGTTTTGGTCTACCTCAAAGGATTGAGTCAGACAGAGGTAGCCACTTCACCAGTGAAGTAATGACAAAGATGTGGGAGATACTGGGGGTCAAAAGGAAGTTGCATATTGCTTACAGGCCAGCTTCTTCTGGAGCAGTGGAACGCTACAACCGGACAATTGTGAGCATCTTAAAAAAGTTTGTGGCAGATTCTGGGCCAAGTTGGGATATCCGATTACCTCTGGTCCTAATGGCCATCAGATCTACCCCTTCATCTGCAACCAAAATGTCACCATTTGAGTTGATGACTGGGCGCAAGATGGTGCTTCCTCAGCATTTGCTCTACAGGACCCAAGAGCAGACACTGATAAATGCCTCCACAACTCACGAGTATGGGGAGAATTTAAGGAAACACCTTCAACATGCTTTTGCTTATGCTCAGCGGAATCTAGAAAGATCAGCTGATAGCATGAAGACCCACTATGACCTGAAGACTTCCAGGAAGGAATATCAGGTGGGGGACCGGGTCTATCTATACAACTTCCAAAGAAACCAGGCAAAACAGCGGAAATTCTTGCCTACATGGAAGGGACCCTTTGAGATCATCGACAAGATCTCCCCTGTGGCCTACAAAATCCACATCCCCAAAGGTCCTTTGGCAGCGGGGGAAGACAAGTGGGTCCACATAAACCAGTTGAAATGTTGCCATCCCAGGCACACTCTGCAACAACTGGAGGAATCCTCTGGAATCCTAGCGGGTACTGTCTCAGACTAATTCAGTTCCAACCATAAAACATACCACATCTAGTCTCTAAAATATTGTGATTTGCATGAAACTGTCTCTTAGTTATACTGTTTTTTTTTTCAAAATAAGAATGTAATGTTTCGTGATGATGAAATGCATATGCTGCCCCACTATCTCAACAGTGGTGGAAAAATGTCTATGAATAGGTATTGCCGCTCTTCCTTTGTCGTCCTAGGAGAAAGAAAACCTGGAGACGGGCCAAGGAGGACGATCCGGAGACCGGGAGCAGAGACGCAAGGGGCCCGGTGTACCGCCCAATATTCCCATCAGGACCGGCGAGGAGAACCGATCGATCAGTACCGGATGGAGGAAAAGATGCTGAACTGTGCCATTTGCAGAATTGGAAGAAGATTATGCGGACATACCAGTGCGTGGGTCAAAACCCTTGTGCACCCAACATCCCCTCGACTCATTCCAAGTGCCGTCGGGCGGGGGGGTTTGTTGGGTGTTCTGACCCACGTTTGGACTATTATGCTACAACATTTGGTGCTGTGGGCTTAGGAAATCCAAGATGGCCGAAAAAGCCCACATGTGCGCCAGAATCTATGAAAACCGCGCAGTTGTGCACACTAAAATGGTTGCCTAACTTGCCACCCACCAATGCAAGCAGGATGGGCCGGGGCGCCATGAGTGAAATGTGTGCCAAAGGAAAAACCGCACTTTAAAATCACCTTTTGTTTCTCTGAATGCCAGCTCAAAATGCCTATTTGCAACACATCCAAAAATCTCACTGAACACCAGCGGACATCTGGCAGAATAAAGTCTTGTGGCATACAAAATCTGGAAAGAGGATGAGCCTAAAACAATGTTCATCACAAAACTGGCTGGGCTATGCATGTCAGCAGCCTAACTGAAACTGGATTAAAACCACCAAAATCGAAATGTTTAAATTAAATGAGTGACCTACTTTTGAGTGTCACATAGGTTGCAATTGTTTAAATGTCATAGTTTTGAACTTAGAATCAGCATTCTAGCTGCATATGTAAAAATTGTCTTGACTTAAACTGGGGAACAAAAAGTGACATTTTATCTGAAACCTGGCTTAAGGAACTGAATTCTGCCCACCAGCTACCCCCGACAGGAGTTGAGACTTGCACAACAGCTATGTTCCCAGGCCGACCTGCATTTTGCTGCTCCCACCAAAAGGGATATGACATTTCTCTGATTGAATTACCTGGGCTCTGCAGGAAATTGAACAAAGCCCTGTCCTGACTCAGGCAAATGTTTTATTATGGGGGCCATAAATGGCTTCCTCTTGAACAATGGGCCTTCCAGGGCCCAGGCAGATGGTTTATTGCAGGTGTCGTAAAACAGCTTCCTCTTGGCAGAAGCTGGGAGGGACAGGGTCTCTGAGCTTGGCAGAAACTGGAAAGACTGGTTTCTGTACCATGTGACCTGAAAAGACACACCCCTGTAGCCAGAATATGGTTTTAGAAAAAGATGAATAACTCATAGAGCGGACTTGTGAAAATTATTTAAATGATACCATAATTCTTGTGATTTTTCTGCCCACATTTTAAGAGGTTTTTAGAACCGGTGGCATGATCTGGGGGCAAACTAGCAGTTAAGAGGGTATTACTTAAAATGTATGCATGTTAAAAGTCTGATACTTCATCAAGTAATGTCCATACCCCTTGCGCACATGTGTATAAATTTGGGGTAATGTCCGATATTGCGAAACCAGTTAAAAAGTGCAAATGTCGCCATTTCTGAATGCAAGCTCCCAGGAAGAGCAGATTTGAACAGGGTATATCTCCTGTGATATGTGATGGGTGCATGTAATTTTAAACAAATGTGTACCTGTGCAAATATGTCTTTTGGGTCAAACTATAGATTGTGTGTAAGTTGACAGGGGTGGGTTCTCTGTATCATAAACAGACCTCATCATGATGACAATTCATTTCATTCCCCCAATCAAGGGGAAGCGGATGAAGTGGCCAATGACAAGTGGAGAGGGGTAGAGCCTAGTGATGCTGCACACAAACCCATTTTCAAAACACATAAAAGCAGACAGACAGGACAGATAGGGACCTTCAAATCCATTTGCTGCGGGACGCTCTGCCGGGAAAATCCATACTTTACCTCCATCAATCTCTAGAGAAAGCTGTGCAGAAAGATCCAGACTTCAAATCCATCAATCTCCAGAATCCAGAGAGAGAGAGAGCTGACCCAGATCACTGTGAAGCGCAGAGACCAGACCAGAATCCAGTCTAAAACCTGACCAGATCCGTGGCGAGGCCCATTTAATTCAAGAATATAGTGTGAGTACCTAGCAAAACTGTGCAGAACCCAATCTCTTAGTTAAAATAATATAATTCAATCTATTTTAATCTAAGTAGAACTGCCTCCTAACTGTCACCTGTCATTTTCTAGTTGCTAGCTGTCACTTATCTTTTTGAATTTTAAAATTGCAAATCCGAAAAACTACCTTTATTTAATCGGTCATATCTCCGTAACTGTTTGTCCTAGAGACTAGTAACTTTCATCTGGAAGCTGAGATCCTAGGCTCTCCTAGGACCCCAAAACGATTGTGCTAGTCCTTGTAGTTCCTCTGTAATCGCGAAAAACGCACTCGCGAATTTGCCGCGATTTGAAAATTTCTCAACGTGTGAAAACAGCAGTTTTCTTGCTTTCAGTTGCCAAAAATTCGTTTAACCTGCTAGTTACTCCTAGATCCTTGCTAAGGTGAGCATGGACTAATATTAACTTGATACCACTCACCCTGAACCTCTAGAGGGAATTAAAAGCATTTTAGCATATTTTTCACTTCATTGTCAGCACATATAAAAGCATTTTGGGCCTGTGTTTCCAACTTCTGTAGTCTAAGCTTGCTGGGGTGAACTGAATTACATTTGATTGCATTTCTGAGAACTGTGTGCTTTCCTTCTATTTCCTTGCATTGCATAAAGGGGGGAGGGGATTGCCAGAGAAAAGTGATTACATTGTTTTGTTGAACGCATATTGAGTATTTTCTGTACTGCATTTTCATTCCACCTTGCATCCATTTGAAACCATCAAGTATTGTTGCTATCTTATCCATCCTATAACCACTCATCATTGATTATAAAGAAGTGTGCTAGTGCCTGACTATCCATTATTGATTACTGCTCAGATTCAGTGTGATATTCAATTATTAAATTATTATAAAGTGTGATATATATATCTATTGTTTAAATTATCAAATAAACCTTTTAACTTGCAAAACAGGACTACTTCTTGGCTCAGTGGGGTCAGGGGGATTCAAAGAGAGGGGTGTTATATAGGGGTAGTCATCCAGAACGCATGAACTGGACATAAAGATATATCAATAAGGGTTTCCATTCAGTATCCCAGACTAGGCATTGACTTAGCTGTAGTGTTGAATTGAATCCTCTTACAACCAAATACTTAATCTTAATAATACCCAAGTTAAAAGGTATAAAGTTTGAAATCTACTTTAAAAGAAGGTTTTGTGTGAATAATTGTGATTCCCAAATGTAGTCAGAACTTTATCCTTTGCTGTTACACAGGAATACAATGTTCTCTTCATCTTTAAATCTTGAAAGCTACTTTAAAGAGGGGTCGCGTGTGCCTAATTGTGTTTTCAACTAAGAGACTGATGGCCTCATCACGAGTTTGGCAGTAACCCTTAAATGTGGCGGTAACGCTATAACCGCTGCATTTAAGGGTCTGCCGAATCATGGGTTTGGCTGCATTTAACCCCAGCTCTTAGCTGGGGGTAAATGCGTGGAGAATTTGCCAATTTTCAGTGCAATTACCGTGCGGTAATTCCGCCGATTATAATTGCACTGAAAATTCCCCATTGGGTCCAAAATGGAATGGCGAATTCCTGAATGGGCCCAATGGGGAATGGGGAATTACTGTTGCGCCAAACTCGTGATCCGGCGCTAATAGCGCCAGGGCTTTTGGCAGTAACGCTATTAGCCCCGGCGGTATCCTGGTGGTAATACCGCCGGGATACTGTCCAACTCGTGATGAGGTGAATCTTTTATTGTATCCATAAGTTGCAGTCTATTTCTACAAAGTAATGAGTTGTAACTATTGAAGAGAAGAACAAGCATTACCCAAGCCAAGAGGCAACCCATTTGTATAGTGAAACCAACCTTTCCAAAAGTTAAAGAGGCATCCAACTGTGCTTTGAAGTTTTGAATCCCAATCCACTGCAATCCGAGGGTACCAGCAGCCATCCACCCCTCCTGACTCCAGAAATACATTCCTCAGCATGGCATCTCGCACCCCGGAGACCCGTCAGCGCAGGCCACGCTTCACGAAGGCGGAGCTGCACATGCTCACCAACACCATAGTAGAGCATGCTGGGTAGCTGTTTTCTATGGATCAGCGCCGCCGAACCCTGCAGCGGAAAAAGGAAATATGGCAGGCAGTGGCACAAAAGGTGTCTGCAGTGTGGACAACCCCACGCACAGTGAAGGATTGCCACAAGCTGTGGGACGGCCTCCGCCTGAGGGTCAGGAACCTCCTGTCTGCACACCGCAGACACTGCATGTCAACAGGCGGTGGAACCTCCTCCCCAATCCGGCTCCTTCCCTAGGAGGAGAAGTGCAGTAGTGTGCTACATATGGAGGGAATTGGAGGAGTGGGTGCTGCGGAGGCTGGAGCCGGGACACCTGTTGAGGGCGGTGATTACATGACGCCTCAATATCAACAACACACCTGACTGCCAGGCAGCACCCCCTTGCCACTGTGAAGTGTGTACCCAACACGCACCACATTCCCAGTGCCTGCAACCACATTTGTCCGGGGACAGCACCAGCCCCTGTGGCCTGTGATGTCAGTCACTGTGAAACCACAGTCCAACCATGCGTGGAGGCACACATTAAACTATGCCCATGCTTGCATGTAAGCACTGTCTCGGTCTGCAACCATCAGCGCAAACAAACCCAGCGCAGCAGCCCTGTACAGAGTCCCATGGCAATGCACCCCCCCATATTTGCTGGGACACATGGGCCACCACAATGGATGTGTAATCCCCAACAGACCCCCCCCCCCGGTCACCCTGCCCTCTCCACCATAGCACGACAGCACTGAAATGGCAATTACGCAGTCCCCATCCCCCAAATCATACCCAGCAGTAGCCCTGCCTCCCCCCCCAACATGGCCAAATTGTGGAAACCAAGACCCATGACCGGTCCCCCATGCTGGACAATCCCAAACACATGATAGGCTACCTCTCTGTGTCACCTGCACACTGTGTCACACCCACACCCTACAGGTACACCCACACACTAGGACAAACACGCATGGCACTATTGTGTACATACACCCAGTCCCCTGATAATGATCTGTGCCCAAAATCCATGATGAACACTCCACAGGCACCGTGTACAGCCAAGTTAACATGCATGCCCCCCAGACACAGACATAAGGCATCCTGTCAAAATGTACTGCATGTGTTCCTGCCGTGCCACAACTGCCACCACAACAATGCCAGCCCTCACCTGCACCCACACATGGCCACCCTCCCATTGAATGATGAGGGCATGGACCTTGCATGTCCCTGCCAGATCTACCACAAGCCCCCATTCGTATGGTGGACCTGCAACTAGGTCATCTGTCTTCTTGCGCCTTGCACCTTATGAAATCCCCCCGCCCCTCTCAACACTACCCCCACTCGACACTACATCCCAACACCCGACTCCCGGACAAAGCCACATGCCACCGTCCCCAGCAAATGCACGGTCACCACCCCAGTGGTACCAGTAGAGCTGTGTTGCATGTGCGAACATCCCAGACCTTGCAGCGGACGCCACACAACACATGCATGAGTGCACCGTGCCATGTACCACCCTATGTCCATTCAGCAGCACGCCACGCGATCAACGTTTTGCAGGTATCAGGGCAATTGGAAGTCACTCTGGTCCCTAACATCATGCTTTTCTTCTACCCGCAGGCACATCATCTGACAGCGATGGAGGCCAACAAGGCACCTCAAGGGGCACCAGACGCGGAAGAAGGTCGATTCCACTCACCACCACCAACCAGGACATGGCAGCACCCACTGTGGCTGTCACCACTGCCCGCCCCACCCCAGCAGCTCCTGCAGTGGTCACAACAGCTGCCCCCACCACCCCGGCAGCTCCGGCAGTGGTCACAACAGCTGCCCCCACCACCCAGCAGCTCCTGCAATGGTCACAACAGTTTCCCGCACCACACTGGCAGCTCCTGCAGTGGTCACAACAGCTGCCACCACCACCCCAGCAGCTCCAGCAGTGGTCTCAACAGCTGCGCTCACCACCCCAGCAGCACTGGCAGTGGTCACAACAGCTGCCCTCACCACTCTGGCAGCTCCTGCAGTGGTCACAACAGCTGCCACCACCACCCCGGCAGCTCCGGCAGTGGTCACAACAGCTGCCCCCATCACCCCAGCAGCACTGGCAGTGGTCACAACAGCTGCCCTCACCACTCCGGCAGCTCCTGCAGTGGTGACAATAGCTGCCCCCACTACCCTGGCAGCTCCAGCAGTGGTGAAAACAGCTGCGCCCACCACCCCAGCAGCACCTGCAGCCCCTGCCATGGCACAATTGCTTACCAGGGCGATGGCAGAATGTCAGCCATTTCCCCAACAACCACCATCATATGAGCCTGACACGAGCGACAAGTAAGCTGCTGATGATCCTGGTGAGAACACTGGGGACACCGCGGATCACATGGCATATGATTGGTCGGAATTCAGCCCCATAAACATGTACAGCCCCCCCCAAGCTCACTCTTTCCCATTGTCCGGGACATGGACATCCAGCTGTGCCTCATTGAGGAAAGGCAGGAAGGATTGTCGGTCTGGTGCAGCCTGATGTGGGGGGAGGCGTTCCTGCTCTGCACCGAGGCCCAGCTCATGCAGGAAAGTGTGCAGGCCACTGGGCATAGCAGTGAACGTGCCTTTGGATGTGCAACGTCAGCCATTGTACACCTGGCCAGGATGGTCCGCAAGGGTAACAGTATAATGTTGGCCTTGGCCGAGCCTCTCGCAATTGCCCTGCCAGCGGCCCTGTATCAACAGGCCAGTGAGGCAACACACACGCCATCCACCAGCTCAACACACGCTAGCTTGCTCCGGAGTATCCCGAACAGCAAAAGGTCGGCCCAAGTGGCAAGCGGCCACGTACATAGGCCCTGGACAAACCAGTGACATGGGTGTGTCTTGGACTGACTCACTGACATTGTGTCAGAAGTTGGGGAGGGGGTGTGGAGAGGGATAGTTGGGGAGGGGTTGTGGGGAGGCATAGTTGGGGAGGTGGTGTGGTGAAGGGGTGTGGGGAGGGATAGTTTGGGAGGGGGTTTTGGTCCACAAGTTCCTTTCTTCTCATTTCTTTACAATTGTCAAACTCTGAGGGTTCCTCCCGCCCTTCCTCCCCACCTTCATCTTCACTGGAGCTTTCCTGGGTATCCGTCTACTTCCTCTTGCAGGTTTCCTTCTTCTTTTTTCCTGTCTTCTTCTTTTCGTGTAAGTAAGGGCGAGCTCCGCTGGAGGGCACGTTGTCTGGATGTCAATACACCTGACAATGGGGTACCACAGGAGCAAGCCCCTGAGCAGGGAAAAAGCCTCCTGGCTGAAAAGATCCTGGTGGAATCATGACTTGGGATGGTTTGGTAGTCTGGACAGGAGTGGTGAGGTGTTCTTGTCCAATAAGTATTGTCCAGTGCTCTATAGCCAGAACGTAATTGAAAGAGTCTCAAGAAGATGCCCTGAGCGGGAATGCTCATAAGGTAAGAGAATAGACTGGCATGTAGCAGCAAGAAGAGGCGCGTGCAGACACGCTGATGGTATGCAGCGCAGCACAGAGAGGGATAGAAAGAATAAACCCGCAGGTATCCGACGGGAGACAGGGAATGAGAGAAGCCAGAGAGGAAGAGCAACCCGGAACAAGATCCGGAAAGAGGAAAGGTAAAACAGAGAACCGGGCAAGACCCGGGGGAGATGAAAGTACCAGCCGGACACCCGGTACGAGACCCGGAAGCAGGATGAGCAGGTAGGAAACCAGCAAGGAAGAAACAGACACGGAAGAAAAGAACACTCGCAAGACGTGCGCGAGAGGGAGGGAGAGAGAGAGAGAGACCACGGGAGAAGGGCCACCCATCAAGCAAGAAGCCACGTCGATGTTTAATATAATTAGGATTATATAATTGGCCTGGGTGATCCAGATCCCATAAATAGTCAATAAAATTTAATGGACAACATATGGTCTCGAGTTCCTCTTCAGAGAGAGTCCATCAGTTTATCATTTAAGTAAGTTCCATTACATCTACATTTCGCAACTCTATTCCTTGTTTGATTTACTGCTAGCTTCTCTCCATAAACGCCCTCCTCATTGCCATACCAGATGTGAAGGAACTAAGCAGAATGTCCTGACCACTGGAGCCTTATTTGGGACGCGTAATTCAGTGCACTCAGCAAATAGATTTCTCAAAGTAGTAAATAGTCAATTGTCGACGCAGAGTTACCTCAAGACCATCTAAAAGCAGGCGGAATATCTCCATAAACATTACCATTCGCCATCAAGACACTTCCTGACTTGTCAAAAACCTGAACCACCTCTCTCCATTGCAGTTGGGATTTTGATAATGCGCCGATGTGTGTCTAGATCCCCGGCTAAATGATTTCCACAGGACCATTTGCTCTTTTCATTCCTATAAGCAGATGAGACAGTGCCGACAGGAAGTCTGCTAGATCGAACGAGGCGGGCGTTCCAATAAACATTTACGATAACCAAAGACCCAAGTAAGATAGCACCTCTCAGGATCACACTGACAGCCAATATCCCTTCTCCCGCTCTCGGTATAATTTCAAAGTTAGAAGTTACTGCTGATGTAATTGCTATTAGAAGTCCTCCAGCTGGACGACCACTCATTCCATTGATGGCTAATTGTTGTGCTGTCAGAAATCGATCAAGATGTAACCATTGGATCAACCATGTTTCTTGAAATAGAATTAGGTCATGGTTACCAAATATGAAATCCCTCATATCCTCTGTGGTGAAGGCAGCGGAACCCTGTGTATTCCCATCCAGCAATTTTAAATCCCTGCATACTACACCACATTTTCACATGCTCTCAACTTCTCGACTACTTGAGTGATAATTTCAGGTAACGTCTTCCATATTTAATTTTTTGAATCTTTTGTTGCGGAACTTCCATTCGACACTCCTGGCCATAGCATGATGGGAGCTGACAGTACGGAGACAGAATCGTTTGCTTTAAATGCTTGTTGGTTTCCATTGGTATGTTCATATCTATTTTGTTTCATCATGATTGTCTTCAAGGAGCAGTACTGAGGACATTTTTATGCCCAGGCATTTCAGATTGTCACAGGCCATCAATAGGGCTTCTGTTCCCTGGCATCTTTTTAAAACAAGTTCAGTGATGTAGTGACAATCATTATGTGGAAAATTGACATATTTAATTTCCAAAGATGAGAAGAGATATAACATTGGAATTTGCTTTATAACTGAAAGAATTAGGCATCGCTTTTTCTTTCCTGCTCTCTTTCTTCACCAGCTTAACCCATACTGTCAGAATAGTAAAGGGTTGAACCTCTGATGATCTTTCAGTCATTTAGTCGATGGATTTATGGACTCCTGTAATCAACTGCAGTCTTCACTTGGACTTCCATTTAGTTGGTTTCTATCGGGGCCAAGTGCGGGTAATTTGTTTTAGACCCCTGGATTGTTCCACTTTTGCATTTCTATAATATTTGACAATTTCTTTTTCTGGCTGGAAATCCTTGTATTTCTTTACTCTTTAAAAGACCGCCTCCAACTTTCAGAGGGCAACGATTTCCTCTGTGTACTACCAAGGTAGTGGTGATTTTTTTTTTAATGTCATTTTTCACCGCTCTCTATGCTCTCCAGAGATTATTTGGCAGCTTTATTTGTGTCTTTCTGACAGGCAGTCGAGTTTTTTCCTCCCCTAAACAAAATTGGGGTCCATTTTGTTCCGTCATTGGGACTACTTAGTTGTGTTTGCGAGCTCGCAGTGACTTGGGCCGTATGCTTTTTCTTGGCAAGGTTTGCTTTTGCCCTTTTCTCATAGGGGATTTCCTTCTTAACACACATTGTTTTTGAGAGACTGGGGGAATTGATATAGATCGCATAAATTGAGACTTTACAGTGTTTTAAAATGTTTGCGCCTTGTGATTCTTACATTTAGCGACTTGATGAGGAATTGGACACAAATCGCCTTCCATGTTTGTGTTCCTCTTCTTCCTCTGTCGGCCCCTTCGGCTTCTCTGATCAATATCAGGATGAGCTGAAACCTCATAACAGTCTAGTGCAACCATCTGTGTCTGATCCGGGTTAGAAACTTCATCTATGGGAGCGCCATTGGCAGTCTGAGATAATCTCATGAACTCTTCCAGGTCAGACTCTGAGAGTGGGGTGCAATTCATGTCAAGGGCATTCAAAACCTGATGATCATCTTCGACATGGATTAAGTCGGTGACCTCTCTTTGATTGAGAGGATCAGAGCCCTTTAGCTCTAGAGCCTTATCCTTGTGATGGGCCTCGATGTTAATTTTTGCAGTAGTATTATCCTTTGTTAATTTTCTGATGCTATAATCTTGTCGTGCAATGGCGACTTGTAGTTCTTTCAGTGCATCCAAGAGTGTAATATTTATAGCTGTTTTTAGACTGACCAGCGTTGATTCGATATTGGAGACATCCTTCGTGAATTGTTGGGAAGGAGCCTAGTGCTTTTCTTCATTCCTAAACTTCCCAAGTGCTTTAGAATTAGGCAAGACTTCTGTTAACTGTTTTCTAAGCACTACAAGAGTCCAGGGGGGAGGAGAGTCACTAAATAAATATAGGTAGTATTTAAAATATAAGGTGAAAATAACCATTAGTTGAAAACACATGTAAATGTTATTCTGTGTAGTTTTACAATCTCAAACCAGGCTCTCTGCCAGGAGGAATGTAGCCTGTAGACTACAGACATTGCGTCACCGAGGCTAGCTCTAGCAGAGCACACGAAGTGGCTGAGCAGCTGTTCCTGTCCATCAAAAGCCCATGTATACCAAGACTAGGAGTGTACAGATTCAATGCACGACATGCAGAATTATGAAACCAGGTTTAAAAGAGATTGTAGGACCACATACATTTATGAGTAAAATGAGTGGAGTATGAATGAAAATTTGTATAAAAATGTTCCATTTTTCCTGGGAGCTAGGCCTCAGGGTTTGCAAAAATCTTCAGGGCTGCAGTGTGTGTCTATATAAAGTATGAATATGTTAAGTAGCATTGCTGCCAGGAATTGCTGAGGATGAAGAAAGGAAGACTTTGTAGCATCCCCTGTAAGGAAGAAGAACAGGTTTGGATAAGCCATGCCGGTATCCAATGACCAGGTTGCAGAGTGTATAAAGGTGCCCGCTTGCCATTATTCTGCAGGAGCCAGCCAAGGAAGACAGAATGCTGGTCACAATTCCCCCCAATCCGCATCTTTGTAAAGCTTGAAGTTTGTTATCCTTGCAAGATGACTCTTGGCCTTAATTCCCTAGAGGGATGAACTTTAATGTGGTGTGAGTGTGATTAGGGGTACCCCAATATATTTAAGGGATACCTTAAATATAGGCTACCTTTCAGAATTCCAAAAGGATGCCCGAATGAACCTGGACCTAACTTTTAAGCATTTCACAAACATTCACAAGTGACGTGAGCCCACAATAAAAGGGCTGGCAAAGTAGCTGCGATTTTGGGGTTTTTGCCTGGGCTGGAGGTATTTTGGGGACCTCGTTGACAGGGGGAGGTCTGAGCTTGGCCCAAAGAAGTGTTGGAAACACTCAGATTTATTGTTGGAGATTTAGTAAAGGGTGGCATAGAGGTCATTCGGGGACCAAAGATAGGTCCCCAAATAGATTAATCCAACCGAAGGATCCCTCACTCTTCCAAATCCTCACTTGTAACAATAAGCTGGAGTTAGTGGTTGGCTCAAAACGGTCTGCGTCCCCAGACTCCAGGATATCCTTGACAGAAAACAGTCATTGGTTTTTTGGGGATGTTCGTTGTGGTAATCATGTACTCCAAACAAAGCCTTTTTTAAGTCCTATATCTGGTTGGAGGGAGTGTGAGGATGAGACTGACCTGATCTGCCCAATAATAACGGGTTGAATATTTTCGACTTCACTATGAATTTGAGCAACTGTTAGTTATTTTGAGGGAATAGTTAATTCACTTTCCTGTGATCTATCAGACACTCCCAAATTATTTTGAGTTTCCCCTACACAAAAAAAGACGCCGTCTAACTCGGGTGCTGTGACGCCCCGCTTCATAGATAGTACATTTTAGACATTTTTAGCCGGTCCGATAGCACAGTGAGTAGAGCGCTCGCTTTGACATCTTTGCAGAGCCTGCTGACGCAGGGCCAATCTCAGCCTTTCATTCTTCTGAGGTCGATAAATGAGCAGAACACACCATGGATAATAATAAGCAGCACTCAGATACCTGAGGGTTCGTAGCGCTATATAAATGCCAAATTATTATTATTATTATTATTATTATTATTATTATTATTATTATTATTATTATTATTATTATTATTATTATTATTATTTTTATTAAAAGTCGAAGAGGTTATTTATTCTGGTCAGACACGGTCAATGGAAACTTTCCTTTCTCAGTTTGCTGCCGAACCAGCCTTTATTTGCACACTTAATAGTGTATAGTTTATAAGTGGCAGCTATGAGATACAGCCCAAACTGGCGGGCCCATCGGTAGTAACAAGCAAGCACTTATAGGGTGGAAGGTGTGCTTCAGAAAGACTTGGTGACAGTTTTATTTTCATCGCCCTCCTTCCTCTGAATAGTAGGTGCTGCAGACTCAACCCGCTCTAATCCTCTGGTGCAAACGTTGTAAAACAATGCCCAAGTGGTGAAAGAGCGGGAAACATGGTAAGCACACTTGCAGCACTCCACTGTGCTTCGCTGGGAAATGTGTTTTGGTCTTCAAGATCTGCCTCCTCTACCAAAGGCACTGCATAAAGACATGTTCAAAATGTGTGAAGGCAGAGCTCCCCCACAGTAAACACACTCACAAGAGGTGAGTCTTGTGGGCAGAACGAGGTTATTGCCACAGACAGACATGAGAGGGAAAAAGGCTGCCCCTCCGAGCTGTGGTAGTAGTACTTAAACTGTGGTGGTATAAAAAGTTGCCAGCAGATGTACCCTCGAAGTGGTCTGAAGCAATAACGCACTGTGGGACAAAGGTGACTGCTCTCATGGTGCCAGCAGTAGAAGCATGGCTATTGAATCAGGAGTAGCAGCACAAACAAAACACCCTGGCAAATATACCAATATACCAATGTAACGTTGTAAATAACAAAGTCCTAACTGTTGATTAAGAACTGTGTGTTGTTGAAAGTGGGGATATTATACCTACTTTTGAACTGTACAAAACTATCTAGAAGAAGAGACAATTTATCATAACCAGGATTCCCATTGGTGCTATTTCTTTTCTGGAAGTTGGAAGGGGATCTTTCATCCAGGAACAAAGATTTGCTACCAGTGGATTTTTGTTTGATGAACTTTTTTCTTTGACTTGGAACTATCAAGAGCTGGTTCAAAACCTTTCTTTTTACTTTGTTAAACATTATATGTTTTATTTATTTTAATCGAAATGCATATGGGTGTATAAGAACCTTTTACACTGAAGTTAAAACATACAATACATCAGTTCATCTTTTATAAATCGAAAGGTGTGCATATATCATAATATCCATGTGCAAACCATTTTAAAATATCAATCAAAGCGCTTTATTATTATTCTAATCAATCACAGAATAAAATATTACGCTTTGCGCCGTTCAAGAAGCGCTTACTAGCCAGGGCTGGCTCTCCGCAGTCTAAGAGTTCCAACGCTCCTTTTGCCCTGAGCCATATATGGTGTGCCTCAGATGCCACTGCCAGATGGCTCAGCCGATATAACATGCTCCAGAATTGATCTGTCTCATGAGATGTACATTCTGCATAACCTTTAGTGTAAAAAGATCTTAGAGCAGTGCAATGCATCAATATATGTCATACTGTTCCTCATTGCCCTTGCATAAATGACAAATGCGCTCGCCTAAAGGAATACCCTTCCCAGCTCCAATGTTAGCAACGACCGGAAGAATATCCAGACGGAGATACAAAGTGAAGAATTGTATCAAAGCAGGGATGGGCAGGTTAACAAGATGCTGCCCAGCCCTTGTTGTGCATAGGCAGAATGTTTCTGCATTCCGGCCAGCCGGGCCAAGGAGAGCCCACGGTCATAGTCCCGGGTCTTTGCACCCAGTTTGCTTAAAAGCACAGGGTCCTCATGCTCTGTAAGACAAGTTGGAGAAATGTCACAGCAATGTGGAAGCACCAAGGTCTCCATATCCCGGAACCGGGTACTGTGGGACTAACGCTTGGCATGGGCACAGTGCAATGCAAAAGTGAACCCTATTTACTTCCCCCAAATGTAAAGCTTGCCCATTGTCTACAATATGACGTCTTCCACAGGGATTGGAGGCCTCGCTCTAACCTTAAAGCCTCCACTGGTGCAGAGCCCGGTGGATATAATAGAGACGGAAGTATGTTGGCCTCCAACCTGGGTACCCAGGAGGTGTCCTTCTCGGGTAATACTTTATCCCCGGTATGACCGGGCCCGTGGAATGCCCACCACATTTGTCAATAATCTTCCGAGAGCTCCCCACTCTCTCCAAGCTATCCAACAAATGCGAGAAGGTCGGGGATGCCTTAGCATGTATGCCCAGATACTGGCATGCATCAGTTGGAGTGCCACCCAAACGCTGCGCCCCCGTAGGCTTTCTTGCCGATAGACATGAACAAAGGTTGAACATTGTGAGATGAATTTGAATTTTGGGGAAGGGACTGTACCCAGGACAGGAGAAGGCCATTCAGACAATGGGCCTCATTATGAGCTTGCCGGTTCGGAAACAAGGGTGCCGGTCATTTTACCGGCACCCGTGTTTCTGGACCGGCATATTACAGGTCTGCCTGCCAGTGCCACAGCGGCCCCGGTAGGCAGATTGGTCATCGGTGCCAGTGCTTCCGTGTCCCCACTCCCATAAAGTCCTATCGCACTATGTGAATGGCGACCTACATTTTACTGGTGCCAGACTAAATATTAAAGGGTCCGGCGGCAACCCGCCGCCAGCACCAGCGGGGTTGCCGCCAGACCCGTAATGAGGCTCAATGTGTTAATGTTGTTTATTATATTGCGTTGCTATATATTTTCTGTATATGTATTTATTTTCTGGTGGGAGAATCTTCCCTCAGGCAGGGAATTCCTCTGTAGAGTACGGCAAGCAGGATATTTTCTTTATATAACGTGCTTAATAAAATCGCATATTTTGAGGAATCTACAAGCAGTTATCTGCCTCGCATTACTGACCCCTCACATTATCCACCAAGGTTCTGAGCATTCCTGGTGCAAGTTGCAGGTCCAATACATAGGTCCCTATCCCTTCCCAAAGGGGATACATCTTGTGGCTATTCCTCTAATTCTCCCTAGACATTGGCGCATACATCCGGTTATTCATATCTCCTTATTAGAACCCTGTCCTGTGACTAGGTTTGCTGCTAAAACCGGCACCAGTCTGCATGGAGGATGTTGATAAATATGAGGTTCAAGTTATCCTGTATTCCAAAGTTCCGAACTGCAAGCAGTTCTATATCATTTATTGGAAAGGTTACGGCACAGAAGATCTGATTTGGTGATTTGGGAGCCTGAGTGTCCCATCCTTCGGAGGAGGATACTGTCGGGGATCACGTCCGTAACATGGCAAGACCCCAAACACGGCGATCATCCGGGCTCACCCCACATTGACACTGCCAGTTACCATGGCGATTGGCCCACCACGCAGCATCTACAAGCCTCGTTCTGCTTGCCGTGCACTCCGCGTTGCCACGGAAGCATGTTCAACGTTGGCATGCCACTGACCACAATGATGACGTCTCAGGAAGATGAGCCTTCCCTTGCTGCGGCTTAAGGGCTTCTCGTTGAGGTAAGTCCTGGTCTTGTTATTTCACTTTTCCTGAACTTTTTGAATTCCGTGTTTACAGACCCTGCTTCTCTACAACTGACTGCCCTTTGGATAATCCTCGTTGGTCCTGAGGCACGACTGCTTCTCTGTGTATGACCTTTGGGGTTGTGTTCCAGAGGACTGATGTTTGGATTCCTGTGGCTGGTGATGCGATGTTTGGTCCCTTTCCCCATTTCCCTCAAACCCTCCTGGAAAGTAGAACCTGGGACTTTGCTGTGAATGTACTGACTGTACGCGCTTTGTGGGACTGCTGTGTCCCAGTGCAGATACGCACTGGGTCCCGGCTGAAGATCGAGTGTATCTGCATTGCTTACTTGGGACAACGAAAACACGGAAAACTCGTAATTTGGTGTTGTCATAGACACACACAGCTTGGCTCCGCCTATTACCCACAAGTCTTCTACAAATACAGCGGCCCAAGTGTATTTGCACACAGGCTTTGTGGGAGCACTGTGTTAGAGTGCAGATACGCAGATAGGCAGGAGGCGGGTAAAGGGTGAGCATGTGGTAATAGCAAAGCAATTGTTGATTCTTTCGAATACTGCTGCTTCATGAATTCAGGTGTCTATTCACTAAAAACAGCGATGGTTCCCCCTGAAGAAATAGGGAAACTGTGACCCAAAGACCCATTACAAAAAAAACTCCAAACATTGCGAAGAAGGAACCTGCCAGTTTATTGCGGCATCGCTCACTGTCATTGCCTCAGACATTGGAGCATTTTGCAACCCTCACACACCAAAATGTTGTGAAAGCGGTATTATAACCGCACTGCCATCCGTAGAAGTATTTGTAAATCTCCCAGAAGCAGGCCCGCAGCAGCCAAAGCAACAACCCACCGGTCGATCTTGAGGAGATTCAGGATTCTCTGGAAAGAGCAGGGTTCAAGCTGCCGGCAGACCGCTGTAACCAGGCAACCGGCCGGCCTTGCATGCAGCCTGTATAAAACCCTAAAGAACTGCATGCCTGCAAATCTGATCCAACAACCAATGGTCCCCTTTCCACAGTACACATAAGAGCCCAAATTCATACAGTACTAACCGCTGACACTGCAGACCATAGACCTTCCGTGGCCGATATATTTGAAGTTCCGGTCACACGCGTCGCGGCAAGTACTAATACTCCAACAGAGCTCCAAACTGCTGATTCATTCAAAGAAAGTGAAGCTCACTTTTATCCCAGGGCAATACACCCACCTCATATCCCAATTCAGGCCATCACTAACCTATCCTAATCCCCCAGTATGTTCCCGAACCCACTGCATAATTCCTCTTCGAGCTCATCTGTAGTTTCTCTTTCATTCACCAAACCAACACCACGCCGTCCCATTGAGAAGAAAGCAGAACATAGCCCATTTAACCTGGGCACAACTGTATGAGACCTTAGATAAGAAATTGGACAGTCAATCCTCGCTGCTTGCATCCTCATTAGATGAACGTCGATATACTACCCTTCCAATAGCAGAGGTAGACACTGCGAGACTGGAAACGTACTCCAGCCAAAAGCAGCTCGCCCGACGATCATGGAATTCAACAATCAAATGACCTTGTTACGCAGCCGGGACGAACACACGGTTCTGTTGTCTCTACAAAGCGTTCTATTATTTCTATAACTGACGTTCCCATCATCAATAGACAAAATATCGATCCCTCAGCCCAGGCGCTGAAACCAGCCTTTACAATTATTACCAAGAAAAAGTTTACAACTAGACAACCTAATTAGCAAAAAAATCTATTTAAAGAAAAACAAAAAACTCAATCTGTTCAAACAGATGCTTGCAAATGTATACAAGGACTATCGCTTCCAAACAAACACCAGGAAATAGTAAAAAAGGCAATAACAAGAAAATACTTGACTATAGCCCGGGCTAAACGAGACTTACAAAAGAATATTGATCCCCGGGAGCAGTCCAACATAAACTATTACCAGCCGCTAAGAGCTGATGCAAGGGAGTGAGTTGATAGAGAAAGAGGCAGGTAAGTCTAACATGATATCCCTAAAAGAGTATCTGCTGGCTTTCGAGGTTTTGAAGTCAAATAACGTGATTGCAAAAAATCTGTCATACCATCATAAAAAGGACTTCTATCCGCAAGAGCAATGCAGAAATGAAATTGCGAAATCAATTTCATTATATTCAGTGCTGCCGAAGCCTGTCACTATAGCCCTATTTGTATTTGTATTTGTTTATTATTTATATCCTGCACCAAACCCTGAGGTAACTGGGTGCTGGAAAAAGACTTAAGGGTTACATACATGGAAACAATGTAGAGACTCCAGAACACAGTTGACGTTAGCAAGACCTGTGGTTACAGAAGGACTGGAAACAAGAAGCATTCATAACATAGGCAAAAGTGCAATCAGGAGAGAATAGAGAGTGAGTTCTCGGCGGGAGTAAGATAAGGCCAAGGGTCCTTGTTGGGGAGGCTTGTTGAGTAGCCAGTTTTTGATTCCAGATTTGAATGCCAGGAAAGAGGGTTCTTGTCTGTAAGCAATGGGTATGGAGTCCCAGCGTTTGGCTGCTTGGTAGGGAAGCTGGTTCCTCCAGCAGTTGTTAGGTTGAACCTGGGTACTGTAAGGCAGTGAGATAGGGCAGATCTGGCGGTGCGGACTGAGTGATGCTTGCAGATATTGTTTAATCATGATTCAGAGACTAATCTAATGACTGGGTCATTTAAAAATAACAGAATTGGTCATTTAAAAGACAACCCTGCGAGTAGCTATGTGCCTCTTAAGTAAACAAAGTGATAGCGCGGCTAGGGATAATAAAAGTCATATGCAAATGGCAAGAACTTCTAGTAATCAAAACCGAATCCCAGCTGAAATACAAAACAAATCCCGTTTCCAGCGGACCCTCTCCTGTAGAGGAGGAGCCTAGCCCTTGTGGGATTTACACAGAACAAGTGTATTCCATATTGTCAATGACGTTCAAGCACTAGAAGGCTTTGTTTCCGCAGAACTTCCGAATGAGAACCATTTAACAACAGTGAAATTGTGGATAGAATCAGGTATTGTATTAAATACACTAAGGAAAGCGAGAGCTGAAATATTAGAATTAGGATTTATCATTACGCAACGGTGCCAACCGCAGAAAAATCTCTCTCAGGATTGCCGCATAGAAGACGACTTGATAGATAGAGGGAGTATGTTAAATTACCCCCTTGCGATTACCTACTCCAGAAATGATGCTTTAATGAAACGACAGGTGATGCCCACCCAGGAGCAGCCCACAAATTATGGAAAATGGCCTCAATCCTCAAATGAACAACTCGAGAAACCTTTACAAGAGAGCTGCAATGCAGCCACTTGGAATACTAGGGGATACAAACATGTATCACTTACTAACAAAAACCCACGTTTAGGTTATGATATGGTGATACTTCAAGAAATATGGCTAACGGAACCACCATTGTGGGATGGCTATGATGTCATATTGCTGACGGTGAAGCGTTTACCAAAAAGTAGACCAATGGCAGGCCTTTTGGTGACTGTAAATGCAGATCAAGGCTTGGAGCTCGAGCCCTGGGCCTCTCCCAATACAAGTTTACCCGGCACTATTGTTTCCGGATCGGCAAGGTTAGAATGAGGCCCTATGTCTTTGTGCACAAAGATATGTTTACAATTATTGAGACCTTTAAAGTCATCCCTCAAACCCAGAGTGATCATGATCCTCTATCGTTTAGCTGGACATGGTCGTACTCAGTGATTCTAACTCAGTTTTACAGCTCTGCCCTTCATCTCTCAGAAGGACAAAACAGATTTAAATGGACATCTTCATTAATCCAGTTGGCCAAGCATGGACAAGACCTACCCGAAGCCCTGAACACCGATCTGTCCAAACAGATGGAGTATATGTAGTGGCGATGCACATTTTCAAACTGCTGCCTTCCAACTGTAAGAACCCTCTTTTTAAGCATAAATATACATATGACCGGACCATGGCTTGGCAGCCATGTGGTGAGCAGCTGCCCCTCAGGGTACTAAGAGATCCTGCTGGCAATTTTGTCAAACTGGCCCAATTTGCCATAAAACATAAAATAAATACAACAGAAAGATGTTGGAAGATCCGGTGAACGTCTGGAGACAAGCCCGCGGCACAAGAGGGAGAGTAACAGCCACACAAGGATTGAAAAGAATCAGCGTAGTAGCAGGCAAGATGGCGGATGGGAGACAACTGGTGCGTTGAGGTGGAGCCATGAAGCGGGCGTCTGAGCAAGTGTCAGCGGATAACAGAGGAGCAGGCAGTGAAGCAGTGGTGAGAGCCGGGGAGGGAACCACGCGAGAAACCCAGCTTCAGCCCCAACGGGAAGCAAGCAGCGACCCGATTCTGAAGTTGCTGCAGAGGGGCGAGATCACTGATCAAGGGCAGCAGACGGTGGAGTGGAGCGGCAGAGCGACAGCACTGAGAGGACCCTTGGCGTGGTACACAAGGTGAGCCCGGGAAGACAGCAAGGAGGCTGCAGCACAGGAAAAGGAAGCAGGGGAGAGCAAACAACAGGAAGCAAGGCCCCCCCTGGGAGTCTTCGCCATAACACACACGGGGAGATACAAGACACGCCTGCCCAGGGGCAAGTGCCCCATCAGCATGAGATTCGCTGGGGACACCCAGCCGGACTGGGACGGAGCAAATAAACTGCACACACAGTGGGAAGATTTTATTTTTTTAAAAGCCCCACCACAAAACAGCCCCCTGAGAAAGAGGAAAAAAGGGCCCATCTGCAACTGAACTAGGACTACCATTGGGAGTGCCCAGAAATCATACCCATGCATGATAGGGAGAACACACACAAAAAAGGGGAACAATTACCACCAGACCCCAGATGCATCGGAGCATAGCGTGAGCCCGCTCCTAAGCATCCAACGCCGGTAGCTCCCCGAGGCATAGCGGGAGGTCTGCACACGCGGCTGGAAGAGAAGAGTGGTCCCCCACTCCATACCTGAAGCCCCGAGAAGGTGAACGGCGCCCGCCAGCACCAGCGGACAGACCGCCAACGGGTGAGAACAAAATTCATCAAATTAAGGGACTACAGCAGCAGAGTGCAGGGGGAGATGTGGCCTCCATGAGACTCTGGAAAAGCAGCACGACGAATGAGAGACCGCCCCTAGACATCCATAACCTCCAGCTAACCCGCAACGGCAGGAGCGGGCTACACACACAGTGAGAGCGCAAGCAAAGAGCAATATCGTACAAAAGACGTATAAAAAGAGAAGATGAAGCCGAATAGCATCCATAGATAGTACAAAAACGTGGGAGGGCATAACCCATCGTCTAGGCACAATAGCGCAGAAAAGTGCGGGGAACTAAGAGGTCGGCCCGTGACCCCCAGGAAAACAAAGAGCGGTCCATATATACAGCGAGTAGGCAAGTTCACAATCCTCACAGCACAGCCTATATGCAGCACAAGTACGACGAGAATATACACGGGAAGCACAGAACAAATTCCTGGAGGCACCCGGGGGGAGAAAGAGAGAGCCCAGACACGTGCGGCTTGGGTGGCAACCATAGACACTAGGCAGCTGACCAATAGTGGGTACAGGAAGCGGAGAGGAGGAAAACAGCAGCGTACATAACCAGTGTCCCACTCGAACACCTAAATAACGTGAAAAGAGAAAGGAGCAAAGGGTCGACAGAGAATCACCACACAGGCACAGAGCCTGTCTACGAAACCGAGCAGGGAGCAGTGAGGCCCCCAAACAACAACAAAAAAGGGGGAGAATGAAGACCCTGGAACACAAGGGGCACCCTACAGCACTTGAGTAACAAGAGCACCACAACGGACACTCGCCACTCGGCAAAGAGCAGAAGAAAATAGTGCAACACTACGGGCACGGAGCAGGGACATGCCATGACAAGCACCAAGGGGGAAAGGGCAAGCAGACCAGCATGGAAACATTCGCTCGCAAAAGCGACACGGGCCAGCCCACCCCGACAGACGCCAGTATGACCATGGCAAGGTCAGAACAACAAGAAGGGAGGCAAGATGATGTCCCCATACTCGAGGCTGTAGCTGCTTTGAAAACCTCACTAGAGCATAAATTAGACACAGTGATCGTAGATGTGGGCCTCCTAAAACAGGATGTTCAGGCCCTGTCCGACTGAGTGAGTATGGTAGAACAGCAGGTGCAGACCAACAACAATAACATCACTACTGACAATCCCGAATGACAGACATGTTGGATCGTGTACGCACTCTCAAGCATAGAGTTGAAGATGCTGAAGGGAGAGCCCGCAGAAACAACATAAGGATTGTCGGATTGCCAGAGGGATAGGAAGGCAAGGATCCCACAAATTATGTAGAAAACCTGCTGTTACAAGAAGTGGGAGCCAATGTTCTATCCCAAGGCTTCACGGTGGAAAGAGCCTACAGAGCCCGGACCAGGAAAACCCCGCCGGGAGCATCCCCGAAGGCCCGTGATAGCAAAAATCATGAACTTTAAAGACTGGGAGAAGATACTGACATGCTCTCTCTCTCTCTCTCTCTCTCTCTCTCTCTCTCTCTCTCTTGGAGGAGATTCTCTCTCTCTCTCTCTCTCTCTCTCTCTCTCTAGATTCTAGATTCTAGAGAGAGAGAGAGAGAGAGAGAGAGAGAGAGAGAGAGAGAGAGAGAGAGAGAGAGAGAGAGGGAGGATTGATCACCAGAATCTCCTCCAAGATAGCGATTTACCCAGACTGTACAGCTCTAGTGCAAAGACAAAGAGCATGATTTGGACTGACAAAGGAGTGCCTCAGGCATGCAAACTTGGGATATATGTTATTATACCCTGCTGAACTAAAGGTGCTCTGCAATGGCAGAACACACCTCTTCGAAACCATGGAGGAAGCCCACGAATGGATTGATCAACAAGGGATACCCCAGCTAAATGCCAGAAATGCGGCGAATGATAGGAATGCTCCCAGTAAGACACAGACGAAGAAGACTGAAAGGTCTAGAAGTGCAGTAGACACCAAAGATGAAACGGGGACCAGGTTGAGTACATAGGAGACAACCCCAAAGCTGCTGATGGACGCCACAACAGAGAACCCCAAGGACTTGAACAAGTTAAAGATGCCAGTTTCAAGGCATCACGCTGCGGCGAGCCAGCCCTGGTGTGCTGGGGACACTCAAGAACAGCGGCGAAGCCTGAGCAGGGGGAGGGTGGCTGGGCGTTTGTTCACAGTTACAGTTTGTTGTATGAAAGGTGGCACGAGAATGGGAGTACTTAATAGACTCAGAGAACATCACGAGAGCGCATGAAGAAAAAAACATAATAGCACGAAAGGAGAGGATGTATCACCAGGAACCTAGCAACACCCACTCTGAGCTTGGCTGTACGGGAGGAAGAACGGACTACACCAGTGGGAGAAGCAGAGAGAAAAACACTGGAGCAAGAGGACGATATAGTCTCATGGGAAAAGACAAGCCATAGCAGGAGCGGCCAAAATTTGCCCTCATGAAATCAAAATAGCCAAGATCAAGATAGATAATGTCATTCACGTAGTCTCACTCTACGCAGATGACATGCTCCTATACGTTGCAGACCCACGCAATAACTTGCCATATCTGTTAGAGGTAGCAGGAGCATTTGCCAGGTTGTCCGGTATATCCATTAACAAAGAGAAATCCTCCCTGTACCCCCTGGCTGGACTCAGGAAAATTAGCACACACCAACTCCCAGACTTAGACCTCTCACGGGCACCAGGTACCTTCTGCTATTTGGGGATAGACGTATACCATGACTCCACTGAGACACACAAGGCCAACACGCAAGTAGCGCTGGAGAAAATTGTAAAGTCAATAACATTCTGGAAGACACTGCCACAGGGAATGGTAGGGAGAGCAGCCCGGCTTAAGATGACAGTACTACCCCGCCTCCTGTACTACTTCACAAGCATACACCACAACATACCCGAGACATTCTTCAAACAAATGAACACAATAGCACAGGAATTCCTGTGAGGAGGGGGAAGGAATAGACTGGCGCTACACACACTGAAAAGAGATTATGAGTCAGGAGGGATTAAACTGCCTGATTTTGAACGGTACTACTTGGCAGGGCAGCTACAGTTTGTGGTGCACGGGGTGAGGGACAAGACATCTATAGACTCACTGCTATTGCAGCCTGCGCTGCGGCATTGCTACCTGAGAGAGTTCATATGGATATGATATGATTGGTTATTTATGACGCGCTTAATACCCAGAGGTTTCTAAGCGCGGACCCGGGGATCAAACCTGTCTTGCTCCGTGTCGTCTTGCTTCCAAGGCAAGCATGTTACCCCTGAGCTATCCTCCCGAGACTGGATGGAGAAGTCCTTACTCCGAACGCTCCCTGCACTGGCCAAACTGGGTCTGACCCTCTGGAAGAAAGCGTGAAAGATCCAGGTAACCCAGGACCCCTACTCGGTACAGATCCCTCTAGCAGGACTTGCACATGCCCTACCTGAAGCCCTCACACAGTATCACAAGCACTGGGAAGCCAAAGGAATTGCACAAGTCAGTGACCTACAGAAGGCGGGACAATGGGTGGAATTACAGACCCTGATAGAAGAGTTTGGTGTACACAAAGGCCAATTCATGCTCTACAAAGGCATGGTAAAAACAATAAAAAAGAGATGGCCGAATCTACCAGAGGACACCAGAACAGTGGAGACACTAGATACATAGTTCAAAATAGCGGAAGGGGGACACACGGTGTCCAGACTTTATGAACTGCTCCTGAAAAGCCACAACACGCAGGAATTGCCAGCATGTGGAAAGTGGGTGGTAGAACTCCATAAAACCTTCACAGATGATGAATGGTCAAGAGCCTTAAGGTACATAAAGAATGTCTCCAGGTAGGTGATGTTTAGGCAAACACATCTCAATGGTACACAAAGAGCATACCTTACTCCAAGTAGAATATCCAAGATTGGGAGTAAAGCAACCCACAACTGTCCGAGATGTGCAACAGAGAATGCAGATATGCTGCATATGTTCTGCGTCTGCCCAGTAATAACAACATTTTGGAATGGTATTAAGGCAAGAACGGTGGAGGGCGTAATCCACATGCAAGTGTGGACACCAGAATCTTACCTGCTAGGACTCTTCCTGAGAGGCGGCAAGCAAAGAACACCCTTAGCCAAAATGAAAGACCTGATGTGTATCCTGGCAAAACACCACATAGCGATAGCATGGAAATCCGCAACCGGCCCGAACATAGAGGCATGGTGAGTGTACTTACAGGGATGGACATGGGCCAAAACAACAGTATGGACTATGGCACGACACAGAGGTGCAAGCGAAAGCACTGATGAGATACTGGCATGGAAAGCATTGGTACAGGAACTGTTTACACCCAGGGTAGAGAACGACAGACACAGGCAATCCCGGTACACCAGAAATCGCAGACACGAACGCAGAAGAAGGTGAGGAGCAGTGTTAGTAAAAGCACAGGTTAGCAGAGGGGTAATGGTCCTAATGTAAAATGACCCTGAAGGTGAAGATACCCAGTTGCAAGTGAGCAATGAGAGCATCGAATATGGACAATTAAGATGGCGCGCCAAAACAGACAAAGAAGATGTTGAACACTCCCAGCATGACATGCCAGATTGAATGTTATGGCGTTTGTTGTGTGTTATGTAAATGTTGTGTAACAAACAAGAAAGAGTTTTAAAAAAATATATACGTATGACCATGAACTCCATATGAGGAAAACCCAACTTGCGCAAAGAAATTAGTATCGTAGTGGCTTCTGACACTATGGTCAGATTAACAATCATTCGAAAACTGAAAATGCATCATAAAAATTGGCTAAAATCGCACAAATACCTAATTTTACAAAAAGATGCAGAATCAGTGTTAAAAACTCTGGCCTCAAAAAACTCAGCAGCAATTTGGGCCCTCCTAAACCGTGCCTTCCATGATACTCAGCTCCCGTTCCAAATCAATGCGGTCCATGAAAATAAATGGGTAGAGCATTTTTAAAAATGACATGTGAAGGTTCTGCTATATAATGAGCAACATTTCCAAAGGGGCAGAACAGATCTTAAGCTGCACTTTGATCAACATGATATCATACACATGATCTGAAACTTGAGTACGTCCAGAGCGCCTGGGCCAGATGGCCTTACTAACGCGATGCTAAAATCCTTCCCAGAGTAATGGGAAAATGTGCTCTATACTATTTATTTCGACATGCTTCAGTACCAACAGATACCAAAGACATGGAAAAAATCTATTATTATTCCAATCTTTAAAAAAGGTCATTGAGAACTCCCAGATAATTATCAGCCAATATCACTTTTGGACTTACCTGGGAAGATTTAACAAATGGATGACGAAAGAGTGTCTACATGATAAAATCCAAACCGGTTTTGTCTGAGGTCTAGGTACAGCTGTAAATCTCGCAATCATATCAGCAATTAAGATGCGTGAACAACACAGAAAACGACCAGTCTAAGTGGCATTTGTAGATTTCAGACTAGCCTGTGACTCCGTGTCTCGCGAACAGTTTGTCATGACCACTGCTTTCAAGGAGTCAGGACCTACCCAACATCCTTGGGAGCAGGCTCATAACATGTCTTATCGGCACCAGCAAGTCCCAATAGGGACCTTTTGGACCTTGTCCTGGCACCGGTGGTGCCAGGCTCATAGTAAGGATCCGTCCCGGCACAGGAAGCGCCGGGCTCATATCAAGTGTAAAGGTGCTTGGGTGAACCTACCTGGAGCAGACCATGCTGCTTACTTACCAGCAAGATGAGGCTTTACTCTCTTCTGGCAGGGACTACTTTTCCTTCTGGGTGGGGCAGGCACCACTCCCTGGATCATTGCTGCTGGAACCCTTCTGGAAGCAGGAACTCTTTTACCTGGGCGAGGCTGCTGTGGAAGAAGACACCTAAGCACTCCTATGGGCTATTTAAACCACACCCGATTGGTACCACATGCTTCGCGTTATTCTGCATCTGCAGCAGGACGCTCACCGTGTCAGCTCCAGCGAATCTTCAGCTCCGGACCCTGTAATTACGAAAATTACCTGCTGGGAACCAATCTTCAATCTTCAGCGGCTCCTGCAAAACAAAAGGCACAGGTTAGACAAAGGCAAAGTTAGCGCTTCGACTCACCCGATCCATCGGCAGCATCCAAGAAGTTTTTTCTGCATTTCTCGTCCGGCATCGGGCCTGCAAAGACAAAGAACATTGGTTAGTAACGCTTGGTTACAAAACTGCTTACCTGTGTTGCGCTTGCTCCAACCTTGCTCGCACTGCATTCCGGCACCTGTAGAGACAAAAGGGGACATTACGGTGCATTCTACGGCCCCAAAACAGCCTTCCTACTTACGTGCCTTCGAATTCATCATCTTCTTGTTACGCTCTATGCCACGAATCGGGGAGAGCATCTTCTTTGGCATCGACAGCATCTGAAAAGTAAAAGACATAGACATTAGGGGAAAAGACATTTGAAGAGAGCAATCTAAAGAGAACTTAAATACTTACAAGTCACGCTCGTGCAGCAAACGGCGGCTTCGCTCTCAACTACCCTCTGCAATCAAGAGGCGGAACTCACATCCAGTGAAGTAACTGGATCCAGCGCCCCTGCACAAGACGCAGGATGGAGAGCTCAGCATTCACTTACTTAAGGTGAGCACAACAATCACCCGAGTACCACGGGAAGAGAGGGAGAGAGGGGCTAAGAACTTCTCCCAGCCTTCCAGCCACTAATACCTTGATTTTCCACTTGCAGACACCTCACACTGCAGGTCAAGCTTTCGGTGAGGAAGGGGTCAAATCCGGGAGCCAAACGAATCCTACGCCTAACGTTGAAGACGTTCTCACCGCCCAGTCAAGACCAGCGCCTCCGAGGGAACCAGGTGAGCGTTACAGAACGCGAAGCCTCACCATACATTTCCCGCCCAGGCGCAATGGAGACTTCGGACACAGACCAATTGGCCCAGTTGCTCGGGGAGTTGAGAGCAGAAGTACACGCAGCTCGCCAGGAAACAAATGCCCTAAGGAGAGAGCTAGTAGTTTCTAAGGAGCGAACAGACGACTTGGCTAGACAATTGTTACAAGCCCAAGCGGGACAGACTCCTCTGCCTACCCCTGGTGGTAGCCATGCCCCAACAGCTTCCTCTAATCCGGTGCAAATTAATCTACCAGGAAATGTACCTTTGGCTCCGCCCGAACGCTTTTCAGGTGATCCGAAAAGATTTGCTGTTTTCATCAATCAGTGTCGTTTGCACTTTCTGTGTAGACCTGCCGCTTTTCCAACGGACCAGGCTAAGGTGGCCTTCGTGCTTTCATATCTTAGCGGCAGTGCCGCAGATTGGTCTATTCCTTTAGTGACTCAAGATAACCCTATTCTGTATAATTTCCAGGACTTCCAAGCTAGTATGGAAAGATTGTTCGCAAGACATTCTCAGGGACAGGCCCTGGACAATGAACTTCTTTCACTACGACAGGGCACTCAAGATCTTCTGGCCTACATTGCATCATTCAACAGACTAGTGGATGAAACCGGGTGGCCTGAGGATAAGAGAATCACCCTTTTCTATAGAGGCCTTCGTGGAGAACTTAAAGACGTTCTGGCCCAGGTGGTGAATCCTCCACAAGACTGTTCCGAATACATTGATCTGGTGGTGCAACTGGATCATAGAATACAAAATCGAAAAGCCTATCGTTCCAGGTTTGAGAATCGAGTTTTTTCAAGACCACAGAGCTCCGTTAAAGGAAATGATACTGTGGAACCCATGCAGATTGGGGTGGTGAAAGGACCTCTAACCCAAAAGGAAAGAGAAAGGAGAAGACAACTGCAATTGTGCCTCTATTGCGGGAACTCAGGGTACTTCCTCCAAAATTGCCCAGTGAAACCAAAGAAGAAGACAGTAGGAGCTTCCGATAAGGGTGCCAAAAGTTCAGAGTCGGAAAACGACCTCGCCCGACAAGTGTAGAGGTCCGCTTGCCGAGCGTTAAAACCAGTTCTTTGACCTCGCATTTTACCATGCCCATGGTCCTCGTGAGTCCGGAACAACCCAATCGTATGCATGCCATTAAAGCATACATAGATAGTGGCGCAATCGGCAATTACGTGGACTGTGAATTGGCCGCCAGGATGAATCTATCTCTTTGTCCTAAGTCGGTGAAAGACGTTATCACCACCGTGGATGGTACGGAAATAGCTTCCGGACCAGTTACTCACACCACCATGGAAGTGACGTTGGTAAGCCAAGATGGACATCAAGAGAAGATCGTGTTTGACGTGATCAAGGCTCCACAGTTTCAAGTTATCCTGGGAATCCCTTGGCTGGAGAAACACAATCCTCAAATTGATTGGCGAGCAAAGACAATCCGGTTTCCAGAATGCGCACCTACCTGTTATCCGCAGCCCCGCACGAAGCTAGCTGCAACTACTTCTGAGAGTCCTCACCTGCCTCCTGAATACCGGGAATTTCAGGATGTCTTTCGGAAAGATCAAGCTAATTCGCTGCCTCCTCACAGATCATACGACTGCCAAATAGACTTGGTTCCAGGATCCACTCCTCCATGCAGTCGAATTTATTCCCTCACAGAACCTGAAAATCTTCACCTAAGGCAGTATTTGGACCAGTACTTGACTAATGGATTTATCCGTCCCTCGAAGTCCCCAGCCTCTTCAGCTTTGTTCTTCGTGCCAAAAAAAGAGGGAGACCTAAGAACATGCATAGATTACCGTGCCCTGAACCAGATTACGATTAAGAACAGATATCCGTTACCATTGATCCCTGAACTTCTTGACCAGGTTAAAAGTGCCTGTATCTACACAAAGCTGGACCTCAGAGGAGCCTACCATTTAGTACGAATAAAAGAGGGCGATGAATGGAAGACGGCCTTTCGTACTAAATATGGACTGTTCGAGTATCAAGTAATGCCCTTTGGGCTTTGCAACGCTCCGGCAGCCTTTCAGTATTTTATGAATGACGTCCTCAGAGAGCTCATTGACGTATGTGTAGTTGTCTATATTGATGACATTCTGGTCTACTCGTCCTCTGAGGCGGAACATCGAAAACATGTCACCGCAGTATTGGAGCGGCTCCGAAAACACAGGCTCTTTGCAAAATTGGAAAAATGCGTTTTTCACGTCACAGAGGTCGAATTTTTGGGATTTATTTTGTCACCTAATGGAGTCCACATGGACTCAAGAAAAGTGGACGCTATCGTTAAGTGGCCCTCACCAACATCAGTGAAAGGAGTTCAAAGCATGTTGGGCTTCGCCAACTTTTATCGAAGATTTATCCCAGAGTTTTCTCGAGTAGTCCAACCCATGACAGCCCTCCTCAGAAAGAATAAACGTTTCGAATGGTCTACAGAGGCTGAACAAGCTTTTCAGGAACTAAAAACAAAATTCACCTCGGCTCCAGTTCTAAAACATCCTCGCCCGGAACTTTCCTATATAGTAGAGACTGATGCTTCCAGTCTCGCAATGGGAGCAGTACTTTCGCAAAGAGACCCGGAAACAAATCAGTTACACCCAGTGGCATTTTGGTCCCGCAAATTTTCAGCTCCTGAAATTAACTATACCATTACAGATAAGGAACTTTTGGCTATCAAGTCCGCCTTTAAAGCTTGGCGGCATTATCTCTTGGGGGCCCGACACACAGTCACCGTCATCACGGATCATCGTAATTTACAGTACCTTAAATCAGCCAAAGCTCATTCCTCTAGACAGCTTCGCTGGGCATTGTTTTTTGCCGAATTCGACTTTGTGATAACTTACCGACCAGGCAACAAGAATGGAAAAGCAGATGCTCTCTCCCGAATTGGAGTAGATGAACTCACGACCAATCCTGAACTCGTACCCATAATTCCGGAACAGAGAATCCTGGGTTTGATAGGTGCACAATCCATTGAAGACATTGAAGCTAAAGTTAAAGATCTGCTGACTCCAGCAGAAGTGCGAGACTGGCAACGCAAGGGAAATGATTTCACAATGGATAAGAACCTACTATACTTTCGAGGAAGATTATATCTACCATGTACCGATTTACAAAGACAGGTGATCTCTTGTTACCATGACTCCTTAATGGAAGGACATCCCGTCATTACCAAAACGTTGGAAAAGATAAAAAGACATTTTTGGTGGCCGTCTTGGAGAAAGGACATTAAGGATTTCATTAATTCCTGTGGTGTGTGCGCTCAAAGCAAAAACCAGAAGGAGAAACCAGCAGGCCTCCTACATCCATTAGGCATTCCTCCACACCCATGGCATACTCTCTCCATAGACTTCATCACGGATTTACCACCATGCTCCGGATTTAATACAATCTTAGTGATTGTGGACCTATTCTCGAAAATGGCTCATTTCATCCCATTGAAAGGGTTACCTACAGCTCCAATTTTGGCCCGAGAATTCCTCGAAAACATCATTCGGTTGCACGGCTTTCCTTCAGTTTTTATCTCAGATAGAGGGAGTCAAATTATTTCCCACTTCTGGCGGAGTTGTTGTCGCCTAGCCCAAATTGACATAAGGCTTTCGACCAGCCACCATCCCCAGACCGACGGGCAGACCGAGAGGACCAACCAAACCTTGGAACAGTATCTACGCTGCATGTTACAACAATCAGAGGGCACTTGGAAAGACATTCTCTGGATTGCGGAATACGCTTATAATAATTCAGTCCACGCCGGAACTGGAAAAACTCAGTTTTTTCTTTCATATGGAATCCACCCTCACACCTCAAATCTTGACCCACCTCAGACTCTTGGAACACCCGCTGTAGATCATCTGCATTCAACAATCACTCAAGCCTTTAAAGAGGCCACATCTCACCTCAAGCAGGCCAAGGAGCAATACAAGAAGTGTGCGGATCTACATCGAAAGGAAGCTCCTCAATATCTTGTGGGAGATCAGGTCTGGCTATCCACCAAACATTTACCCCTAAAAGGACCGCGTACTTTCAATCCACGATACCTGGGGCCTTACCCAATCACTGCCATAATCAATCCAGTGGCGGTTAAATTGGGCCTACCTGCCCATATGAAGATACATCCAGTTTTCCACGTCTCACTACTGAAACCCATGCAACCTGGAACCCGTTTGACAAAATCTCCAGACCCTATTCTTGTGGACGGAGAACTAGAATTCGAAATACAAGACATATTAGACTCCAAGATTTCCAAATCTAAATTATACTATCTGATTGACTGGAAAGGTTATGGCCCCCAGGAACGATCTTGGGAACCGTCGGAACATGTTCATGCACCCCGTCTGGTTAAGAAGTTTCATCGAACTTTTCCTGATAAACCAAAACCCCCGGAGAAGACGAATTTGGGAGGGGCCTTGAGGGGGGGTGCTGTCATGACCACTGCTTTCAAGGAGTCAGGACCTACCCAACATCCTTGGGAGCAGGCTCATAACATGTCTTATCGGCACCAGCAAGTCCCAATAGGGACCTTTTGGACCTTGTCCTGGCACCGGTGGTGCCAGGCTCATAGTAAGGATCCGTCCCGGCACAGGAAGCGCCAGGCTCATATCAAGTGTAAAGGTGCTTGGGTGAACCTACCTGGAGCAGACCATGCTGCTTACTTACCAGCAAGATGAGGCTTTACTCTCTTCTGGCAGGGACTACTTTTCCTTCTGGGTGGGGCAGGCACCACTCCCTGGATCATTGCTGCTGGAACCCTTCTGGAAGCAGGAACTCTTTTACCTGGGCGAGGCTGCTGTGGAAGAAGACACCTAAGCACTCCTATGGGCTATTTAAACTACACCCGATTGGTACCACATGCTTCGCGTTATTCTGCATCTGCAGCAGGACGCTCACCGTGTCAGCTCCAGCGAATCTTCAGCTCCGGACCCTGTAATTACGAAAATGACCTGCTGGGAACCAATCTTCAATCTTCAGCGGCTCCTGCAAAACAAAAGGCACAGGTTAGACAAAGGCAAAGTTAGCGCTTCGACTCACCCGATCCATCGGCAGCATCCAAGACGTTTTTTCTGCATTTCTCGTCCGGCATCGGGCCTGCAAAGACAAAGAACATTGGTTAGTAACGCTTGGTTACAAAACTGCTTACCTGTGTTGCGCTTGCTCCAACCTTGCTCGCACTGCATTCCGGCACCTGTAGAGACAAAAGGGGACATTAAGGTGCATTCTACGGCCCCAAAACAGCCTTCCTACTTACGTGCCTTCAAATTCATCATCTTCTTGTTACGCTCTCTGCCACGAATCGGGGAGAGCATCTTCTTTGGCATCGACAGCATCTGAAAAGTAAAAGACATAGACATTAGGGGAAAAGACATTTGAAGAGAGCAATCTAAAGAGAACTTTCATACTTACAAGTCACGCTCGTGCAGCAAACGGCGGCTTCGCTCTCAACTACCCTCTGCAATCAAGAGGCGGAACTCACATCCAGTGAAGTAACTGGATCCAGCGCCCCTGCACAAGACGCAGGATGGAGAGCTCAGCATTCACTTACTTAAGGTGAGCACAACAATCACCCGAGTACCATGGGAAGAGAGGGAGAGAGGGGCTAAGAACTTCTCCCAGCCTTCCAGCCACTAATACCTTGATTTTCCACTTGCAGACACCTCACACTGCAGGTCAAGCTTTCGGTGAGGAAGGGGTCAAATCCGGGAGCCAAACGAATCCTACGCCTAACGTTGAAGACGTTCTCACCGCCCAGTCAAGACCAGCGCCTCCGAGGGAACCAGGTGAGCGTTACACTGTTATGGAATAAACTGGCAGAGGCATCATGCCCCTCCTATATACAAACCTTGCTTTGGCAGCTATATATTCGGACACTACAATCCAGATCCTATTATCTCTTGATGGCCGACTGACCGTACCGATAATTACATGTTGAGTTTGTAAGCAGGGCTGCATATTAGCTGAATCCCTGTTCAATATCTTTATTTCAGATTTTGGCCCGACTCTGAGACGGACAGTTTCTGACTCACCCAAAATTGGCAATAAAACGATACTGTGGCTTCTCTATGCGGACGATCTCGTCCTATTATCAAAAACTCTGAACAGCTCTGGAACAGTATTCCACAGCAAACCAACTACTCATAAATCTAAATATAACCAAGGTAATTTATTTTTTTTATTTTTCTTTTTATTTAAAGCTTTTGCTTATAAACACATTTTTCCCTCATCCACATACACAAGCCAAACCTATTGTTTTGTTTCTTTCTTAGTTCTGCATCAGATTTGATCCAGGTTTGGCTGTGTGTTAACCAAATTTTGTCCGTTATGTTTTTGCACCATTTCAAGTTTCTTTAGCAGTGATTCAAGAAAAATCCCTAAGGCTTTAGTAGTTTTCCTATTTGGATTGTCGTATAGGGCTGACCACCATAGGTCAAAATCTAGATCGCATGCTGGAGACAGTATTGGTTGTAATAGGCATCCCCTTTCGGTTGTGAACTCTTGGCAAAACATGATTAGGTGTCGAGTCGTTTCATCTTCTTGTTTGCATAACCTACAAAGCTTTTCTTTTGCCTGGCCGTATCTGACCAGGTTTGTCCTTGTTCTTAGGATGTCCAAACGGAAGCGCATTATTAGGTCTCTATGCTTCTGATTGGCGCTTTTTTGTAGATATCCTGGCAGTGTCTGTGGGCATCTAGTTATCTTTTTGGACAAGGTATGATGACTCGAATTCACTCTCGCACGTTCTGTTTCTGCCCAATCAGTTGATAGCAGGAGAAACTTTACTCTCTTCGGATGTTGACATAAGGCACTCATTGATAAGTACATGTTTTGCAATAGTTCCTGGCACTTTAGTTTCCATTCGTCCAAAGGCCAAAAGGGAATTCCTCCTCCTTCCTTCTTTAGTATTTGATACTGTTTTGGACAATCTTCTATTGAGATTTTTCTACAAGTGGCCAGTGTTTTCCAGACTATTCGAGCTTGCACAGAATATAATCCCAGCTCGTGCCGTATAATGCTTATTGGTACACATATAGGGATTTTCAGAAATTTACGCCAGAATCTGGCTTCAAGTTTGTCCCACGTTTCCCACGGGATTCTCAAGGCCGTTTCCCCCGCGTATGTTACGGTAGGGATTACTTTAGCGTTGTAAAATTCTACAATCGGGAGAATGGAAAATTTGCAGAACTTTCTTTTTAATATTAATGCCTTTGATGTTAGTTGATCTATTTTTCTCTGTAGATGATCAATCCAGGGTTGCTCACTCCAATTCGGACTCACAATTGCTGCTAGGTATTTTGTGTCTTTCACTATTTTTATTTCTTCATTCTCTATGTGCCATTTGAAAACTTTCTTCGAAGTAGGACCTGGTTTTGCGATTATCATTATGACTGATTTTTCTGGATTAATTTTTTGTTTGATATCTTTCAAATTAATGTTTAAGGCTTCCAGTTTCCTCTGTAGCCCAATTGGGGTTTTGTCCAACACTATGAGATCATCTGCATATAGTAGATGACATATTTTTGTTTCTCCTACTTTAGGAGAACAAGCTCTTGGTGGTTCCAGACAGTCTTTAACGTCCAGGATATAAAAGTTGTAGAGTATGGATGCTAGTGGGCATCCTTGTTTGAGCCCACACTTTGTTACGATTGCCTTTGTTCGATTTACCTTTCGATCCAATCTAACACGCATAGATGTGTTTGTGTGGAGGATTTTGATGGCTTCTATCAGGTCTCTCGGGCAGCCTTTGTCTGTCATTTTGGCCCATTGAGTTTGTCGATCCACACTGTCAAAAGCAGCCGCCATATCTATGGAAGCAATAAAGAGTTTTGGTTTTCTTGGATGGTCTTTGCTTTTAGTAAATTTAGAATGAGGAGATTTAGACTACAGTCTACGTTTTCTACGAAGTCTGCTTGTCTATGCTCGAAATTATCAGAGGTTTGAATCCATTCCTTTAATCTTTTTAGTAATATACCGGCAAAGAGTTTGCCTATGACGTCCAAAAGAGATATTGGACGATAATTCTCTGGACATGCTCGGTCTCCTTTTTTGTGTATCGGAATAGTGATTGACGTTGTCCAAGATTCTGGAATCTGTATTGATTGTATTATTCTTGTGAAGAGTACAAAGCACATGTTTGCCCATACCATCGGTGCTTGCTTTAGTATTTCATTTGTCAGGCCATCTGGCCCTGGGGCTCTGGATCTGCTTGCTTTGATGATCAATGCTAGGATTTCGCTTTGCGTAAATTTGATATCCCAGCCATTTTCCTTGTTGGTTACTTGGGGGGATAAATCATTTGTAAGCTCACAGTTGTACTTTGCTTCAAAGTATTGTTCCCATTTGCTTTCATGTATGGGATTAAGTTGTTCTTCACCTTGACGATTCCTTTTTGATTTAGCAAGGACCATAGGTATTTTGCATTTTTATTTCGTGTTGCCATAAGAATCTGTTCAGAGTCCTTTTGAAACAGTATCGCCCTATGGGATTTGACCCAATTTCGATGCCCTTTTTTCAGGGCCTTACTCTCTATTGCCATATAATCACAAGCAATATTCTGTTTTTTCAGGGCTCTTAATTCTCGTGCTAGCTGTCATTTTTTTTCCGCTACTTCGGCATTAAAATGGTGCACCCTGTTTTTTGTGTTTCTTCTTTTAGTTGCGGTGGCCACTCTGAAGATGGTTAGACAAGTTTCATACTCAACGTCTTTTCCTGTTGTAGATTCCCATTTGTTTATCGATTTGGTTAGCAAAGGAATCACTTTCGTTGTTATTCTCAGTCTATTTCGACCCTCATTTATATCAACTTCAGTTGGCCAAATATTATTTTTTTCCGTGTCAATTTCATTTGTCTCTAAGCAAGTGACTATTAGAATTTTATGATCACTACTTTTTGTTGGTAGAATATTTAGAGACATTATAGTGCCAAAAGTTTCTCGATCTACGAAAAAGTAGTCCAGAGTTGCGTTTGAATTGTACGATGCCCATGTGGATTGTCCTACTAAATCTCCTTGGACATTACCATTCACTTGTAAGATGTCACGGTTCTCCATTTCCATTTGCCATTTTCCTGTTCACAATTGTTTTTGACGATTATGACTCGTCCTGTTTGCCTGGTTGTTTTTGTTTTTGTCACAGGTGATGTTAAGGTCACCACACAGAATTAGTGCCGGGTTGTCGTATTCTGATCTCAGTTGATCTAGATAGTTGGTAAGCGTGTCCAGAAAAGTTTGTCCATCTTTGGCCTTGACATTCCAATACATGTTAAAGATAA